>NC_086453.1:288153281-288502031 GCF_028390025.1 Pseudophryne corroboree | reverse complement strand
TTCAGTGATGGTCCCTAGGACCAGGGGGATGCTGGGAAGTGGGTGGTCCAGTGTGCAGTGTGCCTGGAGTTGGTGATGAAATAAAAAGCACAGCAGTGAACTCACATGTCTCTGTGTCCTGATGACTGGATTTACAAACATATGAACAAAACATGATGTCAGAAGAATTTTAACTTGGACTGCTAGTGCTCTCAGAGTGTGAAAGAATCCTACAGCAGTCTGTAAGGTTGTGTCTGCAAAGCCTGCCGTGTGCTCCTCTCTTCAAACAGTGAGTAACCATGGATAAACTAGCTCCTCCAACTGGCATGCTGATGTCTGGTAACTTGTCTGAAAACTGGAAAAGATTTAAGCAAAGGTTTAATATACATCTTGCTGCATGTGGAGCTGATATAGAGGCTGACTAAACGAAGGCATCCATTTTCCTCCATGTGATAGGAGAGTATGTGCTGGACATTTATAATAGTTTTCAGTTTGCTGAGGGGCAGAATATGGTGCTATCTTCTATAATGCAAAAGTTTGAAGATTACTTTGTGCCAAGGAAAAATGTGACATATGAAAGATACAAGTTTTTCACATGTGATCAGAAGTCTGTAGATGGATTTGATCAGTATGTTACAGAGCTGCAATCACTCAGTAAAACCTGTGAGTTTGGTGATTTAAAGGATTCACTGATTAGAGATCATATTGTCTGTGGAATACCTGATAATGGACTCAGAGAGAGACTACTGAGTGAGCAAGACCTAACACTAGACAAGGCAGTGACTATGTGTAGATCTGCAGAAATAACTAGATTTCAAGCCAAAACATTACACAAGGAAGTTGATGCTGCTGTCCATGTAGTGCAGGAAACAGAGCCATGCAACCCTCTATTATCAAGAATGAAGCAGTCTAAGCCACAGTCTAATAAGGAAATGTGTAGTAGATGTGGAAATGCTCACAATCCTAAAATGTGCCCGGCTTATGGTAAAACCTGCATGAAATGTGATAGACTTAATCACTTTGCCAAATGCTGTAAAATAAAAATTAAAACAACCAATGTGCATGCTGTTAAACAAACATAGGAATTCTTTGGGGATTGCATTGAACTTTGCAGTGCAGATAAGAAAGAATGGATTGTCCCTTTAACTGTGAACGAGATTGTCATTCCCTTTAAGCTTGAAACTGGCGCGCAGGTGAATTTAATATCGTTTCAAGACTATAAGACTTTTAGAGTAAAACCTAAAATTCATCCAGCCAAAGTGAAAGTTACAGGGTACACTGGGGAGGAAATTCCTGTGAAAGGTACACGCTTAGTGACACTGAAATATAAGGGACAACAGTTTAAAACATCTCTACTGATTGTGGATAAAAATGTGCAACCGATTCTAGGATTAAGTTCCTGTGAGAAACTAAGATTGCTAAAGAAAGTTTTTATGGTGACATCACAAGTAGAAGATGACTGCAAATCAATGTTTACAGAATACAGAGACTTGTTTGAAGGTCTAGGTTGTTTGCCTGGAGAGCATACAATAAATATAGACACACAAGTTTCTTCAGTGATATACCCCTGTAGAAAAGTGCCGTTTGCACTGAGAGAAAAACTGAAACAAGAGTTAAATCGCATGGAAGCCATGGGTGTGATACAGAAAGTTGATGAGCCTACTGAATGGGTAAGCTCCTTAGTAATTGTTGAAAATAAAAATGGACAACTCAGAATATGTCTAGACCCCAGAGATTTAAACAAAGCTATTAAACGAGAACATTTCAAACTACCAACCAGAGATGAAATCATGTCGCAATTTGCGGGAGCAAAATGGTTCAGTAAATTGGACGCATCTTCAGGATTCTGGCAAATGAAGCTAGATGAGGCCAGCTCAAAGCTTTGTACATTTAATACACCAGAAGGTCGATACAGATTTCTTCGACTACCAAATGGAATATTGTCTGCTCCAGAAGTATATCACAAAAAGATACACATGATTTTTGAACATATTCCAGGTGTTGAAACAATGATGGATGACATTATTGTCTGGGGATCTACAAAGGAAGAACATGATTCTAGATTGAGACAAGTAATGGAACTTGTCAAGAAAGTGAATCTAAAGCTAAACAAGGACAAATGTGATTTTGGCATGAATACACTTACCTTTATGGGCGACGTGGTCTCGGATCAAGGTGTAAAACCAGACCCAAGGAAAATATCAGCCATAGTGAACATGGAACGTCCTAACAACAAAGACGACGTCAGAAGATTCCTAGGAATGATTACTTACTTAGGAAAGTTTATTTCTCAACTCTCTGAACGAACAGCCTCTCTTAGATGGTTGTTGGACAAAGATAACGAGTGGATGTGGTCACATGAACAAGAAGAAAGTTGGCAAAACTTGAAACAGATCATTACAGAGCAACCAGTGCTAAAATTCTTTGATCCTGCGAAAAAAATAAGAATTTCAGCAGATGCTTCGCAATTTGGCCTAGGCTCAGTGCTGTTACAAGAACATGAGGATACATGGCTAATCTATGCATCAAGAGCACTGACAAGTGCTGAAACAAGGTATGCTCAGATAGAAAAAGAACTTACATATGCATGTGAGCGATTTCATCAGTTTGTGTATGGTCAAACATTTACAGTGGAAACTGACCACAAGCCATTGGTAGCTGTCATGACTAAATGATCATTACATGACTGTCCCATGAGAATTCAACGAATGCTTATCAGACTACAGAAATATGATGTACACTTGCTGTACAGTCCCGGCAAATACACGTACATTGCTGATACACTTTCTCGTGCTGTGGACAAAAGTGAAGGTTCCAAAAGTCTGATGGATGAAGAGATAAAAGCCTATGTTAATTTGATCGTAGCTTCTCTACCAGTGTCTCTTGCAAGACAAGAACAGATTAGGAAAGAAACTGAGACAGATGACACAATGAAAGTGTTGAAAGATATCATTCTGAAAGGTTGGCCAGTAGAAAAACATGCATGTCCGCTGTCTATCCATGATTATTAGATGTACCGCAGTGACCTTACAGTTATACCTGCACGACTAAGAAAAACTATGCTGTGCAAGATACATGAAGGCCACTTAGGAGAAGAAAAATGTAAGCGGAGAGCGCGTGAAGTTATGTATTGGCCAAGAATGAACCAAGACATAGCACAGACTACAGCTACATGTGAATTATGTCTTACATATTGTTATGCACACCAGTGCCTGCAGGAAAGTACTGGTGTCAGAACTGTTATGCACTCCAGTGTCTGCAGGAATGTACTGGTGTTTGAACTGTTATGCAAAACAGATGGACTCACAGACAAACTGGGGGACAGAGAAGCCCAGAGGCTAAGGAACTGGGTATCTCCCTTGTATGAGAACTGCTCAGATGGAAAAGCAAGATGTGTTTTAATACGTAGAGAACCCGAAATGCTGTTGCTAAGGGCAACAGCAAAACCCTAAAGGGTTACCAACGGGTGTGGCAGTAAACTCCTTGGTCAGAGATGGAATGATAGACACAAGGAGAATCTCCACATTCCTAATTCTCACTTGCAGTGCACAGGTTTTAGCTTACTGCCACTAAACTGACCCCTGACACCTAGCACAGTGAGACAGGATTAGACAGGCAAGTCTTAGAATACAGCCGCAAACTTGCTAAGTTCACAGAGTAGTAACAGAACCCCAGCAAGCTAAACGACTGACTCCAGTCTTACTGCTAGGTCTGGATTGGCAGAGTGTAATACCAAATCCCCAGGCCTATTTGCAGTAAGCAACAAACAAATACAAAGCTACACAGTACTGGCTAACTTTCATGAACTGACTAACCAACAAAGATTCAGCAGCATCTGCTTACCCTGAAAAGAGGCCTTATAAAGCAGGTGCTGTCCACGCCCCACTCAGACCTCACAGACTGTGAGCACAAAAACCAGCACCGGATCCCCTGCCGTGCACAGAGCCTATAACCACTGCACAGCAAAAGACCCGAACCGGAGTATCAGCTGCGCTCAGGTTACTCCACTAGCACTTGTCTCCCGTTTGCCATGACGACGTGGCAGCACAGGGCAGGAGACCCTAACAGTACCCCCCCTCTGACGAGGGGTCAAAGAACCCCTACCACCTGGTTTATCGGGGAACTGCGAGAAGAATGAGCGTATCAGTCTGGGGGCATGAAGATCACAACTGCGCACCCACGACCGCTCCTCCGGGCCATACCCCTTCCAGTGCACCAAGAATGACAGCCGACCCCGAACCACCTTGGAGTCAAGAATCCTTTCAACAACAAACTCCCTCTGGCCACGTATCAGAAGAGGGGAAGGTCTTCCACTGGAAGAAGGATTACTAATCGCCCGTTTTAAAAGGGAACAATGAAATGTTTTATTGATACCCAAAGAACGGGGCAGATCTAACTGAAATGCCACCGGATTGATAACCCTGGTGATCTTATAAGGGCCGATGAACCGGGGCCCTAACTTATGAGATGGCTGTCTCAACTTCAAATTCTTGGTAGACAACCAGACGAAGTCTCCTAATTTGAAGCTGCAGGGTCTTTTCCGCTTATCAAAAACCCTTTTGGTCACTAATGACACAGACACAAGGGCTTTCTTCACTTTCCGCCAAATACCTCTAAGGACCGAAACCACAGAGGAACCACCAGGCGTGGAGTCCAGGGGGTCAAAAGAATTGGCCTTAGGATGATGCCCATACACACAAAGGAAGGGAGAGATCCCTGTAGCAGAGTGAGCCGCGTTGTTATAGGCAAACTCCGCCATGGACAGATGAGCAACCCAGTCAGTCTGACACTTGGAGACATAACACCTGAGGAACTGCTCCAAGGACTGGTTCACCCTTTCAGTCTGCCCATTAGACTGCGGATGGTAGCCTGACGACAAGCTGACAGAAATCTGGAGATCGGAACAAAATGCCCTCCAGAATTTGGCCACAAACTGGGATCCGCGGTCAGAGACCACATCAAGTGGCAACCCGTGGAGACGCACAACATGCAGCATAAATAATTCAGACAGGCGTCTGGCTGATGGCAGCCCAACCAGTGGAACGAAGTGCGCCATCTTCGAAAACCTGTCAACGACAACCCAGATGGCTGTCATCCCCGAGGATTTGGGCAAGTCCACCACAAAATCCATTGAAATGTGGGTCCATGGCTTAGATGGGATAGAGAGTGGATGTAATGGGCCAACAGGAACCCCTCTAGGAGTCTTATTTCGGGCACAGATGTCACATGCCCGAACCCACTGATCCACATCCTTAGCCACCGAGGGCCACCACACCGCCCTAGATAGCAACTCCCGAGTTCTGGCAATACCCGGGTGACCTGCCGACTTCTTGGCATGGAATTCCAGGAACACTCGCTGTCTTAACCTAGGAGGCACAAACAAAAGACCTACCGGAAGGTCTGGAGGAGCCTGCTCCTGTGCTCTAAGGACTAATGATAAGAGGTCCTGGGTAATGCCCACTTTAATACATGATGGGGAAACAATGGGCAACGGCTCCTCGGTGGTCTCCTGGATTGGAGCAAAACTCCGCGAGAGCGCATCAGCCTTGATGTTTTTTGACCCAGGGCGATATGTTATGCACACCAGTGCCTGCAGGAAAGTACTGGTGTCAGAACTGTTATGCACTCCAGTGTCTGCAGGAATGTACTGGTGTTTGAACTGTTATGCAAAACAGATGGACTCACAGACAAACTGGGGGACAGAGAAGCCCAGAGGCTAAGGAACTGGGTATCTCCCTTGTATGAGAACTGCTCAGATGGAAAAGCAAGATGTTGTGTTTTAATACGTAGAGAACCCGAAATGCTGTTGCTAAGGGCAACAGCAAAACCCTAAAGGGTTACCAACGGGTGTGGCAGTAAACTCCTTGGTCAGAGATGGAATGATAGACACAAGGAGAATCTCCACAATCCTAATTCTCACTTGCAGTGCACAGGTTTTAGCTTACTGCCACTAAACTGACCCCTGACACCTAGCACAGTGAGACAGGATTAGACAGGCAAGTCTTAGAATACAGCCGCAAACTTGCTAAGTTCACAGAGTAGTAACAGAACCCCAGCAAGCTAAACGACTGACTCCAGTCTTACTGCTAGGTCTGGATTGGCAGAGTGTAATACCAAATCCCCAGGCCTATTTGCAGTAAGCAACAAACAAATACAAAGCTACACAGTACTGGCTAACTTTCATGAACTGACTAACCAACAAAGATTCAGCAGCATCTGCTTACCCTGAAAAGAGGCCTTATAAAGCAGGTGCTGTCCACGCCCCACTCAGACCTCACAGACTGTGAGCACAAAAACCAGCACCGGATCCCCTGCCGTGCACAGAGCCTATAACCACTGCACAGCAAAAGACCCGAACCGGAGTATCAGCTGCGCTCAGGTTACTCCACTAGCACTTGTCTCCCGTTTGCCATGACGACGTGGCAGCACAGGGCAGGAGACCCTAACACATATAGACCGAAACAACAAGTCGAGCCACTGAGTCCTCACGCAGTGCCAGAGAGACCGTACCAGAAAGTTGGCGCAGATTTGTTTGATTGTAATGGGAAAACGTACATTGTCGTGACTGATTATTACTCTAACTACCCTGAGGTGAAGACACTACATACAACTACTAGTATAGCCGTAATCAATTGCATGAAGTCAATCTTTGCAAGGCATGGTGTTCCTATGGAAGTGTTCATTGACAATGACCCTCAGTTTTCCAGTGCTGAATTTAGACAATTTGCTGATGAGTGGGAATTTGTCCATACTACGTCAAGTCCCCACTATCCACGCTCAAATTGGTTGGTGGAAAGTTCAGTAAAAACTGTAAAGAGTCTCATGAAAAAATCTCAAGAAGGTAAAGAAGATTTCTACAAAAGTCTTTTAATCTACCCAGTACACCTTTACAGAATGGACTTTCTCCTGCACAAATGCTGATGGGAAGGAGGATTAGAGCAAATCTCCCGATACATGATGAACTGCTTAATACACATAACTCAGCGTTGGTCAGACTGAGTAAGGAACGTCAACAGGTGAAACAGAAACTGTTCCATGACAGGCGAGCAAAAAGCTTATCTGATCTAAAATCGGGTGACCAAGTCCGTCTCAGAGATCACGAGAAAGGTATTTGGGTGCAGAAAGGTATTGTGCAAGCACAAGTAGCACCAAGATCTTATACTATACGTACAGAGCGTGGAACGGAAGTAAGAAGAAATCGGGTGGATTTAAGATCTCAACCTAACCATAATGAAGACAACATAACTGAAGAATACCCTTCATCTGACATGTATGATGATCCTGATAATGGTGAACAAACCACGATTCTAGAAAGGTCCAACATGGTCGATGAAACACAGACTGTGTATTAAAGACCCAAAAGGGAAATACGCGGACCTGAGAGACTCATTTGAAACGTGTTAGATGATGTTCTTAATATGACGTTGTTAATTGTTGCATTGAAGCGTACAGGGCTTATCTTTAAAGAAAAGAGGATGTGATGTTAGTGTATTAGAATGCTTAATATTTGTAGACACTCCCTTACTAACATGTGTAAGCCTGAATCTTCAGTGATGGTCCCTAGGACCAGGGGGATACTGGGAAGTGGGTGGTCCAGTGTGCAGTGTGCCTGGAGTTGGTGATGTAATAAAAAGCACAGCAGTGAACTCACATGTCTCTGTGTCCTGATGACTGGATTTACAAACATATGAACAAAACACCCTTTACCAGAGATGCTTACACATGTAACGCCCCCTGTAGCAGTGACGCTTACACATGTAACGCCCCCTGTAGCAGTGACGCTTACACGCGTAACGCCCCCTGCAGCAGTGACGCAAACATGTAACGCCCCCTGTACCAGTTCCGCTTACACACGTAATGCCCCCTGTACCAGTGCCACTTAGACACGTAACGCCCCCTGTACCAGTGCCGCTTACACACAGAAAGCCTCCTGTACCAGTGCCGCTTAGACACGTAATGCCCCCTGTACCAGTGCCGCTTACACACGTAACACCCCCTGTACCAGTGCCGCTTACACACGTAACGCCCCCTGTACCAGTGACGCTTACACACATAACGCCCCCGGTACCAGTGACGCTTATACATGTAACACCCCCTGTGCCAGTGCTGCTTACACACGTAATGCCACCTGTACCAGTGATGCAAAAACATGTAAAGCCCCCTGTACCAGTGATGCTTACACACTTAATGCCCCCTGTACCAGTGACATTTAGACACATAACGCTTCCTGTACCAGTGCCGCTTAGACATGTAACGCCCCAGTACCAGTGCTGCTTACACACGTAACGCCCCCTGTACTAGTGATGCTTACACACGTAACGCCCCTGTACCAGTGCCGCTTAGACATGTAACGCCCCTGTACCAATGCCGCTTACATACGTAACGCCCCCTGCAGAGCCGGCCATAGGCATAGGCAAACTAGGCAATTGCCTAGGGCATTTGATATGCCTAGGAGCATCAGCAGCTTCAATTGCCTAGGGCATTTGATATGCCTAGGGGCATCAGCAGCTTCTACTGATTAAAATGATATGCGGCATGCCTATATTCTGTGTGTAGCATTTCTTATGCAGATACAGCCACAGTCTCACACAATATATAGGCATGCTGCATATCATTTTAACCAGCAGAATCTGCTTGTGTATCCTAGCCACATAGCAATGCAAATAAGATGCATTTTCATAAAAAAGGTGCCCGGTGCTAGCATTGAGGCAAGATTTATGAGGACACATCTGTATCCAAGCAGAGGCAGAGGTCACAGTGTTAGTGGCAGTGTGAGTGCTGTGTGTGAGTGGGTTGGTTGTGCAGTAGTGTTTGGAATATGTGTAAGGAGCATTGGCCCTCATTCCGAGTTGATCGGTCGCAAGGCGAATTTAGCAGAGTTACACACGCTAAGCCTACGCCTACTGGGAGTGTATCTTAGCTTCTTAAAATTGCGACCGATGTATTCGCAATATTGCGATTACAAACTACTTAGCAGTTTCTGAGTAACTTCAACCTTACTCTGCCTGTGCGATCAGTTCAGTGCTTGTCGTTCCTGGTTTGACGTCACAAACACACCCAGCGTTCGCCCAGCCACTCCTCCGTTTCTCCAGCCACTCCTGCGTTTTTTCCGGAAACGGTAGCGTTTTCAACCACACGCCCATAAAACGCCGTGTTTCCGCCCAGTAACACCCATTTCCTGTCAATCACATTACGATCGCCGGAGCGATGAAAAAGCCGTGAGTAAAAATACTATCTTCATTGTTAAATTACTTGGCGCAGTCGCAGTGCGAATATTGCGCATGCGTACTAAGCGGATTTTCATTGCGATGCGATGAAAAATACCGACCGATCAACTCGGAATGAGGGCCATTATGTGTGTCATGTAAAAATGCATTAATAATGTGCAACATATGTGTAAGGGGCACTATGTGTGTCATTATGTGTATAAGGGCATTAATAATGTGCAGCATATGTGTAACAGAATACTACTGTATGTGTGTCATTATGTGTAGAGGGGCACTAATAATGTGCAGTAAATATGTTGGGGGCACTATGTGTGTCATTATGTGTATAAGGGCATTAATAATGTGCAGCATATATGTAAGGGACATTATGGGTAAAAGGGCATTAATAAAGGTTGTCATAATGTGTAAGGCGCATTATGTTTATAAGGACATTAATGTGTAAGGGGCATTACTGTGTGGAATTATGTGTATAAATGCATTACTAATGTGTGGCATTATGTATATAAGGTGCTCTACTATGTGGCGTTGAATATAGAAAGGGCACTACTCTGTCGTCTAATATGAATAAAGAGCAATAGGGTGTGGTGTAATGTGAATAAGGAGCAATTCAGTGTGATGTAATGTGAATAAGGGGCTCTACTGTGAGGAGTAATGTTTATAAGGTAAAGTAATACTACTGTGGGATGTAATATGAATTATGGACACTATCGCATGATCAAATGTGAATAAAGTTGCAGTACTGTGTGGCATAATTGGAATTGGGGTTACTATTGTGTGGCCATGCCCCTTGCTAGCAAAAACACACCCCTTTTTGGGCTGTGCGCCAAATGTGCGAACTGTTCCTATTTAAAATATAGGGGGTACAAACACCAAAATAAGGACTGCTATGGGTGAGGGGTAATGGTGCTGGGAAAGAGGTGCAAGGTCAGAGGTGGAACCAGCGGTGGTGCTAGGGGGCACCAGCCAAAATCTTGCCTAGGGCATCAAATTGGTTAGGGCCGGCTCTGGCCCCCTGTACCAGTGCCGCTTACACACGTTACGCCCCCTGTACCAGTGACACTTACACACAATATGCCACAGTCACACATACACACACAGTTACACACACCACATACACACATATATATACATACACACACACACATACATACTGTACATACATTACACACATACACAGTCACACATACAGTGCATCCGTAAAGTATTCACAGCTCTTCACTTTTTCCACATTTTGTTATGTTACAGTCTTATTTCAAAATGGAATTAATTAATTTTTTTCTCTCAAAATTCTACACATAATACCCCATAATGACAACGTGAAAAAAGTTTTTTTGAGATTTTTGCAAATTTATTAAAAATGAAGAACTAAGAAATCACATGTACGTAAGTATTCACAGTCTTTCCTCAATACTTTGTGATGCACCTTTGGCTGCAATTACAGCCTCAAGTCTTTTTGTATATGATGCCACAAGCTTGGCACACCTATCTTTGGGCAGTTTCGTCCATTCCTCTTTGCAGCATCTCTCAAGCTCCATCAGGTTGGATGGGAAGCGTCGGTGCACAGCCATTTTCAGATCTCTCCAGAGATGTTCAATCGGATTCAAGTCTGGGCTCTGGCTGGACCACTCAAGGACATTCACAGAGTTATCCTGAAGCCACTCCTTTGATATCTTAGCTGTGTGCTTAGGGTCGTTGTCTTGCTGAAAGTTGAACCGTCGCCCCAGTCTGAAGTCGAGAGCGCTTTGGAGCAGGTTTTCATCCAGGATTTCTCTGTACATTGCTGCATTCATCTTTGCCTCTATCCTGACTAGTCTCCCAGTTCCTGACACTGAAAAACATCCCCACAGCATGATGCTGCCACCACCATGCTTCACTATATGGATGGTATTGGCCTGGTGATGAGCGGTGACTGGTTTCCTCCAAACATGATGCCTGGCATTCACGCCAAAGAGTTCAATCTTTTTCTCATCAGACCAGAAAATTTTGTTTCCCATGGTCTGAGAGTCCTTCAGGTGCATTTTGGCAAACTCCATGCAGACTGCCATGTGCTTTTTACTAAGGAGTGGCTTCCGTCTGGTCACTCTACCATACAGGCCTGATTGGTGGATTGCTGCAGAGATGGTTGTACTTCTGGAAGGTTCTCCTCTCTCCACAGAAGAATGCTGTAGCTCTGACACAGTGACCATCGGGTTCTTGGTCACCTCCCTGACTAGGGCCCTTCTCTCCTGATCGCTCAGTTTAGACAGCCGGCCAGCTCTAGGAAGAGTCCTGGTGGTTCCGAACTTCTTCCGTTTATGGATGATGGAGGCCACTGTGCTCATTGGGCCCTTCAAAGCAGCAGATATTTCTCTGTACCCTTCCCCAGATTTGTGCCTTGAGACAATCCTGTCTCAGAGGTCTACAGACAATTCCATTGACTTCATGCTTGGTTTGTGCTCAGACATGCACTGTCAAGTGTGAGACCTTATATAGGCAGGTGTGTGCCTTTCCAAATCTTGTCCAATCAACTGAATTTACCAAAGGTGGACTCCAATTAATTTGTAGGAACATCTCAAGGATGATCAGTGAAAACAGGATGCACCTGAGCTCAATTTTGAGCTTCATGGAATGGCTGTGAATAATTATCTACATGTGATTTCTTAGTATTTTATTTTTAATAAATTTGCCAAAATCTAAAAAAAACTTTTTTCACTTTGTCATTATTGGGTATTATGGGGTATTGGGCCTAATTCTGAGTTGATCGCAGCAGCAAATTTGTTAGCAGTTGGGCAAAACCATGGGGGTCATTCCGAGTTGTTCGCTCGTTGCCGATTTTCGCTATGCTGCGATTTGTTGCTAAATGCGCATGCCCATGGTACGCAGGGCGCATGCACTAAGTTATTTTACACAAAACTTAGTAGATTTGCTGGTGTTCCTGCGGCGCTTTTCAGTCGCACTGCTGATCGGTGAATGATTGACAGGAAAGGGGTGTTTCTGGGTGGTCAGGGAAAAACGCGTGAGTGTCTGGAGAAACGGGGGAGTGTCTGGCCGAACGCAGGGCGTGTTTGTGATGTCAAACCAGGAACTAAACGGACCGAACTGATCACAATCTAGGAGTAGGTCCGGAGCTACTCAGACACTGCAAGAAAATATTTAGTAGCAATTCTGCTAATCTTTCGTTCGCTATTCTGCTATACTAAGATACACTCCCAGGGGGCTGCGGCCTAGCGTGTGCAATGCTACTAAAAGCAGCTAGCGAGCGAACAACTCGGATGAGGGCCCATGTGCCTGTAGGGGGGACAGATATAACATGTGCAGAGAGAGTTAGATTTGGGTGGGGTGTGTTCAAACTGAAATCTAAATTGCAGTGTAAAAATAAAGCAGCCAGTATTTACCCTGCACAGAAACTAAATAACCAACCCAAATCTAACTCTCACTGCAAATGTTATATCTGCCCCCCCCCCCCTGCAGTGCACATGGTTTTGCCCAATTGCTAACAAACTTGCTGCTGCGATCAACTCAGAATTACCCCCATTGTGTGTAGAATTTTGAGGGGAAAATAGTTTATTCGATTTTAGAATAAGGCTGTAACATAACAAAATGTGGAAAAAGTGAAGTGCGGTGAATACTTTCTGGATGCCGTGTATATACATTATACACAGATACTGTATACACATACACACACTCACTCTCTTTCCAGACACCTAATGAAGTCTGGCTGGCCGGAGCTGTAGCAGCTCATCCTCCTGCTGCAGCCTGGTCCTGTCTAGCACCACCCCTTATTCCCATCTAGCTCCGCCCCCTTTGGATCCCGCCTGGCCACTGAACTTTCACACAGGGGAGGGGAGGAGGAGAGGAGGCTTTATGCTGCCGGCGCCGAGGGCGAGAGGAGGCTTTGTGCTGCCGGCGCCGCTGCATGTCATAGAGAATGACAGCAGCCGGCAGCAGCAGCAGGGACAGCAGCAGCAACTCAGCACAGGGATGCAGAGCAGGTAGAATGCCTCTCCAGTCTGGCGCCTCCCTGCACTGCACCCCTTTGCTGAGCGGCTAGCGCCGGGCCTGCATGGATGGACACCGCATGGACATGTCCATTCAATACAAGGTCAACAGCCGAAGTGAAGATGGCACGATTACCGGGGACCTTTATAGAATCCAGAACCCGCGAGAATCCAACAGCAGGAGGATAACGTTTTGCCTCATTTTGGCATCCGAGTCAGGCAGGAAACCCCAAACCGGACTCGGATCCTGGTTTGCTTCGTGAAATTTGGGTGGGTCCGGTTCCCAGAGAACGGACCCACTGATCTCTATTAATAAGTAAGTAAGCCAGTGGTTCCCAGACGCGGTCCTCAAGGCACCTCAACGGTCCAGGATTTTAAGGATATCCATGCCTCGGCACAGGTGACTTACAGCAGTCAGTTTGATTATACCATCTGTGCACAAGCAGGGATATCCCTAAAACTTGGACTGTTGGTGTGCCTTGTGGACCGCGTTTGGGAACCACTGAAGTGAGCTATACAGTAAACTGGGCTAATTGAACTATAGAATAAGAGCTCTCTACAAATAAGCTGCTAATTTCTGAGCAATGAGTCTATGCAGTCATTTCAAATCCATCAAACATTGTATTTTTGTAATGTTATAATTTGCAGGATATGGATATATTTCAGATTTTAGAGCACAAAAATATATATATTTTGTTTTTCACAAAACCAAATATGTAATGTACAGTATTTAGATGTTGAATACTTGACTTACTACAGTACAGTGCAATGTGTTCTCATAATAGGAACTGCATGTGTTTAAATGCAAATCCCATTAAACAAACGTCAAACAAAAAAAACAAAATTAAACTAAGGGAAATATTTATTGAGCATCGACGTAGAATTTGTGCACGCTCTACAAGGAGTGAGCCTTTTTGTTGTAGCTTTCTAATGGCAAAATAAAGCACCAAATTCGGGCCTTGTGTACTGGGCGCTGGGTGCGGAGGGAGAGAGTGGCGCCAGCAGGGGGACCAAGAAGAGGTCAGGCGGTGTGTATTGCCAATAAGTTTTGCAAACGTCGCCCACATTTGTTGCCCTGTGAGAAAATATTCAAATGCTGCAGGAGTCATCTTGTTTAAAAAAAAAAAAACACCCACTGTCGGCTTCTCTGATCTGCAGGCTGCATCCAAAGATGCCGCAGGTGATCAACATCGTAAACATCAGTTACAGTATCAGCGTCTGCGTAATCCCCAGTTTACTCGGAATGTCCACCGCATATAAGCTGCTGCAGACACTGGCTTTGGTATGCCCAGAAACGGGCCCAACACCCCCTCCCCCCTTCCCATTTTTTGCCAAGCTCCCATGGGATGCAGCCAATATATCAGCTGTCGCGATCCTGGAGTTCAGGAGACCGACACCGGAATCCCAACAGCTGGTGAAATATTGATGCCTGGAATGCGAACACACGCTCGGTATCCCCACTCGGACTGGTATTCAGGAGTTAAAGTGTGGACTGGTGTGGAATAGTATTAATGTTAAGTGCAGGGGCGGATCTAGACTTTTTTTTTTTTACGGGGGGGGAGCAGTTGAAGAATAAATCCTGACGACCCTCCCCCCTCTACTCATTTCTCCTCCCACTTCCTGTCCCAGCTCCTCCCATTTTCAGCTCATGACCTCACATCTTTTCACCTCTTTATCTCTTGCATTTTATCAATATTGCGCACAGGATGCATTGATTACGCAATTAGTGATAAATAAACCCTATGAGCATGACAGCAGCATCAGCAGTCCCCAGATGTTTTGTATCACAAAAATCTTTTTTGGGGTTTTTTTTTTTTTTTTTTGGGGGGGGGGGGGGGGATTTGAGAGGGATTTTATCTACCTTGGCTTTAACACATATACAGCATATTTATTTAATTCACTAATTAATAGCTGCAGTTATATCTTTATTTTGTCCCCATCCCTAAGCGCTACAGTCCTAGTAACAGATAAAAACCGCATTGTCTCATCAATGATTGATGAGCACTCAGCCGGTGGTGCCCAATCAGCGCAGTGCTGTTAGGTGAGGGGACAGGGCTGCGAGAGACACTTTCCCTTTGCAAGGCACGCTTGAGGTTGCCGGGACAAAGAAAAGTCAAGAGAGCCTGAGAGCTGACCAATAGGAGGCTGCAGCTCTGGTAAGTTGGTGCACCCGGAAGAAGTGGCTGCCGGTGGCAGTGACGCTACTCCAGTCAGATAGCGGCTTAGTGCAGTGCGTGATAGACTGCTATAGAGCAGGGACAGTGAAATTGTGTTGCTGCTGGTAGCCGAGGTCGAGGCACACTGGGTGGTCCCACCCGGCACCGACTCAGCTGCCCTGACTGAACGTGGCCAGCGCGGCCAGCACCTGGCCGGCACCCACCGCTCCCCAGACTTCAGCCACCAGCAGGAGTAGCAAGTGGGTGGGCTGGGGCTGGGGCTATGTGTTTTGGGGGGGAATTGCCCTTATCCTCCCTAAATCCGCCAATGGTTAAGTGGTGACTGTCAGCATCCGGAGTCTTACCTCCGGTTCTGGTCCCTGTGGTTGGCTGGTGTGGCTGCGACAGATAGGAGCTGCGGCAGCGAGGTCCTCCAGTGCGGCTGCCGGGCATCTGGAGGCTGGGATCCGGGTCCTGGGGAGCAGAGCATGGCAGCCGGAGGTGTCTGTTTCCCGGTGTCCTGTTGTTGGAGTGCGGCGTCTCTGAGGCTGAGGCCAGAGGTAGTGGCTGTGTGCTGGTACCACATGTGTCCTCTGTGCAGGGAGCAGCCATGTTGGAGACCAAGCCTAGCCAATAGGTATCTCAGTTCGCGTCCAGCCAATCCGGTGCAGTTTTCCCTTATAAAAAGGGGTGGATGCTTAGCTATGGTGCCAGTGCTTCAAGTTACTTGCTGCTGTAAGATGCTTAAGCTCCGTGCCCCTGGAATCCTGGTTCTGCTGTGGCCGCCCGGTGGTCAGTTATGTTATTGCAGTCCTTTGCTTTAAGTCCACCACCTCTTGCAGTTTAACCACTGGGTCCACTCAGGGGCGTATCTACCCATTGGCCAGGATGGCACTCGCCAGAGGCGCCAGCCAAGGAGGGGGCGCTGTCCGGCAGTGCCACCCTCAGCCAATGGGTGGAATCACTTAGTAGTGGCATCACCTGGGCTGGAGGATCTCACAGTAGGCAGGAACAGGTGCCGGTGTTCGGCGCAGCAATGCACTAGTGAAGAACGTGAAAGTAAACTACAGTTCCCAGCAGCCCTTGTTGTCGGGAGCTCCTGGCAGCAAGGGTTGCTGGGAGCTGTAGTTTACTTTCACTTTCTTCAGGAAGTGTGGTGCGGTGCCGAAGTGTGGTGTTCCTGCCTACTGTGCAGTCCTCCAGCCCAGGCGATGCCCATAGTACCTCATAGACACTAGAGATCAATTATGACCTCTAGTGTCTATGGCCGCTCCCACAATGCCGTGCGGCAGCAGTAGCAGATCTTGCCATGACTGTGGCGCGCTCGGGGCAACGGCGCCTCAGGCAAAAGTCCTGCTTGCCCGTGGCAAGATCCGCTACTGTGTGTGACATAATTTGTATAAGCGGTACTACTGTGTAACGTAATTTGAATTGGGAGTACTATTGTGTGGTCATGCCCGTTTCCCACAAGATCATGCCCCATTTTTGCACATGGTGGTGGGGGGGGGGATGAAGTCATCTCTTCATTCAGTATTCTTCAGCATCGTTTACAAATCACAAATCGTCTCTCCATTCAGTGTTCTTCAGCATTGTTTACAAATCACAAGTCATCTCTGCATTCAGTGAACTTCAGCATCGTTTACAAATCATAAATCACTTCTTCATTCAGTATTCTTCATCATTGCTTACTAGTCACGAACATTTCGTCCTTCAGAATTCACTCAGACTTGTCTCCTAGCCGTTGTGTATGATTGAAGTCTCATTAAAACAACTAATCTTTCCTCAGTGTTTCGTTCTCAGTCATTGATCAATCGTCAGATCCCCAACTCAAGCCGAGCGTGACAGTGACTGGTGTGGCAGGCAATGTCATTGGAGCAGCTCGCCCTCTACTACCTCCTACTAGGGCTGCCATCAGATATTGCGGGCCCGGGACTAACAAAATAGACAGCCCCCCCCCCCCCCAAAAAAAAATAATAATAAATAATTATATATATATATATATATATATATATATAAATAAAGTATATATATATATATATATATATATATATACAGTACATACATATATATAAAAAATAAATACAGGTTGAGTATCCCATATCCAAATATTCCGAAATATGGAATATTCCGAAATACGGACTTTTTTGAGTGAGACTGAGATAGTGTAACCTTTGTTTTTTGATTGCTCAATGTACACAAACTTTGTTTAATACACAAAGTTATTAAAAATATTGTATTAAATGACCTTCAGGCTGTGTGTATAAGGTGTATATGAAACATAAATGAATTGTGTGAATGTATACACACTTTGTTTAATGTACAAAGTTATAAAAAATATTGGCTAAAATGACCTTCAGGCTGTGTGTATAAGGTGTATATGAAACATAAATGCATTCTGTGCTTAGATTTAGGTCCCATCACAATGATATCTCATTATGGTATCTAATTATTCCAAAATACGGAAAAATCCGATAACCAAAATACCTCTGGTCCCAAGCATTTTGGATAAGGGATACTCAACCTGTATATATTAAAAAATGAAATAAATGACTGTGCATATTAAGTTCTCAACAGCAATGCCCCTTACACCAATTTTGCCCCCACAGTTATGCCCCTGTCACCATATTATGCCTCCACATTAATGCTGCCAGTACCTGCTCACTGTCAGGGGTTCTGCTCATTGTCAGGGGATTTCCCCACCCGGCTGCTGCTGCGGGTCCAGTCTCTGTTCGCGCTTGCATGATTCTATTGAAAACGTCCCTACCCAAGATGGGCACCGCCTCAGGGGAGACGGTTAATAAAGATACTAGAGGAGACTCCTCTAATATCTTTAATAATTGTCTCCACTGAGGCGGTGGCCATTTTGGGTGGGACATTTTCAATAGAAGGTGGCAGAGTGTAGGCAAACGGGGAAGGCCGGATGGTGGTGGGCAGGAGGTAGCATGAGCAGCCCAGGCCATTCCTTCTCTGTTAGAGAGGCCGTGCCCATGACAGCTGTGCCCCCAGTACCACCCTGAGGGCGTCCCTGGCCCCCTTCCACCACTGTGCCTACATTTTTTTTTATGTGTTATCTATTAATGTAACATGGGGATGATGGAGGCTATTAAACTGAGCTATTTTAGGTGGTAAAGAAAAGAAAAAATAAGGCTAAGGTATTCGGGGTAAGTGACAGTGACAATAATAGTGATTTTTAATATAGTGCATAAAATACACATAAAACTTAAACCTTAAATGTTTGTCTGATGCCAGGGCTATAAAATAAAAATAAAGCAAATAAACAGACATGAATAATAGTAAAGTAACATGATCTATTTCTAACATACCAAAAATAATGTATAGGTACAGTACTGTATGTTACAAACCTGCAGCGGCCGCGGCGGCCGCGCTTGTCCCTACGGGTGGTCTGGTCTGCCCGGCGCCTCGTTCCCCCTGGCGGTCTCCGGATTCAGTGGCGGGTCGGCGCTGCTCCCCGGCGGCTTCCCGGAAGCAGGGACGCCGCCATCGCAAGTGAGGGCAAGCAGGCGGAGCAGGTCTGACGTCACCTGCCTGCTCCGTCAATCAGGCTGGGGCGGGGAGTTTAAAAGCGGATACCAGGCAGAGATCCGGTGCCTGAGTATCTTCGTTTCTCCTTCGGAAGCTGTGATTCCAGAGCTCCCTCGTCCTGTGCCTCCAAGCATCCTGTGCCTCCAAGCTCGTCCTGTGCCTCCAAGCATCCTGTACCTCCAAGCATCCCGTGCCTCCAAGCACCTCCGTGCCTCCAAGCACCTCCGTGCCTCCAAGCACCTCCGTGCCTCCAAGCACCCCGTGCCTCCAAGCACCTCGTGCCTCCAAGCACCTCCGTGCCTCCAAGCACCTCCGTGCCTCCAAGCACCTCCGTGCCTCCAAGTACCTCCGTGCCTCCAAGTACCCTCGTGCCTTCAAGCACCTCCGTGCCTCCAAGCACCTCGTGCCTCCAAGCACCTCCGTGCCTCCAAGCACTTCCGTGCCTCCAAGCACCTCCGTGCCTCCAAGCACCTCGTGCCTCCAAGCATCTCCGTACCTCCAGGGGCCTCCTAGCACGCCCTGTACTTCCAGCACCTCAGAACCCCAATACCGCGGAGCCTCCGACATCACGGTACCTCTAATATCTCAGTACCCCAGCCTTCAGTATTTCTACGAGTCTTGTCTTACAGGAGACCGTCAAGAACTCCTCTGTGCCTCCCGCCTGCCGACGTAGTCCTGCATGAGGAAGACCTACATCCGGCCATCCCTACTGCGACCCAGTGGCGGTTCCTCTTCCCGGTCATCGGAAGAAGCCCCGAGTCCACAACACTCCCAAACCAGGTCAGTGATAGTATACTCAGGCCTAATGGACTCGGGGATTCGGAACACGGACTCGAGTGCCATCCAGAACCTGGCTTCCCGAGTACAAAGTCAGGAGGCGGCGCAAGGCCAGGTGATGCAGTACCTCCAGCAGTTGTCCGGACGTCTGGATCAGATCCAGGCGTCTCTGGCCTCAGTAATTCCGGCTCCTGCTCCAGTGGTCGCACCAGTTGTCGTTGCCAGTAATGTTCAACCATCGGCTGGTATCACTCCACGTCTTCAGTTGCCTACTCCGTCCCGCTATAATGGGAATCCCAAAAATTGCCGCGGTTTCTTGAACCAATGCGAGGTACATTTCGAGCTACTTGCACACAACTTTCCTACAGACCGGTCCAAGGTAGCATATATCATTTCTTTATTGGAAGGTTCTGCTCTGGATTGGGTGTCTCCACTATGGGAACGGTCCGATCCCATGGTTTCCAACTATACCAACTTCATCTCGTCCTTTCGAAGGATTTTCGACGAACCCGGCAGAATGACCACGGCTTCTTCCGATTTGCTCCATGTTCGGCAAGGCGCCCGTTCCGTGGGCCAGTATGTGGTTCATTTCCAGACCATTGCTTCCGAACTACGCTGGAATAATGACGCCCTGAGAGCTGCCTTCTGGAACGGTCTTTCCGACCGGCTGAAAGATGAGCTGGTTACTAGAGATCTGCCGGATCCATTAGAAGATTTGATTTCTCTGTGCGTCAAGGTGGATCTTCGGATGCAAGAGCGTGGAAGAGAACGTAGCCATTCAGATCGTCCCAGGCTCCGGAATCCTACTCCTAGGCCGGTGGCCTCACCTAGCTCAGATGAGCCCATGCAAATTAACCGCTCCCGACTGTCTCCAGAAGAACGACAGCGTCGTCGTGAGGGTAAACTCTGCCTTTACTGTGGAGCCGCAGATCATTTTCTTAAATCTTGTAAAGTCCGTCCGGGAAACGGGCAGTCCTAGCTTGTTCCGGAGGAGTCAAGCTGGGAGTTGCGACAAAAGCTTCTCCAACTTCGGACTGTTTGCTTCCAGTAACTCTAGTCTCCAACTCAGTCTCCAAGTCTTGTGAAGCCCTATTGGACTCCGGAGCTGCGGGGAACTTCGTTTCTTCCATCTGTGCCCAAAGTTTGGGTTTGAAGTTACGGCCTATCGAGCGGCCAATCTCACTGACGGCTATCAATGGGACTAGAATTGCCAAAGGTCTTATAAGGTGGCGCACGGGGCCAGTTAAGCTGCAGGTCGGGGCTCTACATCAGGAAGATTTGGAACTCTTGGTAATCCCAGAAATGTCCCATGATCTGGTTCTTGGAATACCTTGGCTAAAAAGTCATAATCCCCACATCGACTGGAAGTCGTCACAAATTCTGTCCTGGAGTTCCTTTTGTCACACTAATTGTCTTACTCCTGTCTGTCCGCTCCGTGTCACTTCCAAGACGGATGAAGAGCACATTCCGGAGGCATATCAAGGGTACAAGGACGTGTTTTCGGAACAAGCTGCGGACCTATTACCACCTCACAGGCCTTGGGACTGCTCTATTGACCTTGTCCCAGGGAAGACGCCACCCCGTGGTCGCACATATCCTCTGTCTCTTCCTGAGACCCAAGCCATGTCGGAGTATATTAAGTCCAATCTGCTCAAAGGATTCATTCGCCCCTCTTCCTCCCCTGCTGGTGCAGGCTTCTTTTTTGTGAAGAAAAAAGACGGAGGGTTGAGACCATGCATCGACTACCGCGGCCTAAATGACATTACTATTAAGAATAAGTACCCTTTGCCACTAATCACAGAGTTATTTGATAGGGTTCGTGGGGCCCGCATTTTTTCCAAACTCGACTTGAGAGGAGCTTATAATCTTATACGCATCCGAGAGGGGGATGAATGGAAGACTGCCTTTAATACCCGAGATGGGCATTACGAATACTTGGTGATGCCATTTGGTCTTAGTAATGCTCCCGCGGTTTTCCAGGGATTCGTCAATGAAATCTTTCGTGATATGCTGTATCAGAGCGTTGTGGTATATTTGGACGACATATTGATTTTTTCCAAGAATCTTGTCGAACACAGGTTACAAGTCAAAGAAGTACTACACCGTTTACGAGAGAATCATCTCTACGCCAAGCTCTCCAAGTGTACATTTGAAGTAACATCTATTCCGTTCCTCGGTTATGTCATCTCGGGGACGGAGCTTCGCATGGATCCGGAAAAGTTATCTGCCATTCGTGACTGGACTCAACCTCTTTCCCTGAAAGCAATACAAAGATTCCTGGGCTTTGCGAACTACTACAGGAAATTCATTAAGGGTTTCTCCACCATTGTTGCGCCCATTACTGCCCTGACGAGGAAGAGTTCCAATCCTAGTCTGTGGTCCCCGGAAGCCATTTTAGCTTTTTCTCGTTTAAAATTAGCCTTCATGACGGCTCCAGTTCTCAAACAACCAGATTTCGATGAACCCTTCTTCTTAGAAGTTGATGCGTCTTCAGTCGGAGTTGGGGCTGTTCTCTCCCAGTATTCCTCTGATAAGAAACTACATCCGTGTGGCTTCCATTCTCGTAAGTTCTCTCCGGCCGAACGGAACTACACTATTGGAGACCAGGAACTCTTGGCAATCAAGTCTGCCTTGGAAGAATGGAGATATCTTCTGGAAGGGGCTAAACACGTGTTTACTATCTACACAGATCACAAGAATTTGCTGTACATCAAATCCGCACAGTGCTTGAATCCTCGCCAGGCAAGATGGGCACTTTTCTTTTCCCGATTCTCGTTCATTATCAAGTACCGGGCCGGGAGTCTCAATATTAAAGCAGATGCACTTTCTCGTTCACAAGTTTCCTCTGACGAGGATGAACCTCCGGAGCGGGGTTTAATTCTGAATCCAGTTTCTGTCTCTGTTGCTTTAACTACTCCAGCTCCTCCTCCTGGAAGAATGTCCGTACCAGCTAGATTCCGCTCAAGGATACTACTGTGGGTCCATAACTCCAAGTTTTCCGGTCATCCCGGCGCTCAGAAGATGTACAAGTTTCTGCAAAGATCTTACTGGTGGAACACCATGAGGAAGGATGTACAAGATTGCGTTAATTCCTGTCCCCAATGTACACAACACAAATCTCCTCGTTTGCCTCCTGCAGGGTTACTTCGTCCTCTGCCTATCCCTGTGAGACCCTGGACTCACATTTCCATGGACTTCGTCACTGACCTGCCCTGTTCCAAAGGTTTCAACACCGTTTGGGTTATCGTTGACCGTTTTTCGAAGATGGCACACTTTGTGCCCTTGACTGGTCTTCCAACAGCACCGAAACTGGCACTACTGTTTATCCGAGAACATTTTCGTTTGCATGGGTTGCCACAAGAGATTGTTTCTGACCGAGGAGTACAGTTCACCGCCAGGTTTTGGAAAGCCCTTTGTTCGACTCTGCAAATCAAACTTAAGTTTTCGTCTGCTTATCATCCCCAAACAAATGGACAAACGGAACGTGTCAATCAGGATCTAGAGACTTTTCTTCGTCTGTACCTCTCTCCTTCACAGGACAATTGGGTGGAGTTGCTGCCTTGGGCGGAGTTTGCCCACAACCATTTGTTTCATTCTTCCACTGGGGAATCACCATTTTTCGTCAATTACGGGTTCCATCCCCGTGTTCCGGAATTTCCAAGCCTTCCGTTAGTAGAGGTTCCTGCTGTAGTATCCACTCTACGACACTTTGGACAAATTTGGAGGAAGGTTCATGCCAATCTTAAGCAGGTTTCGGCTCGGTACAAGTTCTTCGCAGATAAGAAACGGCGAGCTGCACCTCAATATAAAGTTGGGGACAGGGTATGGCTGTCCACACGGAACCTCCGGCTGAAGGTGCCTACCATGAAATTCGCTCCAAGGTTCATCGGGCCCTACCCTGTGCTAAAAGTCTTAAATCCTGTGGTCTGTAAACTGGGTTTGCCTGCCCATCTTCGAGTACCTAACGCCTTTCATGTTTCTCTACTCCGTCCCCTCGTTCTGAATCGGTTCCACTCAGCACTCCCTAGGTCAACGTCAGTAGTGGCAGAAGCCGGAGCAGAGTTTGAAATCAAAGCTATTCTTGACTCCCGTTATCTTCATAAAAAATTACAGTACTTGGTGGACTGGAAGGGTTACGGTCCTGAGGAAAGAAGTTGGATTGGAGCTACTGAAGTAATGGCTCCTCGTCTGATTCGGATCTTCCACTCCAAACATCCGACTAAGCCCGGGAAGTGTCCAGGGGCCACTCCTGGAGGAGGGGGTACTGTTACAAACCTGCAGCGGCCGCGGCGGCCGCGCTTGTCCCTACGGGTGGTCTGGTCTGCCCGGCGCCTCGTTCCCCCTGGCGGTCTCCGGATTCAGTGGCGGGTCGGCGCTGCTCCCCGGCGGCTTCCCGGAAGCAGGGACGCCGCCATCGCAAGTGAGGGCAAGCAGGCGGAGCAGGTCTGACGTCACCTGCCTGCTCCGTCAATCAGGCTGGGGCGGGGAGTTTAAAAGCGGATACCAGGCAGAGATCCGGTGCCTGAGTATCTTCGTTTCTCCTTCGGAAGCTGTGATTCCAGAGCTCCCTCGTCCTGTGCCTCCAAGCATCCTGTGCCTCCAAGCTCGTCCTGTGCCTCCAAGCATCCTGTACCTCCAAGCATCCCGTGCCTCCAAGCACCTCCGTGCCTCCAAGCACCTCCGTGCCTCCAAGCACCTCCGTGCCTCCAAGCACCCCGTGCCTCCAAGCACCTCGTGCCTCCAAGCACCTCCGTGCCTCCAAGCACCTCCGTGCCTCCAAGCACCTCCGTGCCTCCAAGTACCTCCGTGCCTCCAAGTACCCTCGTGCCTTCAAGCACCTCCGTGCCTCCAAGCACCTCGTGCCTCCAAGCACCTCCGTGCCTCCAAGCACTTCCGTGCCTCCAAGCACCTCCGTGCCTCCAAGCACCTCGTGCCTCCAAGCATCTCCGTACCTCCAGGGGCCTCCTAGCACGCCCTGTACTTCCAGCACCTCAGAACCCCAATACCGCGGAGCCTCCGACATCACGGTACCTCTAATATCTCAGTACCCCAGCCTTCAGTATTTCTACGAGTCTTGTCTTACAGGAGACCGTCAAGAACTCCTCTGTGCCTCCCGCCTGCCGACGTAGTCCTGCATGAGGAAGACCTACATCCGGCCATCCCTACTGCGACCCAGTGGCGGTTCCTCTTCCCGGTCATCGGAAGAAGCCCCGAGTCCACAACACTCCCAAACCAGGTCAGTGATACTGTAGTTCAGAGTTAAAAAAACAAACAAGTCATAATCACCTAAAAATCACGTATTTAGCATCACAACTTTCTGGATGGATATCACTCTTCTAGTTGTCAACAAAACAAATGATGATGTATCAACATAGAGAGCAAACATACATGTAGTGTTTTTGATACAATTTTAGGCCTATATACAATCATAATTAGTTGTTTTCGCTATAAGTGATAATGCTTTTAGAACAACTTTGTGAGATCTTTACCTATAGCAAGCTGCTATTCATTTAAAGCTTTACATGTTTATTAATGATAACCAGATACCCCTAGGTCTTCAATTTCAAGAGGGAGATGTATGAAAGAGTTGAGAAGTGGATCAGTGGAAGTTGCCCATAGCGACCAGTCAGGTCCAAAAGTAACATTTATCAGTACAGTCTATAAACTGATAGGTAAAAGCTGATTAGTTGCTATTGGAAACCAATATACTGTTTATGTACTCAGAGGTCAGTTCTGGCAGCAGACAAAATCATGATCAGTATGAAGGCCAAGGTCAGGGCAGGTGAAAACAGTAAAAAACAAAACAAAAGACAGCATGGCAACAAGAGACATACAGAAATGCTGTTTCAGCCACTTGCCAGAGCAGCAGCAACACTGGCATCAGTGAAACACACTAGCAGATAAATTACCCCTCCCCCCACGGACAATGGATTAAACTCCTCGATCATCCGGCCAACCATAATGAAGTGTAAACAAGAGACATCCAGTGCTAAAGCTGGAAGAGCTGTGCCATCAGCACCCACAGCAGCGGCATCCATTGCATAGCTCCTGCTCTGAGTGCAGTGAGAGCTGCCACCACCACCTATAACATTAATGCCACCAAAGTGAGAGAGGAAGGCATAGCTATGATGAGAGTTAAAAGGTATAATTTATTTAATTCCTATCTGCATACTAAGAAGAGACAAGTATCCTCCGATCTGTAAAATCTGTCAATTCTCAATAGAATAGCCTTAATCTCCCATCACCTTTTATCCGATATTGATGTCTCCAAAATATTCCATACAGAGACGGTAGAAAACTAGTATAAATGTTATGTCTCTCTGGATAAGTCTCTGATATACTGCTTTCACATCGCAAATGCCGGATCCCACCTGGTAAGAGAAACGTGTCCTTACCGGGGGGGATCCGGCATTTGGTCTCCTTTGATGGCTTTCCGACCCGGCAATATACCGGGTCGGTTGCCATAGCAGCGGGGGGGGGGGCGCAGCAGCAGCAGGGGCGGGGGTGGAGGCGACGCTGGGAGATAAGCTCATCTCCTGCGCTGCCTCTCCCTATGCTGTGAATGGGAACCGTGTCGCATCGACGCGGCTCCCATTCACACTGCGCCTGACCCGGTATTCAACCCGGGTATAATCCTTCTTTTATACCAGGTTGAATTACTGGGTCAGGCGACCCGCTAATTCGCCGAAAGTGCTTTCACATCGCACACTGACCCGTGTCGACACGGCAATATGCTGTGTCGATACCGGGTTATTTGTGCGATGTGAAAGGGGTATTAGTAATCCCTGGCCCTTTGGAGCGCTGAAAATCACAGCCAATAGCCAAGTTGTATGTGCGTAGACCGACATGATGAGTGTGGCTGTCTGAAAATTGTTTACATGATTTTCATACCCTCATGTAAATGCATGCTGTGCATCATGGGAGATGATGTCATGCTGAGATGACTCACTTCCTTTTTGTCTCCTGTTACTTCCACTTGGTGTCTGGCTCATGCTGAGTAAAGACCTGTATTACACTGATGCTGCAAGTTCATCCTGATTTTGTTGTTACACATTTAAACCCCACATGCAATGAAATTGAATGGACAAATAGTTGAACTCAGCTCTTGAAGGTGATGAACTAATGCAGATATTCACCATTGGAGATATTTCAGTCAAAAGTAGCTTTTCTGCTAGATATACTGGCAGAGGCTCATAAACAAATTCCTAGATGTTATGACCAACTATTGCTCACCCTGTTTGTTTCATTGTTTGGAATACCCTACACAATCAAGATGCCTTCTCGATTCTACGAGTGTTGAGAGCTTGGTATCTTTAAATCCCATAAGAGGGAAAGATAACTGCCATATCATAATTAGGGTCAGTGTGAATAATCCCATCCAGCACCGATAGTAGGTTGACCACTGCTAGCATCAACATTTTTAGATGAGTTCTAATTTACTTTACAATTTATCATCTTTTTCACATTGGACTACCTTATGAAACAAGTCTGTGGTCTTGACCTGTTCTAGGTGTCTACATCCATCCTTATTAAGTTAAATATTGGTTTCTACATTGGCCATTAATGGTCACCTCTAGAATTACAGTTTATTTACTTTCGTTTAGGTTTTTTTTGTTAATTTGAATATGTACTGTAGATCGAGACGGACACATTTCCACATAATACATAGTCTGTTTCTGCTTTTATTGTCTACTGCTGAAGAAAAAAACATCTCCTGTTATAACTGTGTGGTCTGTTCGCATTCTAAGATACATTTTTGAATCATGTGCAAAGTACACATTTTCAGGAATTGTAATATAATTCTGATTTTTTTTTTCAGTGCCCTGGGTAAGAACGTTCTCCAAAGTTAAAGGACCAATAAAGTTTTTATAAGTTAGATTTTACAAGGAATGCTGAATCTACTTTCAGCGTTTGATTATGAATCGGGTTTAATAAATTGGATTGAGAACTTGGGTCTGACACAGCTGGTTTGGCAGGATTCCACAGCGCTGTGTAATCTTCTGGAAGTAATAGTGGGACTGAAGCGAGATGGAATTTAATGATTTCATAAACTCAACTTATGAACATGCCTCATACTAGGAACTAATGAACCAGTTTGTTTTAATATAAATTTGTGGACTGCAGAATTGAAAACATGTTATGCACTCCCTACTTAACAATTTTTACTGTTGCGCCCATTAATTAGAACATGCATCTGAGTATCTATATATAAGCTATATCTACTGGGTTATCAAGACTATAAATTTTCAAACAATGAAACAGTTACAAAGAGAGGACTTCCTTCAGTTCTAACAATTAGTAAGAACCATTATCTCACCTACATTGCTGATTACTGCTTACCACGCATTCCAGCTTTGAGTAGTTTGCTAAACTGCAGCGGCTACCTGATATCCGGTGAGACATGGCAATTTGCCAAGATTTCTGATGAGCATTGATGAGGGAGGTTGCTAAAGAATAAATCTTCAGAAAGTTTTACCAAAGCTTGGCTAGATCCTACTCATATTTGGGGAATTGATCTTGAATCAGTCAACTGACTAAGTTTTCATGGGCAATAGAAGCCAATACATATGTCCCATACACCTCTCCCTAATAATCATGGGTATGAAGTCCAGTTAAATAGACATCCTGATTAAAATATTTCAAAGACTGTCCAGAGAAAACTTAAATTTTTCTCCACATTCACTGGGTGATTGCAGGTTTTAGGGCGGAGTTTCTATATTAAAAAAAAATCCTTATTTTTTCTTTTACATTTTTATTTCATAAACTGCATTAGATCAAGACTGTTGATTGAAGAATCCAATCAAGCTTACTGGTACAGGTTGAGTATCCCATATCCAAATATTCCGAAATACGGAATATTCCGAAATACAGGCTTTTTTGAGTCAGAGTGAGATAGTGAAACCTTTGTTTTTTGATGGCTCAATGTACACAAACTTTGTTTAATACACAAGGTTATTAAAAATATTGTATTAAATGACCTTTAGGCTGTGTGTATAAGGTCGGTGTATATGAAACATAAATGAATTATGTGAATGTACACACACTTTGTTTAATGCACAAAGTTATAAAGAATATTGGCTAAAATTACCTTCAGGCTGTGTGTATAAGGTGTATATGTAACATAAATGCATTCTGTGCTTAAATTTAGGTCCCATCACCATGATATCTCATTATGGTATGCAATTATTCCAAAATACGGAAAAATCCGATATCCAAAATACCTCCGGTCCCAAGCATTTTGGACAAGGGATACTCAACCTGTATTATTAAAGATGAGGAGCTGAGGTTGTGTGTGCATCTGTGCACATGGATGTAATTTTCTTTCTTCTTTACTCTATAAATGTTTAATCTCTACTAATTTCAATTGTGAAAAAGGGTAGCTTTGGTGTGTGAAGTACAGTAGATAAGTTGTGTTGGTCACCACTGTTATACCATGGCCAATAGTGACAGTTGTCCTGAAATCAAGTAAGATCAACAACACCAATATGACTAACATCTGGAAATTATTTGGTCCAACCCAATGCCTAATAGAACATTAACCCTGTTACCTAGTGCTCACTCTGAGTGGCAGGACTGGTCTATGTGTGTTCACCTTACCATCTAATTTGGTGAGTTTGCCAACCTACAAGGTTGTTTGGTCTGCTTTGGTGAATTCTTCTACCTTCATAGAAATTGGCTCTGTAATAGATAAACTCTATCTACTGTGCCTTGTAATGCTGGACACACACTAGTACTGATATCACATTTTACCCAAATAGGACTGTCATGCCTCAAAAATGATTTCATGAAAATGTATTTAATTATATTTTGACATTCCCAAAATCCAGTCACCATTATCAGCCTATGGGTGGTGGCATCTTCCAGCCACATTAACTAGACCACATATTATTTTTCAGCTGAGCCTAGGAGCCATAAGTAATATTACATAGAATACACTGTTTCTGCCTGAGCTTGCTTTCATTCAACATAAGGGGGTCTATGTACCAAGTCATGGAGATAAAGTGTATGGAGATAAAGTACCAACCAACCAGCTCCTAACTGGCATTTTTCAAACACTTCTTGTAACATAGCATTTAGGAGCTGATTGGCTGGTATTTTATCTCTCTCCACTTTATCACTCTCCAAAGCTTAGCACATAAACACCTCTGTCTGTTGTCATAAACTGGAAGTGGGTTCATTGGAATCTTTCTGAAAATTTCCAAAAGCTGGACCTTTTTCTTATGTAGCATGAACAAATGGCTGTTTCTCGATTTGGGGAGTGCCCTACCTGAGAATGCTAAATTCCTTTGCCTTATAACAACCCTTTATGAAGCTAAGAACACTGTACGCTGTTTACTTAAGAAGTACCGTAATGGTACGCTAGTTGCGTAACGATCGCTCAGCCGTAGGCGAGACGCTCAAGCGTCACGTTCGCTCACGGCCCAGTGATCACAGGACACGTTATTGGTTATGTCTAGGGGAATGATTCGCTGTAGCGTAGCATACGCTCGAGACCACGAGGAGGTCACCAGCGATGCAGACGCTCACAACACTATACCTTTATGATAAAACCTTATACCAATGAAATACTCTGAATACCTTAATGTGAGTACAGGGTGTAAGTGCAACCTTGTGTAACCTGACTAACTACAAAGCTGCTTGAGCGTCACCGACGCTCAAGTGAACACTTAACACTATAGAAAATACACAGATACTGGTTTAGGTTCCAAAGCCTATTAACTGTATTATATCTAATATACTTGTAAAAGGGGATAACAGTACAATTGATACACTACAATATAACAGAGACTTCCTAACCAGATAACTACACAAGAAATACAATACAATACAATTACTATTTATGGGAAAATGGAAGGGGAAGAGAAGAAGAGAGAGATAGAGAGAAATGGCTCATGATAACATTAAATAAGAGACAACATGGTTGCAGATAAAACTACACATGTGAGAGACAATCGCTGCGCAGTTAGTCAATGCTGAATACAGCATGGGATGGAAGCTAGACTCCATTTTGAGAAACCTCCACTTGATTCCAAAGACCACACCACATGGCTGAAAGGGGGAGGGGAAGACATCCAGCAGCAGCCATTTTAGATTTGCAGGTCCAAACACATGGCACTCTATACTAAACCACAATCACATAGCAGAAAACACAAGACTCCATTTTCTTCCAAAATGTCCAAGCCTCAAAACAATGCATATGTTCTGATTTTACAATTCCAAACCATCTAAAACACCTTTCACAATGTAATCCAACTTCCTAGAACCATCTCATAATTTCACATCCCAAACAACTTCAGTATCTCAATAACCAGAGCATATTCATCACAAGACCAGATCACAATGTAATTAACACAAACGTAACTGCATGGTGGTATTTATGATTAACAGGATATATATTATAACTAACCAGCACAATCTATTTTAAATCTCCATTGGCAAACAAATACCACAAATATTATGCTACAGATTGTATACTGTTCCAATTTATCACAGACTTCACAGAGTATCCACAAACACCCAACAATCACACAACCAAGTTACAATATCCTATTTAAACCAGAAAGCAATCTATCTGTTTCCTTATCTAGCCATGTGAGGTTCAATACTTAGCCTTTAGTTTGGAAGATGTCCTGGGGATTCAGCCGCCATGCTGCTTGGTGCCAGGTAGCTGTGTGTGTGTCTGTGAGTGTAGCTACATTACATCTGTTCTCTGAGGCCACACCTGACCACTACCTTCCTGTTTGACCAGTACCTGGGGGAGGGGTCTTTCTTTCTCCTTTGTATTGAGTCACCATTCTCTTTGTATACAAATCCAGCCCCATTTGTAAACACAGGTGTTGACCCTCCTCATTGAGTCTCAAAAGCTCAGTGTAATTAAAGACTATTGTACTCCGTCTGCGGGAAAGATACTGATTTGGAGTACAATTGATCTTCAATTACTATTCCTGTGTTTACCTTATGCATGTGTAGAGATGAGGCCCTCTTAACATGCAAACTATTGTTTGGGGGATCTCTGAGGTCAAAGAGACATTTGAGACCTACTGATGCCTGTCTCCAACTGTTCAGATGCATGACTAAGTAAGGACAAATAATAATGAATAAATGGACATAACTTCTTATGTCCATAACTATTCGCACGAGCAATTAATCTGCTCCAAACCAACACCGGAATATTGCTATTTAAATACTCTTCCGATAGGTACCAAACACCACTGTCTGACTCCTGTTAGACCCTTCGCACAATACAAAGAGGGATTCCTCCGTTCAGGGACATTCTATATTAACCAAACTTTCAGAATCTATCAAAGGGACCATAATCTATAAACTACATTAATTGTGAAAATATGTAACGAATGAGTCGCACGCTACGACTACGTAAACTCTACCGTAAATACGCATACCGCGCCTGTGAGTGCACGCTATTGCGGGTATGCGCCTCCACGGGAGAGCGCACGCACGCGCAGCGCGGACCAGTGTGCGGTGCAAATATGGCAACGTGCATAGAGACATTTTTCTGACTTCGACAGTCCACCCTTTGGCAGTCAATAATAACTGCCACAAAACATTTAAGGAGAAAAATGTAAGTCAGGGGTTAATTGATTTCCATGGTGGGGTAAGGAAGAAGAGAGGAGTAGGTGTGAAAAGGGTATGACCTAGTGAGATAGCAGAAGCATGTGTGTATGAATCCATGTTTGGGGGGTCATGTATCATCGTGCCGTACGTGTGGTAAATCAAGCTTCGAGGTATTGCGAAGTATACATTTGAATTCCTTCTTATCCTGTGGTACAGGTCTGTGGATGGGCTGTCAAACTCTACCGAGCTCATTTCGGCTGTGGTTGTAACAAAATGGGGATGCACATTTTAGTTGATGATACATGAATGGGGGAGGTATGTGGTTGCTGATATCTGTGCCTGTATTCCCTATCGTCTATGTGTGTCGTTACCTGAGGGTTGTAGAGATGAAGATAAAGAACACTTACGAAAAATGCAATGATATTCTATGTCAGGGAAATGTACATCTGTCGTCGAAGTTGTTTTCGGTATCTGTTGAGAGTCGTCTTCTTTGCGCTGTATTGCTCCTTAGGCATGAGTAAATAGCTTTGTCTGAGCCATCAGATTTACAAAAATGTTGGGCTAGCGTGAGTTTAAAGATACTAGGGAAACTGGGGATCCATGGCAAAGTTCATCAAGTGTCCATATTTAAAGTTGTCAAATCTTCTTCTTTGGTGCTTGTCTGTTGTCTGTATACATCTCGTCTCGTCAGCTTCCTCGTCCAAGGGGGTCTTTGTGTCTTGGAGAAAAAGCAGAAAAACAGGTGAAAGAAACGGACCGTATAATCGCATTTTCATCACATTCTGGTTTCTATCATTGGGTCATAAATCAAATCCAGGTTAATTACAGTTTCCTCACTCCTCAAGCTCATCACTTTTGTACTTTGTTTGCACCTCATTAAAGCCTGCCCGCATCTAAATATCAATCCAATCGATATAACGACACCTAAGATACATAGTAGAAACTTTCCAACATCCATTATGACTCCTTGAGCCCACTCTCCTAAACCGGAGAACCAATTTCGCGGGTTCAACCATGACACCCAACCAGTCAGCTCATTACCTACAGCAGCAAGGGTGAGATTGTGTTTTCGACGAAATTCCCACTTCAATTGGAGAATATCGTCCATCTTTTGGTCTATGACCTCTACCGGATCCTCGGTGCTATTTGTGATATACGTGCAACACTTTATGCCGTACTGTGTTGCCAATGTAACACAATATCCGCCTGTTACTGCTGTAAGATAATTAAGAACCATCCTATGCTGAACTAGTTCTGTTTTGTAAGCTTGAAGTTCTCTTCCAGTGTATCTAAACGTGTCATCATACATTTCAGTGATATTATCTAACAAATTGGCGAGTGCGGAAATGTATCTATAATTCATCACTCCCCGAGCGGTACGAGTGAAATCTAACGCTACCAGAACCTGAATCCCGGTGGATTCATGGATAAGATCAGAGGCCGGATGCTCTAACCTTTCTGACAGTTGTCTTTTAACTCGGTGCTCGTAATGAGTGTGAGTATAAGGAGCTTGGGCACCACGGTGTATGTCCTTCATTTTGTCATGTGTAACAGTCATCACTTCAGGCAATACTTTTCCAATATAACACAATCCTTCAGAGTTTGGGGCAAGCCATTTGTACGCCTTTCTCCCGCATATGAAATATGCATCATCGGGGAGAACATAAGGGACGGAGAAGGACATGACCATGTTACAAACCTTCCAGGTGAAATCTCCTGACCCTAATTCTTCCAACTGCTTAATGCACGTATCGGTTTGTACGATATGTGCACAGTATCCTGGTGATACCTCTCCAACTCTAGTAATCCTATTCCCTAAGGTATATCGATACCGGAAAGATTTTCCTCTACTGGCTATGTGGCGTACGAGCTCTGTATCTGTAGGCATTCTATCTGCTCTGTGTGAAAAGGTCATGGTAAGGTTGCTCCATGACACTTCCCAATTTCCCGGTTTTCTGGGATTGGAGATGTTAAAACATAAGAGGGACCTATCCACATGGTATTGGTGGAGCTTCAAACTAGGAGGGCTGGAGATGTTAAACCTCCGGTCCACCGGTCTCCCACCACTTAGCTCAAGTACCTCCCCTAACGTTAAAGGAAATGGTACTAGCCCTGATTTGCTGTGTCCCTGAGGTACTTGAGAGCATACCCAACAATCGGTCTTATTTAACACATTACCCACTAAGGAGTGATAGTCACTCAATGGATGCCGGTCCATATGGATATTAAAACTGGGTTGGCATTACTTTGTTACAGAGCCTACAGATACAACTTTCTTTTTGAACTAACATTCCTTCACAGTTGTTTACGAATAACATGGTTGTTAGATCGTGCCCGGTACTCGCCTTTGCTTGGTGATTGGGTTGCTATTGGAAATTTACACCTCCGTCTCAGTCATCAGGACCTTTCTGGATCCTTTCTCGACCTCACTGGTACTCTCACCGAAACAGACTGCTCTGGTCAACATCATGGTTAACGGGAAAATCCATATCACAGTCTCTTGGGGCAAGTCCATCTTACAGGAGGAGAAAAGAAGAAATTTGTAAAGGGGGTATAAGAAAACAGTTTGAGGGGGAGAGAACTTGTTACGATAATAAGTTCTCTCGTCTTGTTGTTCTTCTTGTTCTGCTGTCCTCTCAAAGGTGCTGTCTCTCAGTCTTCCAAACGAACATTCTGGTGATGCAATATTCCTTCCTAACCGGCGATCTTTCTGTAAGGAGAAAAAATCTGGCATTACCATTGGTCCAACTGAGGGATGACATACCATCTTTAAACCATGGAAACATGAGTGGGAAGAGAGAGACAACAAAAAAACAAAAGAGATAGAGAACAATTCATGTGCATATATACATTACATAACTCGACAATAACCATCAATGAGAAAAGAGAAACAAAACATTTTTAAACATTGTCAACATTAAGAAAACATTGTTAGCATTAGAAAAACATTGTCAGACTTATTAGGCTGTCATATCTATGTGTCTAATGGTCTCCTTGAGCAGTCCCTCCCCACCAGCACCTGCATTACTCCACTGTCTGTATCTGGCCAGAAATACATTGTGGCGGAGGTCATGCTGGGGTTTGGTAGACTTCTGCAAGGACCAAGCGAATATGCAATGTTTGAATTCTTACCAATAATCGTCAGAGATGGGGATAGAGAGAGAAAGAAAAAACATTTTTCACAAATACATTTACAACGTTTAACCTGGTCATTCCTGTGTCTTCAGTGAATGACCTCCCAATTTATTAACCGTTACCTCAGGCTTGCCTCCATTCCTAATAATCACCTTTCCTGCCTATGTGATCCTTGATTATAATGGTGTGTCATAACTTTTGAAGTTCCTCCATGTGCCAATGGCCTGGGGTTTTGGTTGATTTGATGCCTCCTCAAACGCTTGGATGCTCATCACCATCAACCGCTTTCCCTGTACCTACCTGATTCCTTGGATACCATGATTATGTCGTTGTCTAGGGAGTTGATATACCTTCTGTGAATCTTTGATCATACAGTTAGATCTTTCCTAGGATCTGGGTAATCAGACATGATTGATCTCAATTCTGTTCGGGACCAGGGATGGCGCATTGCACTGTCCTTGACGGGAATGGTTCCCTGATCGTCAGTCTTCCCATTGGGGACTGTGATCACCCTGACAGGACTAAACTCAATTACATCACCTTGTTTTGGTCTTATAATATGGGGTACATTTGTTTGTGCGTGATATAAAACATTGTACGTACCTGTGGACACGACCTCACCTGACCCTCCGTTAGGGGGTTTGATTATTGCCTTTACCAATTTGGTCGCGTCCACCTGGATGTCTTGTAGGATGGCTTCTTTAAGAGGTGCCGACATCGTTCTGGGCTCACTTTCTTGTTGGTAATCCTGAGGGAAGTTTAACATGGGGTGCGACTTGCACAGGTTAACATTTGTAATTTTTACACTTTCATTTTCATAAACATTATTACATTTAACACTTTCATTCTTAATACAGTTACTAAGTGCATTTTTATCGTACAACATTGTGCCATTTCTCTGCAACCATAATCCTCTTCAATGCCATGTCTCTCCTCTCAAGATGAAAGTTAGATATGTAAGTTACATTTCTTTGCATTTCACTTTCCTGTTGCCATAACTGCAAACAATCATAATGTTTAACTCGTTGTTTCCAGGATTTTATGAGACAGATCCTCCGCCTTAAATTATGCAACACCTCTAAGTCAAAAACTACCTATCCCGGGAAATGGTGCCTTATCCCCCGCAGTCATTCGTGTCCATTCATCACAAAAGGTCTCAGTGTGGGGACCATATTTCCCCCACATTACTAACCGAGCAGACCCTCGGGGTCTGCAAGCCTCTGGAGTCTGAATCCTGACCTCCGACCGTCTCTGTGTTGTGCACTTGGCTGCCATTGTGGACCTTTTTAACACAGAAAAACTTCCTAAAATGCACCAAACACAGAACTTCGTTGGAAATCCTTAAAGCTCTTCCACTGAACTTCTTCTGCTCCGGGTATCTCCGGTCCGCCTTCTAGCAGACACGTGTAGCCGTTGCAGGCCCTATCTCTAGAGATTTTCCTGAGAAAATTCCCTTCCTTTTTCTTTACACAAATCACGCTTGCATGTGCTCCCTACAACACGTATGAGGGCAAGATTTACGCATGGATATACGACCTCATATCACGTTGCGTTATTGGTCACACATACAACCGTGCGGTCCAATCGTACCACTTATAGACACTTGTTGCCCATAAATGGTAGGATCATTGGAGTCTCCCTACTGTGCTCCAAAACAGCCAGAGCGTAATACAACGAAAACTTTATCACACTCTGTTGCACGTTTTCACTCAGATCGTGCTCATCACGTTCCACATAGATCACACAAATCACAAAGTCCACAAAGCGGAATTCAATACCGTTTTATCACATAGATCACAAAGTCCACAAAGCGGGATTCAATACACTCATACCGTTTTCAACCCACTATCATTCTTATAGTTTTCTGATCAGAAAAATCATTTCCCGTAGTCTGATAGCTCTCCCCAGAGGCGTTACAGTAAAGTAAGGTATTTAAACTAAATTTTGGAAACTGAACAAATGTGTGCTATTGTCTTGTGGCTTCTGTATCGCCTTACTATAAGCGATATTTCACTATATAAACGCTTACCAAACACCACACAGTATCTTCTATGCTGTGTGCTTGTTTTTTTTTCTCAGCACGTTATCAATGCAAATGGCAAACAGGAAGGTGAGATGTGAAACTTACACAGATGAAAATGCAATTCTAAATTTAATCTAATAACATACATTGATGTAAGCACACGCATATGAAATTACATATAAGTACCAATCACTATTACTTATGATTGACTATGATATAGATTAAATAAATGCATTAAAAAAAAACTCATTAAATGATGATTTCTTTTTGACAGTGGATGGCTGATTGTTTCCTGAGTCAACTGAAAACCAGCCGCTCAAAAAAAAAAAAATTTTTTTTTTTTTTTTTTGACCTTCCCAAAATGGCCGCTGCTCCTCCCCCTTCCACCTCCATGAGGGTCACACAAAATGGTGGACAGACCATGCGGCCTCTTGTCACAAAGAAAGTCATCATTCAAAACTCCTAAAGTTATTCTAGGCCTGAGTGTGTAGTTGGCACCAAATTGAAATAAAAACCAGATTTTCAAAGACAATAGCGTACTGTTCTTACCTCCGGTTACCGGGTTCCTTCAGCACTCTTTATCTAAGCGAAGCAGACGCTTATCCCGTCAGCACTGTGAGACAACCTCCCACCCTTTGCTGGAGGGATAATGTCTGCTGATCTACCTAGTGCAGATATGAGAAGTATAGGACGAGCCCGCAATTGAGAATGCTAAATTCCTTTGCCTTATAACAACCCTTTATGAAGCTAAGAACACTGTACGCTGTTTACTTAAGAAGTACCGTAATGGTACGCTAGTTGCGTAACGATCGCTCAGCCGTAGGCGAGACGCTCAAGCGTCACGTTCGCTCACGGCCCAGTGATCACAGGACACGTTATTGGTTATGTCTAGGGGAATGATTCGCTGTAGCGTAGCATACGCTCGAGACCACGAGGAGGTCACCAGCGATGCAGACGCTCACAACACTATACCTTTATGATAAAACCTTATACCAATGAAATACTCTGAATACCTTAATGTGAGTACAGGGTGTAAGTGCAACCTTGTGTAACCTGACTAACTACAAAGCTGCTTGAGCGTCACCGACGCTCAAGTGAACACTTAACACTATAGAAAATACACAGATACTGGTTTAGGTTCCAAAGCCTATTAACTGTATTATATCTAATATACTTGTAAAAGGGGATAACAGTACAATTGATACACTACAATATAACAGAGACTTCCTAACCAGATAACTACACAAGAAATACAATACAATACAATTACTATTTATGGGAAAATGGAAGGGGAAGAGAAGAAGAGAGAGATAGAGAGAAATGGCTCATGATAACATTAAATAAGAGACAACATGGTTGCAGATAAAACTACACATGTGAGAGACAATCGCTGCGCAGTTAGTCAATGCTGAATACAGCATGGGATGGAAGCTAGACTCCATTTTGAGAAACCTCCACTTGATTCCAAAGACCACACCACATGGCTGAAAGGGGGAGGGGAAGACATCCAGCAGCAGCCATTTTAGATTTGCAGGTCCAAACACATGGCACTCTATACTAAACCACAATCACATAGCAGAAAACACAAGACTCCATTTTCTTCCAAAATGTCCAAGCCTCAAAACAATGCATATGTTCTGATTTTACAATTCCAAACCATCTAAAACACCTTTCACAATGTAATCCAACTTCCTAGAACCATCTCATAATTTCACATCCCAAACAACTTCAGTATCTCAATAACCAGAGCATATTCATCACAAGACCAGATCACAATGTAATTAACACAAACGTAACTGCATGGTGGTATTTATGATTAACAGGATATATATTATAACTAACCAGCACAATCTATTTTAAATCTCCATTGGCAAACAAATACCACAAATATTATGCTACAGATTGTATACTGTTCCAATTTATCACAGACTTCACAGAGTATCCACAAACACCCAACAATCACACAACCAAGTTACAATATCCTATTTAAACCAGAAAGCAATCTATCTGTTTCCTTATCTAGCCATGTGAGGTTCAATACTTAGCCTTTAGTTTGGAAGATGTCCTGGGGATTCAGCCGCCATGCTGCTTGGTGCCAGGTAGCTGTGTGTGTGTCTGTGAGTGTAGCTACATTACATCTGTTCTCTGAGGCCACACCTGACCACTACCTTCCTGTTTGACCAGTACCTGGGGGAGGGGTCTTTCTTTCTCCTTTGTATTGAGTCACCATTCTCTTTGTATACAAATCCAGCCCCATTTGTAAACACAGGTGTTGACCCTCCTCATTGAGTCTCAAAAGCTCAGTGTAATTAAAGACTATTGTACTCCGTCTGCGGGAAAGATACTGATTTGGAGTACAATTGATCTTCAATTACTATTCCTGTGTTTACCTTATGCATGTGTAGAGATGAGGCCCTCTTAACATGCAAACTATTGTTTGGGGGATCTCTGAGGTCAAAGAGACATTTGAGACCTACTGATGCCTGTCTCCAACTGTTCAGATGCATGACTAAGTAAGGACAAATAATAATGAATAAATGGACATAACTTCTTATGTCCATAACTATTCGCACGAGCAATTAATCTGCTCCAAACCAACACCGGAATATTGCTATTTAAATACTCTTCCGATAGGTACCAAACACCACTGTCTGACTCCTGTTAGACCCTTCGCACAATACAAAGAGGGATTCCTCCGTTCAGGGACATTCTATATTAACCAAACTTTCAGAATCTATCAAAGGGACCATAATCTATAAACTACATTAATTGTGAAAATATGTAACGAATGAGTCGCACGCTACGACTACGTAAACTCTACCGTAAATACGCATACCGCGCCTGTGAGTGCACGCTATTGCGGGTATGCGCCTCCACGGGAGAGCGCACGCACGCGCAGCGCGGACCAGTGTGCGGTGCAAATATGGCAACGTGCATAGAGACATTTTTCTGACTTCGACACTACCCTTCCATAAATAATTAATACTTTGTCTCAACATTATGGGCCTCATTCTCGCTCTTTGATCTGCACTGACCTCTGCCGCTCCTTCTCTCTGATAACCACCTTTGATCTTCCACTTTCACGTCTTTTCCCATTCAACTTCCACTTGTGAAACTCCATTGCCCACTGGACCAAACTCTCCACCAACCTCACCAAAACTCACCTTTTCATTATAACCTATGCTACTCTTACCTGATACTACTCCCTATTAGAGATGAGTGGGTAGGGTTCCCTGAGAACCGAACCCCCCGTACTTTATGCTCCGAGACGGTATTCGAGCCTGGCTCGGGACTTCCCACCAGACTCAGAAACCAGAACGAGGCAAAACGTCATCATCCTGTTGCCTGATTTTCGCGAGTTTTGGATTCCATATAAACAGCCGTGCATCGCCACCATTTTCACTCCAGACTTGGAGACTGAGGGAGACAGACCTTTGTCTCTCTGTGGGTGGTAGCATCGGGTGGGGTCAGTGTGTGCTCTGTAGGGGTGCTGCTCCTGTCACTGTGGTGTACCTATGCTGTCCTGGCTGTCACTGGTATTTCATGTGATGTTAGGGGTGCTGCAGCTCTACATGGGCATTGCTGTCCTGGCTGTCACTGTGTTGTACAGGGGGCAGGCGCACTGTCCTCCTGTATGCTGTAAAAATTCAGGGGTGCAGTTGTTCAAATAAAAGCACACTGGTCCTGTATGCTTTAAAAATATAGGGGTGCTGCTGTTAAAATAATATTACACTGGCCCTGTATGCTGTAAAAATTCAGGGGTGCTTCTGTTGTTCAAATAAAAGCACACTGGTCCTGCATGCTGTACAAATTCAGCAGTGCAGTTGTTCAAATAAAAGCACACGGGTCCTGTATGCTGTCAAAATATAGGGTGGTGTTGTTAAAATAATATTACACTGGCCCTGTATGCTGTAAAAAATTCAGGGGTGCTTCTGTTGTTCAAATAAAAGCACACTGGTTCCGTATGCTCAAAGAGTACAGGGGTGCTGTGAAAATAAAGGGGCACTGTTCTGTGTGCTGTAATAATAAAGGTGTGCTGTCCTGTGAAATGGAGAACAACAATTTGGAGGAGTGGAAGATCAGGAACCACTTCTGGAAGATCAGGAACCACTTCCAGTTCCTAGTACTAGTGTTGAAGCTGCTGCTACCACCAGTCATGACATTGATGATGCAATTCCATCAACGTCGTCTGCTAAGGCCAATGCCCAATGTCATAAAGGGGATGTAAAATCAAAGAAGCAAAAATTAATAATCAGAAAAAAAAGAAATTATCTGACAAGAAATGTAAAATTGGCAATATGCCATTCGCGGCATATTGGTGGCTTAGCTTCACATGAGGATGGAAGCCCTTCTTGCTCTCGAAAAATTTAAAAAAGTAAGATTGTTAAAGCACAGGCAAAAACAACTGTGCATTCAGAGATATCACAAATCCTTGTGGTTCCGAAGTCTAGGCCTGACCTTCCCAAGACTGTATGGGAAGAGGTGGCGCCTTCCACCATTTGCTCGCCCCCTGCAAGTGTTGGGAAGAGCACTGCCAGTCCAGTTGCTGATATTGAGATTGAGGATGTCACTGTAGAAGTACACCAGGATGAGGAGGATATTGGTGTAGCTGGCGCTGAGGAAGAGCCGGCCCTAGCTAATTTGATGCCCTAGGCAAAATTTTGTCTGGTGCCCCCTAGCACTGCCGCTAGTTCTGCATCTGAACCAGCAACACTTAGGCAGAGAGTCCACCGGGGGGGTTACCCTGTGGGCCAGTTCAACCCTGCATAACGCCACACAGTAATACCCATAATACACATAATTCCACACAGTAATGCACCTTACACATATGCCCCACCTTAGTAATTACCATAATACACATAATTCCACACAGTAATGCACCTTACACATATGCCCCACATTAGTAATGCCCATAATACACATAATGCCACACAGTAATGCACCTTACACATATGTCCCACATTAGAAATGCCCATAATACGCATAATTCTACACAGTAATGCACCTTACACATATGCCCCACATTAGTAATGCCCATAATACACATAATTCCACACCGTAATGCACCATAAACATATGCCCCACATTAGTAATGTCCATAATACACATATTCCACACAAAAATGCACCTTACACATATGCCCCACATTAGTAATGCCCATAATACACATAATGCCACACAGTAATGTACCTTACACATATGCCCCACATTAGTAATGCCCATAATACACATAATTCCACACAATAATGCACTTTACACATATGCCCCACATTAATAATGCCCATTATACACATAATCCCACACTGTAATGAACCTTAAACATATGCCCCACATTAGTAATGCCCATAATACACATAAATCCACACCGTAATGCACCTTACACATATGCCTCACATTAGTAACGCCCATAATACACATAATTCCACACAATAATGCACCTTACACATATGCCCCACATTAGTAATGCCCATAATACACATAATTCCACACCGTGATGCACCTTAAACATATGCCCCACATTAGTAATGCCCATAATACACATAATTCCACACAATAATGCACCTTACACATATGCCCCACATTAGTAATGCCCATAATACACATAATTCCACACGTGATGCACCTTAAACATATGCCCCACATTAGTAATGCCCATAATACACATAATTCCACACAATAATGCACCTTACACATATGCCCCACATTAGTAATGTCCATAATACACATAATTCCACACAGAAATGCACTTTACACATATGCCCCACATTAGTAATGTCCATAATACACATACTGCACACAGTAATGCACCTTACACATATGCCCCACATTGGTAATGCCCATAATACACATAATGCCACACAGTAATGCACGTTACACATATGCCCCACATTAGTAATGCCCATAATATACATAATGCTACACAGTAATGCACCTTACACATATTCCCCACATTAGTAATTCCAATAATACACATAATTCCACACAGTAATGCACTTTACACATATGCCCCACATTACTAATTACCATAATACACATAATTCCACACCATTACACATATGTCTCACATTAGTCATGCCCATAATAAACATAAGGGGTCATTCTGTGTTGATCGCTACCTGCTGTTGTTCGCAGCGCAGCGATCAGGCTTAAAATCTGCATTTCTGCGCATGCGTATGCACCGCAATGCGCAAGCACAACGTACGGGTACAATGAGCATCGTGGGTTTGTAATGAACATTCCAGTCGCTCAACCGAACGCAGGAAGATTGACATGAAGTGGGCGTTTCTGGGTGTCAACTGACCGTTTTCAGGGTGTGCTTAGAAAAACACAGGCGTGGCTGGGCGTTTGCTGGGCGGGTGTGTGACGTCAAAAGCCGTCCCTCCATCGTTAGAATCAACGCACACTAAGAGTAACTACAGGGCTGGTCTTGATTTGCACAAAAAGATTTTGCAGGCGCTCTGCTGTACAAGCGTTCGCACTTCTGCAAAGCGAAAATACACTCCCCAGTGGGCGGCGACAATACGTTTGCACAACTGCTAAAAACTGCTAGCGAGCGATCAACTCAGAATGACCAACATAATTCCACACAATAATGCACCTTACACATATGCCCCACATTAGTAACGCCCATAATACACATATTTCCACACAATAATGCACCTTACACATACTGTATGCCCCACATTATTAATGCCCATAATACACATAATTCCACACAGTAATGCACCTTACACATATGCCCCACATTAGTAACGCCCATAATACACATATTTCCACACAATAATGCACCTTACACATATGCCCCACATTAGTAATGCCCATAATACACATAATTCCACACAATAATGCACCTTACACATATGCCCCACATTAGTAATGCCCATAATACACATAATTCCACACAATAATGCACCTTACACATATGCCCCACATTAGTAATGCCCATAATACACATAATTCCACACAATAATGCACCTTACACATATGCCCCACATTAGTAATGCCCATAATACACATAATTCCACACAATAATGCACCTTACACATATGCCCCACATTAGTAATGCCCATAATACACATAATTCCACACAGTAATGCACCTTACACATATGCCCCACATTAGTAATGCCCATTATACACATAATTCCACACAGTAATGCACCTTAAACATATGCCCCACATTAGTAATGCTAGTAGCTTTTTTTAAATAAAAACTTACTTTTGCTTGCTGGCAGTCAGTGTGTGCGCCCATGCAGCTCCCTGGATCCGTGACTGTGTTTTGTGAGATGAGGGTGGCAGGATGGGTGGGTGCGTGCTTGCACCCGTTAAGGTGCATCCGTCCTTTGCAAGCCTCACCCTTTATTTTCGCTTGCTGGTTGCACACAGATGACAGCAATGTCCAGATACTGCCACACTTGCTGGTTATACAAAAAGACCAGTATCAAACATGTAGTAACTGTCCATTCTCTTCAATGTTCTGTGTGTTCGCTGGTGTCTGTTACTCCCGGCAACTGCATGCCCTTTATTTTATACTGCGGGAGCGACATGCTCTGCCCTCCAGTCTGACTTGTCCGAAAGCCACGCTGCACTGATGTTTCATATAGAAATAGTGCAACGCAGTTTACCGACCATGTTACAGTGCTGGGTGGCAGGGGAATTTTACGGCATGGACTGACTAGAAAATAAAGTGTGGTGAGAACACTGCCCATGTCATGTCCCTGCAGATTCCTGGGGTTTGCACAGGGATGAGGGACGCACACACAGGATGGCAGGGTCCCCCTCCCTCATGTTCACACCATGTTGGTGGGGGGATTGATTGCTTCTTTTTTGTGGAGGACCAAACAAACCAATCATTTCAGCCATAGTCATGTTGCAGACCCTGTCGCTGAAATGATTGGTTTGTTAAAGTTTGTCTCTCCTGTTTATACAACATATGGGTTGGTGGGAGACAATTCCATCTTATTTTTTTTCTTTGCATTATGTGCTCTTTGGGGCCTAGTTTTTAAAACTGCCACCCTGTCTGCCACTGCAGTGCCACTCCTAGATGGGCCAGATGTTTGTGCTGCCCACTTGTGTCACTTAGCTTAGTCATCCAGCGACCTTGGTGCACCTCTTTTTTTTCTTTGCATTATGTGCTCTTTGGGGCCTATGTTTCAAAGCTGCCATCCTGCCAGCCACTGCAGTGCCACTCCTAGATGGGCCAGGTGTTTGTGCCGCCAACTTGTGTCGCTTAGCTTAGTCATCCAGCTACCTCTGTGCACACTTTTGGCATAAAAACAATATTGTGAGGTCTTCAGAATAGACTGGAAATGAGTGGAAATGAATGTTATTGAGGTATATAATTCCCTTGGATCAAATTTACTCCTAAATTCTGTGATTTTAGCTGTTTTTATGTTTTTTTTCAAAAATCATCCAAAACCCGAAAAGGTGGTTTTGGCAAAACCAATCCAGATCCAAAACACAAGTGGGTATCTAGATCCAAAACCATAACACAAAACCTGAAAAGTGTCCGCCGCACATCTCTACTCCCTACACATGTTCTACCAGCTACAGACCCCTCTGTGTCCTGTTTGGATCTTTGTGTGGAAATGATAGATTCAATTACAATATATTGATCTAAAAGATGCCAAAGCTAAATAAATAATATAGTAAATAACAATAATAAATATGTAACAAAAGTTAGAGAAGGAATAATGTTTCCCTACAATATGTGTCTGACATTAAAACTAGTATAGTTCCTCTGGATCAGGAGGGCGTTTAGCCGGGATGCAGTTAATTTCCTGGCAGTCCGGAATCCCGACTGCTGACAATACAGATGGCCAGAATCCCAGCTCACAGGGGCTATTACCACTCCTGGGTGTCCACACCACCCATAGAGTGGGAATAGAATCTTTGGCAAACTCAGCGAGCTACCGAACTGCATTGTGGCTGTTAGGATATTGTGCGCTCTGTGCCTGTCTCCTTCTGTGTATCAGTCTATGGGTGCATCCCCTAGTGTTAGACCTCTAGTGCCAGGAATCACTCGGATGCGGAATCATATGATGTAAATTCCTGTTCCTCCATCTCAGAGAGAGTGTGACACACACACACAGACTGAGAGACAGAGCCCTGGTACAAGTGTGCAGAGCTGAGACTGGGAGCAGATCTTATCTACAGAGACTCACAGCATTTCCAGTGCATGCATCATCTTCTCTACAATGGGAGTCAGACTGCATGGCTGTGCAGTCCTCCATGCTTCACCACCACAGACATCTCCTGATAAGTACCTCTACCTAATGCTGTTACTTTGTGTGATATATGGGCTCCTGATTACCGATATCAGTGTTACATCTGAGTCACCTGTGTTCATTAAATAAACCTGCATTACTGTTTAAGTCACTAAGTGTGTGGACTGATGCCACTGCACCTGATAGCCCAGAACACTCTGCCAACAGTGGCGACCCGACCCGTGTGTGCCTGAAGATTAACTCCCTGAGTGCTGTTGAATAATCACAGTAACACAGTTTAAAGTGACATTTTAAACAAATGCAGAAAGGATGTATAGCACAGGACAGAACATGAACTTTGCTAAGCTGAAAGATTCAGAGAACTATGCTACATGGAAGTTTGCCATGGAGATGCAGCTTAAGTGGGAAAAGATGTGGAAGGTTACTATAGTCCTGGGATCAGGCCCAACCCAGATGGCGTAGACAGAGCCATTGGGACGATAGGTTTAGCTGTGGAGCAGCATGTCTATTCAATAGTCAGTGGGAAAGTGCCAGCTAAGGACATGTGGACAGCCCTGAAAAATGCATATGAAGATAAAGGTCTAATGAGAAGAATAAGTTGAAGACGCATGCTATATGGAACGAAACTGAGTGCCTGCAAGGACATGAATGATTACATTGATAAGTTATTGTTGATAGCTCAGCAGTTGGCATCTGTGGGGGCACAGGTGGATGAGGAAGAAGTCGCAATGGCTATGTTACAGAATCTTAAGCCAGAATTTGATTTGTTTGGTGGTTGCATTAGAGTCAAACAACACTAAACTGACAACGGAGATTGTAAGAGCCAAGTTGCTGCAGTTCCAAGGACGTATTTCTGTCAAGACCATAGCTGAGGGTCTGCCTTGATCACAAAGGGCACAATGAAATTCAAGTGTTTTGTATGTCACAAGATAGGACATAAAGCTTCAGATTGCAAGCTGAGAAATTTCAGTGGTGCGCAGAAGCAGCGTGACAAACCAAACGAGTCAGCACTGAATGTAGCAGACAGTCACAGGAAGGTATGCTGGTACATAGACCTGGGGGCCACTAGACATTACAGTTGCAATAAGCATTGGTTCAATTCTTTAACACTCTGTGTTCCCACTACAGTTACAGGGATTGGAAATAAGGCCCCTACTGCATTACAAGCTGGGGCAATCACAGTACGTTTAAGAATTGGAGGAGAGACAGTTGTTACAGATATCCAAGATGTTTTGCATGTGCCTGATTTAGGAAGTAATCTCATTGCTATCAGCGACGTGGAGAAAAAAGGCTACTAAGTACAATTTCAGAAGGACATGTTTATGGTTCCAGAATAAAAGAGGGACTATTATTGCTTCAGCAACCCGGTGCAACCAACTATATGTCCTGGACACTGAGGAGTGTACTGCAATGATGGCTACTGAGGAAAAACAGTCAATGGAGCTGTGGCGCAAATGCTTGGGTCATCTGGGATATGACAACATCCAGAAACTGCTAGATGGAATGGTAACAGGGATCACCATGAGCAATACTGAAAGACCCATGGGGGAGAGTTGCATAAAAGGCATGCAAACTCGCAACCCATTTCCAAAGTCAGTTAATAGAGCAGAGACGCCGTTAGCTCTAGTGCACACAGACGTGTGTTGTCCAATGGAGGAAGGATCAATCAGTGGCTACAGGTATTTCATTCTCTCATTGATGACACCACAAGAATGACACACGTGTACTTCCTTAAAGAAAAGAGTGAAGTTGTCAACAAAATTGTGGAATACAAAAACTTGGTGGAGAATCAGACAGGTCTGAAACTAAAGATCCTGAGATCAGACAACGGTGGAGAGTATGATAACATAGTCTTAGCCGCATTCCTTAGGAAATATGGCATAAAGCATCAGCTAACAATTGCCTACACACTGGAACAGAATGGCGTGAGTGAGCGGACAAACCGCGCAATTGTTGAAAGAGCTTGGACTATGTTAAGTGATGCTGGCCTGGAAAATAAGTTTTGGGCAGAAGCAGTATCTACTGCAGTATACCTAAAGAATCGTGCACCTACAGTGGCCGTCAAAGGTACAACACCCGGAAGCGTGGTCCATGAAAAAGCCAAGTATCAGTCATCTTCGTGTCTTCGGGAGCAATGCTTTTGCACATACACCAAAGGAGAAAAGGAGAAAGCTAGATGCAAAATCCATAGAATGTATAATGCTATGGGTGCATCCCGTAGTGTTAGACCTCTCGTGCCAGGAGTCACTCGGAAGCAGAGTTACAGTATGTGATGTAAATTCCTGTTCCTCCATCTCAGAGAAAGTGAGGAGAGTGTGACACACACACAGAGACTGAGAGACAGAGTCCTGGTATAAGTGTGCAGAGCTGAGATTGGGAGAAGATCTCAGCTACAGAGACTCACAGCTTTCCAGTACATGCATCATCTTCTCTAAAGTGGGAGTCAGACTGCATGGCTGTGCTGTCCTCCATGCTTCACTGCCACAGACATCTCCTGATAAGTACCTCTACCTAATGCTGTTACCTTGTGTGATATATGGGCTCCTGATTACCGATATCAGTGTTACATCTGTGTCACCTGTGTTCATTAAATAAACCTGCATTACTGTTTAAGTCACTAAGTGTGTGGACTGACGTCACAGCACCAGATATGCCAGAACACTCTGCCAACAGTGGCGAGTGCAGCTAGCCCACAAGGGGACTCTTTGTGCTGACCCGCTGCTGGCATACTGACGGCCAGGATACCGTTGTTGGTATACTGATGTCCGGCATCCTAATAGTTGGTAAATCATACTGAACACTAGCCTATGTGAGGTTGCCCCAATAACTTTCACACTGGTGGTTTTCTTTTGACTTTCTCCAGATCAACACAACTAGAAATTATTTCACGATTAACTTAATGTTTTTTTTCAATCTTTCTCATTATCTAGCTACATGTAACATCCATAACCATTAATCCCAGGTAAGACACCCGAGAAAACAAGAAACCCCATTTTTCAGAAATTTCTAAATATGCGAAGGACAGAAAGAACATTATTTCTGAATTACGGTACATATGCATCTCCCGATTTGGGACTGTCAGCACATGCGTTGCAAAACATGATGTGCACATGTGCCACATGATGAGTCGCAAGTAGTTGTGTGTGCGGCGCATTTTGTGCAAATGGAGACTAGGGGCTGGGTGTAATGACGCCTTAGTTAAGTAGCCGTGCGGGATGCTGGCCAAACGCAGACTTTTTTTAAAGGGGCAATCACCTTTAAGGCAAAACCATGCCTTGTAAGTGATAGCTCCTTTAAAAAAAAACGTCCAAGTTCAGCCGGCGTCCCGCACGTCTGCCTTACTAGGGCGTCATTACATCCGGACCAAGGGGCATTTGGGACATGACTGGGTGGCAGGTATCAAGAACCAAGAAGCAGCTGTTTCTGATGGCACTGTTGTGGGCTTGGCTTGCACTTTCTGACGCGTGGATTTAGTGGATTGTTGCATTAGCATATGAAAGTAAGCACAATGCGGCTGCAGAAGCGTCCATCTCAGAATCTCCAGCCTCTTAATGAGGAAGGGAATACTTAAACATGTGCTTTTATTTGATTAAGTTGTTCACCACTAACTGCACGTAACTACCATTGTCACATGGTCAGATGATAAGTGTAACATGATGGTGTGCATCCTCCGTACTCAGGAAGTACTACATCACAGTGCTCCAAGCCTACAGTACTGTATTTTATCATCTACTTTAAACATCCTAGTGACATTTGGTGGACCCGTTCATTCCAAGTAAAGCATTCGTTACCTCTAAACCCAATAAATAAAGACACGGAGACTTGAATTTGGCAGAAAAATTGCTAGCTATTTATTTGACCCTAACCATAGCAAACCTGTAATTGAAAAACTTTGTTAAGATGCCGATACAGCCGGCATATGGTGGCAGCAAAAAGAACGGCTCTACTAAGCTAAATTAACCGTAAAATACTAAAAATTCGAAACCATCCTAATTTTACTACAACTATCAAAAACCGGTAATAGGTGACAACTCCACCCCCACAGTGACTACCCACCGCTCCTGGGTGCCCTGCCGCTGCCTTCCCGGACGGGTGGTCAAGCGGCCACTAAGTCTATGGAGGTGAGTGCACCTAAACCAAATCAAACTGTAAATCACTACAGCTTACCATACAACCACCAACTGCCGTTCTTTTCCGCCAATAAATAGCCAACGATAAAACCAGCCAACAATTTAATGCCAAGGCACTCCGTGCCAGAAACCTTTACCAACAGGGCGGGAGGGCGGGAAGGCAATTTCACCAGCAAGAGAGAGACAAGATGTCTATCCTTCCCTATATATACTAACCCTCCCCTTTTCCCAAAGGGCTGTACTTTCCTTCCAGCTAGGTCCACCCCTCACAAGATGTTTAACTCATTCCTTTCCTATGCTGTCAATTCTCTCTCCTAAACATCCTAGTGACATTTGGTGGACCCGTTCATTCCAAGTAAAGCATTCGTTACCTCTAAACCCAATAAATAAAGACACGGAGACTTGAATTTGGCAGAAAAATTGCTAGCTATTTATTTGACCCTAACCATAGCAAACCTGTAATTGAAAAACTTTGTTAAGATGCCGATACAGCCGGCATATGGTGGCAGCAAAAAGAACGGCTCTACTAAGCTAAATTAACCGTAAAATACTAAAAATTCGAAACCATCCTAATTTTACTACAACTATCAAAAACCGGTAATAGGTGACAACTCCACCCCCACAGTGACTACCCACCGCTCCTGGGTGCCCTGCCGCTGCCTTCCCGGACGGGTGGTCAAGCGGCCACTAAGTCTATGGAGGTGAGTGCACCTAAACCAAATCAAACTGTAAATCACTACAGCTTACCATACAACCACCAACTGCCGTTCTTTTCCGCCAACAGCGAAAGACTCCTTCCCAGAGTCTTTGCACCGCCACCATAACCTCACCCTAACTCCAGCAACCCTAGGAACAGATCCTCCAGGAAAAAACATCATCCCCTCATTGGATAGATGTACACCATCAGGCCGAAGAAGGTGACTTTGTCTCTGACTGAATCCTAGGGTGGCGAACCACTTGGCCTCCGTGGGACAACCCACTTCGCCACCGCCCCATTCACCTTCTGCCTGGCCTCCTCAATTTCGCGACCGTCCGTCACACCTTGCCAACTCAACCTTGGCACCATCAAGGAGAACACCAATATAACAAGTGGTCCATTCCCCTTCTGCGTGGCCTCCTCAATTTCGCGACCGTCCGCCACACCTTGCCAACTCAACCTTGGCACCATCAAGAAGAACACCAATATACAAGTGGTCCATTCCCCTTCTGCGTGGCCTCCTCAATTTCGCGACCGTCCGCCACACCTTGCCAACTCAACCTTGGCACCATCAAGGAGAACACCAATATACAATTGGTCCACTGCTGCGGCCAAACTTGCCAGATCCTGTATCATGGCCCACCGCATCTCCAAATAAGTCCTCTTCCCCAGGTCGTTGCCACCTAAATGGACAACCAACACCCTAGGGCTAACATGCTTGCTGGCCTGACTCACTAGTCTATTTCTCCACTCCGTCCACATCATCCCTTGCCAACCAAGCCAACGAACTTCTCGAGCCCTAGGAAACATCTGTGCCCCCTGCGAGGCCAACACTGGGCGGCCCAATACACATAAGAGTGGCCAACCACCAAAATAGGCAAGTCATCTTCCAACCAACCTGAAGAGGAGGAAAAGGGGGTAAAAGTGGTTACTAACTATCTATACCATTGTTTAATTTACTGCATTAACCTGAAGGATCTGCCAAAAAGAAAAATTTTGCTGTCGTATATTGCAGCAGTCTCGGCCTAGCCGATCTGCACGAGCAATCAGCCATTTTGAAGCCTAATATGAACACACAAATGGGAAAGATGAAAATAACAAAGGGGGAGGGGGCGGGGGGGGGAGGAGAAGGGGTAAAACATGTAATAACTCAGCTGGAGGTGAAAGCATAAAGACCTGCTGAGGGACTCTGATTAAAACAGATTAGCCGAATTGTGGATTAGAATTCAGTCCGTCAAGTCAGGCAAAAAATTGCAAAATAACTCCAGACCCCCGCTGCCGGCTCATGCCAGCAACGGCGAGTAGCTAATCCCTGAGTAGGATAAAAAGGGGGAAGACAAACAAACGCACAACACCATAACGTACTGAACTGTAATAACATGATTAAACGACTGGAATTGACACACAAGTACGCGCTAGCTAACATCTCATGCAACGGGGCGCATATACCGTCTGTAGCTTGACGACTTCCATCGCCCCACCGCCTGGATCTCAGCCATGTAAAATCCCGTCGCCGCAGCCGACGTCGCAGCCCCTATGCGGAGGGAATGCGTCCCGAACGCAGCGGGTGGAAGGCCCAAGCTCGCAAGACAGCAACCCAGCATCCCATGAAATAGATACTTCGTCACCGGCAGCCCGTCATAGTGCAGCGGCCATGACCCCCGACCGTCGGGCCGTACTGCCTCATATTGCACCGCCAACCTCACTGGGCAAATGCTCTCCTCAAGAGCCGGAACCAAGGTGACCCATTGACCTCTCCCCACTTGGTCAGTCTTAGAGCGTCGCAATCTGCAAAGCAAGGACTTCTCACCCACCACCACGTCCCCGACCAGCATGCGCGAATCTGCTCGCTTAGAAGGCGCTACCAGTTCCGAAACCCTAAAAGCCCCGTGGTAAGCCATTGAGCACGCCAAACTGAAGAACAACCGCAATTCAAAACATGGACGACGCGACACCTCTAACCGCCCTGATGACATCCAGCAACAAGGCCGCATCAATGGGCCTCCTCCTGTCAGGCGGCGTCGGCCGTCCTTTCATCGCCTTCAACAGAATCCCGCTCTTAGCCACGTCGGGGACGCCCTTTATCCCGCTGAAAACGAAATCCTGGCCAAGTACCGGGATACCACCGCTCTGGACCTACCCGAAACCTACAGCTGCCAAATAAAAGAAAGCATCCTCCGATGCCCGCTCTTACCTTGCTGAATTCGTCCTTAAACAAACTCCTCCTACTCCGCTCCAAGCTTGCGGCTTAAGCGTGGCTGGCGCGACTGACCGCAACGCAAGACCCTCCAATCCGTCCCGATCACCTCCCAACATAACCGGGACACTGAACACCATGTTCGTCGGCCTCCGGTGCTAACAAACAAAAAACTTTCCCACTGCCCTCGTGACAGAGCGTCGGCAATTCCGTTCTCCAGCCCCGGCACATGTTGCGCGCGGAACCACACGTTCCGACGTAGGCATGTCTACAGCAACTGTCCCAGCACCCGCAGCATGACAGCGGCTTCGCCCCCTTGTTATTTATCGCATGCGCCAACGCCCAGATTGTCACATCTAAACAAGATGCTGCGAGGAGCCAGCCGTTCGCCCCAAACCTCCAGCGCCCCCATAATGGGGAAAAAACTCCAGAAGCAAAAGGTCCCTGGTTACGCCTTCGCGATGCCGTCCACGAAGCCGCGCACCAAGATCCCTCCCGATAACATCCGTATCCAGAGGCCCCAGCCGCGTCGGTGAACAACTGCATCCTAGCGCTGACCACCGTTGGAGCCTGCCATATACACCCCCATTGAAATCCTCCAGGAATGAGGCTCATATTGCTCCATCCCCTTAAATCTCGGAGGATCATCGCACAAAATGATGTGGTCTGGCACACCCCGCATTCGCCCTTTCCAGCTTCCGGCAGTGTGATCTTACGCGACCCTTCGAACCGGCCAATAGCTTTGCGGAGCTTCACCACCTTGTCCCGATGCAGCCGACCCGATCCTGCCGCTGTGTCGAAATCGATCCCCAAAAGGACAAACAGGAGGACGGTCCCTCAGTTTTCTCCTCATCCACTGAAACGCCGAAGTGGAAAAAACAGGGCTCGGATGCTGACCAGCAAGTCGCCGCCCGTGCTGAATGTGCCGCCCCGCACACAGGAAGTCATTGAGGTAATGGGCGACCCCATGACCCCTTGGCGAAGACTCCACGAACCAGTGTAGAAACGTGCTAAACCGTTCGAAAAACGAGCATGAAACGGAACACCCCCTCGGCAAACCGTTGCCGATGAAATACCCCGCTCCGATCCGAAAACCCCATAAAACGGATTGAGTCCGGATGTAACGGCAGCAACCGAAAAGCGGACTCAACCTCGATCTTAGCCATGAGTGCTCCAGTCCCGTAACTGCGGACCAGCGCCAATGCCTCGTCAACGACTGATAAACCACCGAACCATGATCCGGCGGCCTCACGTCACTGACCGCCGTCCCCGATGTGTAAGAAAGTTGTTGAATAAGCCGAAAAGCGCCCGGAGTCTTCTTCGGAACCACCCCCACTGGAGAGATGACCTCCGTATCCACTGGGCCCGAACCGACACCTCGCTCGCAACAGGCACGCGAAAACAAAACTAAAACCGGAAAACAGAAATTTTGCATCCGCCCTATTTGGATACCAATTTAACCCCTTGCCCATCGTTTCTAAAGCAATTGGCATTGGAGCTCTGTGGAGCGCTCCCGCCCGCGGCCTGCCTGGGATAAGTTTGCTTACCCCGGGTACCTTGACGACTGCCTTTGAAGCAGGAGGAGGCTGGATTTGGCCGATCCGCCGTCCGCGCCTTACCCCTGGGCGGACGACCCTGCGCGGTGGTGGCCGTCCGCCCCCGGCTTCCGGGGCTCCTCCGTCTGCTGCGAAGCCCGAATGACTTTGAGCCAGACCTAGACGTCCTTGAACCCAAAGTCCATGACCCGCTAACCATCCTGCTTCTACCTAAGCCACTCCGATCCCGAAGAAGTGCGCTGCAAGTCATGTATGAGAAGCATGTACCGAATCACGTTCCTGTGCTCGACCGGCCTATCTTCCAGGTAGCACGCCGCGAAGACCCAAAACCGGCCAGCCAGTTAACGAAGGTACGGAAGGCCACGGCCCCGATGTCCCTCTTTGCAGCCGCCGATCTATACTCCTTCTTCGCTTCCTTCGTACAGACGAACACATGCACGAAGTCCCACTACGAATCTTCCTACGGCCGCTATCCCGCAGGCCCCACATCACTGCAGTGTAGTCGCAGCGAACAAACCCGTGCAAATCGCTGCGTTTCTTGGCCCTGCGAGCTTCCTCCCTAATCCGCTTACGCCTCTTCGAGCTCCCAACTGCCCCGCCGCCCTTTTGGCGAATTTAGTCACCTGATTCTTCGCCCTAGTCGCGCTACGGACTTCGGACGCCTGCGACGACAGAGCAGAGGAAAAGGAGGAAGAGGAAAAGCTGCGAGAACTGGGACTCGTGGATGAGCCCGCTACCGACTGTAACACCTCACCTGAACCCGTCGACTGCACCGACACGGAATCCTCCGGCGTGGCAGAACCGACGTCTTCTTACCCGTATTCCACCATCTCCACTTCGCCACGATCCCCTGCAGGAAAGAAAAAGGGGGCGAAAGACACAAGAAACAACTGCGGCGCCTGCCGAGCCACTCGTGAGGGGGTTGTCCCCGCAGCGCGTCGCTGCCCGTCCTGTTACGGACAGTGCTACAGGTCTGCGGCGGCCTCTCCGAGCTCCCTGCAGGCGTGGCAATTCGCCGCGCCGCTGAAGCTGACCGTCTTCCGGACCCGCCTTCCATCGCGGCCGCGTCGGAGCTTGCCGCTACCCCCGGTGATGTAGCCGCAGCCAGCGGCCGTAATGCCGCGGCCACCTTGGCCAGAGCCAACGCCAGAGTTCCGGAGGGGCCCTTAATGGCCCGAACCACGGCGCCGGCTCCCCGGTGCCCCCAGCCGGGGCCCGCGCGCGCCTACCCGCATGACGCCCGACGACGTCACCCGGGGGCCGACGTCTGCCGACCCTTCCGCCTTGGCGGGAAAAAAGGGGGGCGCCCGTCTCTACCGAGGGACTGGCCGTCGGCGCCAACGCTGCTGTCGCTCTCCGAACCCCCCGCAGATCGGAGCCAACTTCGCCCGCTAGGAGGGACCTGCGGCGAGGCCGGTTAGCGCCCGCAGCAGCCCTGCGCCCCATCCCCCTTCCCTGCCCCCCCTCCTCCCCTGCAAGCCACTGGCATCTGGCTCCAGGGGAGCGAGTTGGGGAGACATAGAGACGTGCGGCGCCGCTGCGTGCGCACGCGCGCAACGGCGCCGCCTGCCGTGAGTACGGGCTCGCGCGCACGTCGTGCGCGCGCCCCGACTCCTGGTGCCTCTAACCCCCCGTGTTCCCCCTGGTCGTCCCTCCCTGCAGAGCCCTGCTTAATACTATTCTGAGGGAACCACCCTCGTACCTCTCCTCCTCCCCCCTGCCCCCCACCGGACTCCGGCTGCAGGGGAGCAAGCTGGGAAGACCGGGAGGCTGGCGACGCCGATGCGCGCCCCCGTGCGCGAACGGCGACGCCGGAAGCGAGCGTGGGTGCGCGCGCACCTTGTGCGCGCGTCCCACTGCTTCCCGTCCGGCCGCATCCCCCTGCAGATCCGCCGCGCGAGGCCCAGTGACAGACCTCGCGCGGCTAGCAGCCGACTCCGTCCTGGCCCCTCCACCTCGTACAGTGCCCAGGGAGCTAAATATGAGCCCCGTGCGGCTCCACGGACGGGCGCCCACAGCGGCGCGCATGCGCGCGCCCGCGGTCGCCCGCCTCCCACTAATCACCCGCCGCGCTCGGAGGTGGGGGCAGCCGGGACGCACTGCTGGTCCACCTTGCCGCTCAAGCCCCTCCGGCAAAGCCGGCCTGGAACCCAGCAACAAAGCTGACCCGGGCTGCCGCACCTCGGCCCTGCTCGAGCCCGTTAAGGCCTAGTTGAATTGTAGAGTCAAAAAGGGGGGGGGGGATGCAGAGGAGGGTTTTAAAATAAAGTTAATGAGCCCCAGGGGAAACACAGTAAAAGTTGGGAAGCCTGCTATGCAGCACTCACCCACTCAAAGGCAATTTCACCAGCAAGAGAGAGACAAGATGTCTATCCTTCCCTATATATACTAACCCTCCTGTCAAAGTCAGAAAAATATCTCTATGCACACTACCATATTTGCACCTCACACAGGTCCGTGCTGCGCATGCGTACGCTCTCCCGTACGTGCGCATACTCACAGTCGCGGGCACCCGCAGGCGCACGGTATGCGTATTTACGGTAGAGTTTATGTGATCGTAGCGTGCGACTCAATCGTTACATATGTTCACTATATAATGTATTTTGTAGATCATGGTCCCTTTGATAGATTCTGAAAGTTTGGTTAATATAGAATGTTCATGAACAGAGAAATCCCTCTTTGTTTGATACGAAGGGTCAGACAGGAGTAATACAGTGGTGTTTAGTATCCATCGGAAGAATATTTAATTAGAAATATTCCGGTGTTGGTTTGAAGCAGATCAATCGCTCGTGCGAATAGTTATGGACATAAGAAGTTTATGAACATTTACTTTATTTGCACTTTATTACCCATGCTGCGGGAAACCCAGTTTCCCTCCCACCTGAGCTGTTGGAAATAGTCACAGCCCACCTGTATGAATCAACCTATGACCTTTTGTTATAATGCGAGGAGGAATTCCTGTGTCCAATGAACAATGAGATTGTAGGGACCATTGAATTGCATTGTGTGTGGGGCATAAATAGAAAGGCCGATCACATCCAGCTCTCACTCTTCAACAGTTATCATTGCTGAAAATCGGGAGCTGGATGTCCAGAGGCGCATGCGATCGTTTCCTTTGTGCGTAAGTTTTTCTCCGTAATCATACTGTTTCTCTCTTGTTATTATGGGCCATATCTTTCTCTCTCTTCTCTTTCTCTCATTTTTCTCTTAAACTTAATTGTATTGTATTTACTGTGTAGTTACCTGGTTAGTTAGTCTATGTTATATTGTAGTGTATGATTTGTATTTGTATTAATTCTTTTGCAAGTATATCATTCAAAATATATATATATTAGGCGTTAGACCCTAAGCCCAGGTATCTGTGTATTTCTTATAGAGTTAAGTATTCTCAGAGCGTCGGTGACGCTCAAACTGCTTTTAAACTAGTAAGGTTATACTGTGTTGCATTTACACCATATCACTACACAAAGGGTTTACTGCATAATACTCTGTTTATGGTTTAGATATAAAGGTTTTACATTGTGAGCGTATGCGCCGCTGGTGATCTCCTCGTGGTCTCGAGCGGTCGCATCGCTATAGCGAATCATTACGGTATTCGGCAGCCAATAGCGTGCCTGCCAGTGATCTCTTGGCCGTGAGCGAACGTAACGCTTGAGCGTCTCGACCACGGCTAAGCGATTGTTACGCAACGTGCGTACCCTTACGGTACTTCATACGTAGTTAGCGTACAGTGTTCTTAGACCTCATAAAGGGTATTATATAAGATAAATAATCTGCTTTAACAATTGCGGGCTCGTCCTGTCCTTCACATATCTGCACTAGGTAATTACAGCAGACATTATCCAGCAGCAAAGGGCGGGAGATCATATTCCTCGTAGTGCTGTTTGGATAAGCGTCTGCTTCTCTTAGTAAAGGGTGCTGAAGGAATCCGGGAACCGGAGGTAAGAACAACACGCTAGTCTCTTTTAAAACTGTTTATTTTTCTGTCTTGCGTACACACGCACGCATATCTGCATTTCTTTTCATTCGTGTATTTTCGTATATCACTCTCCTGTTTGCTATTATATAGTTGATAAACGTGCTAAGAGAGATTTGCCGCTATTTCAAAGTGTAAAAGTAAAGGTAACATAGTTAAAATATAGACAAACACACAGTTTTGCCTGGGAGATAAGGCGAAGTCAGTGTGGTGTGCGGTAGATGATCAAGGATCATCTACATTGATAAACGTATAAATTGTGTTACGGTGGATCTTTGCTTTGCGTACACGTGTCTCTAACAAAAGACTGAGACTTGCGTACGCAATCCAAGGGCCGACGCACGCAGCGTATATTACGCAACGGAGCGTACGGGTACGCCCACGTAACTCAAATCACAAGTTTTTTTTTTCTCTCCTCTCAACGCGATAAGTAGCGCCACGCGGTAAATAACGCCAGGCGATAAATCGCGCAAATCTATTTTTTTTTAAAAAATTCGAAATTTAAATTAATAGATCCTTCTCCTAATTTGTAACACATCTGGTCTAAAGAGAAATTTCTGCGCAGAAATAGAAATAGAAACAAAAGTGTACATGTGGTGAGTGAGTGTGTTGTATACAATTTTACAGGTTGAACCACAAGAAAAGTCGAGTTCTCGTGAGGTACATGCGTGTAAGTGACGTACATGGTGGCTAGGGAGGCATCCCTGGTTAAAACATACAATTTGAGCATTAGAGTGTAGCAGACCAGGAGGTCATACTGTAACAGACCAGGAGGTCATAGCAGACCAACAGGTTCAGGTACAGCAGACAAGGAAGTCCGCTATACAGTCCACAGGCACAACACCAAGAAAGGGTTGGTGCAACACCCATATAGGCCATACAAGCTCTTGCTGAAGGAATTCGCAGCCGCAATTTTCGATTCCACTGGTCGCTCCGTACATAAGATTAGTTGCTTATGTGCTGAACGATTGTACCGCACGTAATTGTGTACATTAGTAAACCTGACCGGTACTATTTGTGTACGAAGGTCATAAACGCTATTTGTACATTCTAACGTGATTTGTGTAATTTTTTTTATTTTAAGGGAAGTTCGCTGCTCACTCAGGAACTATCCAGCAACCAATAGTTACTGGAAAGAGTAAGTGTTCTTCGGATCACCCTCACAGGTTCCAGTAAATAGAGGTTCAGGTCGCAGGGGCCCTGGGTCCAGTACGCCAGCACCATATCGGTGTGATCAGGTCGTATTGGTCGGCGTGGGCGAGTGAGTGGGGTACTCGGTAAACCGCCACCGTCAGCCTATTTTGAACATTTTGGTTTGCGTAAGGGTTGAATAAAGCAACACCTTCGAACTATGGGGGCCACTTGTTCAGGTAGGGGGCGATCAACCTCGGTTCGGGTTGATTCAGTGAACCGACCAGTCGGGTCGGCAAGATACGTGATGTGTGAAAAATACGGTTCACACACAGAGGTTTTATGTGATGAATGGGAGAGAATGACGGTACATGACGGGGAGAAATTCCCAAGAGTAGGTAGCTTCAGCACAGAAGTGTTAACGAATTTAAGGAGAAGGATATGTCTCATTAAATCAGCAAAGAGACGAATCAAGCATTATGATTATTTGCAGTTGTGGCAACAGGAGGGTGACATACAGAGAGGATTGGCTCAGGCGGCGGGATCTGGCTCAATCAGAAAACTGATAGCCACGGCCCCACCGCCACCATACATATCAGGAGAGAAATTGGTTGCGGAGAATGATGCACTAAGGTGTAACACACAAACACTTAGCAACTGTGTAAATGTTAAAGATAATGTTAACCAATTAACCAATGCAAGTATTAACCCGTGCAAGTTGTACCCTGTTTTGAACTTTCCTCAGGAGTGTGATCAAGAAGACGAATCGGCAACAATTTCAGCGCTCTCTCTAGCAGCCACCATAGCAGAGACCACAGTAGGCACAGCTCCACCCACGAGATTAGTAACAAGGGCCCCTAGCGGAGGGATAGGTGAGGTCGTATCTACAGGTAAGTACGGCACCATACACTATGCTGAAGCCATTTCACCACAGGCTGTAGAACCCACACAGAGTGATGTTGTTAGAGTTAATCCTGTTAGGGTAATAGCTGTTCAAATGGGAAAACTGACACATCAGGAGTCACCCCTGTGAGGAACATTGCCATGTATAGCCCATTTTCCAGAATGGAATTAAGGACCATAGTGTCTGAATTCCCTGACCCTAGAAAAGACTTAGTTGCCAGCCAAAAATACATCAGAGACCTAGGTAACACTGTAGAGCCCAACAACAAAGACTGGCAGATATTGCTGAGAGCATGTTTACCCTCCAATGTCGACGCAGCTCAATTTTTAGCTGACTGTGGATTAGATCAGGATGTACCTCTTACAGATGTGTACAACAAAGACAATGTAAAAAGAATAAGCTTACAGTTAAAGGAGTATTTCCCAGCCATAGTTAAATGGAACAAAATATTCTCCATTAAACAGAAGGAGTCAGAAACAGCTGCAGAGTATTTTCACAGAGCATTATCAGAAATGGCAAAATACACAGGCATAGAGGACATTAAAACAAACATAAACCATCGAGAAGTAGCAGTATCGGTACTGATGGATGGTTTAAAAGAATCATTAAAGACTAGGGTACAGACCACACAACCATGTTGGCGAGGTCTGTCTGTGGCTACTTTGAGAGAGGCTGCTATTGATCACGATAGGAACATCACCAGACACAGGGAACAACAAAGTGATAAGTTAATGGCAGTAAGTATACAGGCCCTGACCACAAAACAGCCTGTGTTAACATCACCAAACCCTGTGGGTAAGTCAAATGTGGTAACATGTTATTTTTGTCACAAACAGGGACACTTTGCACGAGACTGTAGATCGAGAAATGTACAAAAATCTTATCAACCCCCTAGACAACGACACGACACACGACATTGGGAGCAGGGTCCGCAGAAACGGAGTTATGAGCCACATGCAGGGGAAACAAAAAGATACCCCCCAAACAGAGATTGGCAAACCTCTGGTAGTTCCCAGCTAACTCCCTCACAAGTAGTTGCTGCCAGCGGGATTCAGGGAGGTCACCATACCCAATAGGGGTGTGGCCATACCTGTAATCTGCAGCCAGTAAAATTGATTGCAAGCCTTGGAAGTGAACCAGAAATTGCAATCAATGTAGCTGGTAAATCATTAAACTTTCTTGTAGACACAGGGGCGGCCAAATCAGTGATAAATTCGACAGTGGGCATGAGAACCACTGGTAAGACAATTCCAGCCATAGGGGTAACGGGAGTAGTCCAGCACTACCCTGTTAGCAAACCAGCCGAGATTACAGTAGGGCCGTTACATACCAAGCATTCCTTTTTGCTGGCTGCATCGGCACCGACCAATCTCCTGGGTAGAGACTTATTGTGTAAAATGGGGTGCGTCATTTATTGTACTCCTGAAGGTGTATTCTTGGACATACCTGAGAATCACGCTCAGGAAGTACGAGACATGTTAGACTCCCCGTCAAAATTAATGTCACATACCATTATGACAAATAGGACTCCCTCCCAAGTAGAAGAAATGACATCTCAGATACCAGAGTCACTTTGGACAAAAGATGGACAGGACACTGGATTAATGGCAAACGTAGCTCCGGTAGTTGTACAAGTAAAAGATGGTAGGATAGCTCCAAAAATCCCACAGTACCCTCTGAAGCCAGAGGTGGAGTTAGGAGTTTATCCCGTAATAGAGCGCTTGCTACAACAGGGCATTCTGGTAAGAACGTCCAGCACTGCCAATAGTCCCATCTTCCCTGTTAAAAAGAGTGGGGGGAGGGGTTACCGGCTAGTGCAGGATCTAAGGGGGATTAACAAAATAGTTGAGAGTCAGTTCCCCGTAGTGCCAAATCCAGCTGTCATCCTAATGCAAATCCCTCCCACTGCGAAATTTTTCACTGTTATTGACCTCTGCTCCGCTTTCTTTTCGGTACCTCTGCACCCTGACAGTCAATATTTGTTTGCATTCACATACAGAGGAGTCCAATACACATGGACTCGATTACCACAAGGATTCATAGATAGTCCAAGTATATTTTCTCAGGCTTTGCATGATTGTTTACAGTCTTTCCAACCAGTGAGTGGATCAGTATTAATACAGTACGTGGATGATCTACTACTGTGTTCTGATTCATTGGAAGCATCCCTGAAGGATACGAAACAGCTCCTGTTTCATCTTTCAGACACAGGACACAAGGTTTCCAAAGATAAGTTGCAATTATGCCAAACTAAGGTAAAATATTTGGGACACTGTCTAACACAAGGACTGAGACACCTGACCGCTGATAGAATTCAAGCAATTAGAGACATGACTCTGCCACAAACCCAGCAACAGATCAGAACATTTTTAGGAATGTGTGGGTATTGCCGTAATTGGATCCCAGGGTTTTCCATCCTAGCGTTACCTTTGCAGGAGATGGTCTCCTCAAACAAACCTGATCGGATTTCGCATACAGACGAGTCTGAGACAGCATTTGAGAGACTTAAACAGTGCCTAACGCAGGCACCAGCATTAGGTATGCCGGACTATGGGAAACCCTTTGAACTATACGGAACAGAAAGTGCTGGTTGCGCGGCAGGTGTACTAACCCAAAAGCACGGTGATGCCAGCAGGCCGGTAGCATACTACAGCGCTCAGCTAGATACGGTAGCGCGATCCCTCCCCACATGCTTGCGAAGCGTTGCTGCGATAGCATTGCTAGTAACGAAAAGCGAAGACGTCGTGCTAGGTCACAACCTCACAATTCATACACCACATGCAGTGTCAGCCTTGTTAAATTCTGCCCAAACCAGGCACGTCTCATCAGCGCGGTTTACAAGATGGGAATTGGCACTAATGGCCCCCGTAAACATCACCATAAGGAGATGCAGTGCATTAAATCCTGCAACATATCTCCCAGGTGTGCCTGGACAGGCACAAAGGGTGGAGGATGAGAGTGGTGGGGAAGGAGAATTTAACACAAAGGAAGACACTCATGATTGTATGGAATATTTGACCCAAAATTTTACCGCAAGGCCTGACATCAGTGACAACCCACTGGAAGATGCAGAACTTACGTTCTACACGGACGGTAGTTGTCATAGACAGTCATACTCGGGAGACTTGTGTACTGGATACGCAGTCGTAGATGACCAAGGCACCATAGAAGCGGAACCGCTAGGCCCACCTCACTCAGCCCAGGTTGCTGAACTGGTCGCCCTAACCAGAGCATGTGAATTGGCTAAGGGCAAATCAGCCAATATCTACACCGATTCTAGATACGCATTCGGGGTAGTCCATGATTTCGGAGCCCTATGGCGCCTCAGAAATTTCATGACGGCAGCTGGTACACCGGTAGCGCATGCAGCTCACATAAAAAGGCTTCTAACAGCGATACAGGAACCCGACAGAGTGGCTGTTATCAAATGTAAAGCACACACATATAGCCAAGACCCAATATCACTTGGTAACAGCCGAGCAGACGAAGCTGCTAAATTAGCAGCTGCTACCCCCAGACAGACAGACACCACACAATTGATGGTATTTAATACCATCAACACACAGAAGTTGTGTGAAATGCAAAATTTGTGTTCCACACAGGAAAAGGCAGTCTGGAAGGCAAAGGGATATGGCCAGGAGTCCTCAGGACTCTGGACGGATGGACAAGGTAAACCGGTGGCCCCCAGAGCATATCTTCCATGTTCAGCTGAGGCAGCTCACGGGCTGACTCATCTGGGCAGGGAAGGGATGTGCAAGTTGGTAAGAGCATATTGGTGTGCCCCAGGATTTTCATCTCATGCGAGTAAAAGAGCAATGTCATGCCTTACCTGTCTGAGAAAGAACATCGGAAAAACAATACCAACAGAACCATCCCATATCCCACCTGCCGGCGGCCCTTTCCAGGTAATACAGATTGACTTTATTCAATTACCCCCTTGTCAAAATTTGAAATATGTACTTGTTTGTATAGATGTTTTCTCAAATTGGGTCGAAGCATTTCCGGCGGCCACAAATACCGCTATGTTTACTGCTAAGAAAATTGTGCAGGAATTTGTATGTAGATATGGTATCCCTAGAATTATCGAAAGTGATAGGGGTACCCATTTTACAGGTGATGTCTTTCAAGGAATGTGTAAATTGATGGGAATTGATAGCAAGCTGCACACTCCATACCGTCCACAGGCGAGTGCGAAAGTGGAAAGAGTGAACAGCACTATTAAAAATAAACTGAGTAAAGTGATGGCAGAGACAGGATTGACATGGCCAGAAGCTTTACCCATTGTACTGTACAGCATCAGAACCACTCCCAGGTCCCCTCTTAATCTGTCTCCCTTTGAAATCTTGTTTGGTCGACAACCGCATATTATGATTAACCCTCAGGATGATTTGAAGTGTAACAATGAAGTGACTGTAAAATACTTGATTAACATGAGTAAACAGTTGAGGAATCAAAATGATAATCTGAAGTTAGTGATTCCTGATTTACCAGATAGTAATTGTCATGACATTGAACCTGGGGATTATGCAATGATACGGAATTTTCTACGCTCAGGTTGCCTTATTGACAGATGGGAAGGACCATACCAGGTCTTATTGACTAGCACTACAGCATTGAAGGTTGCTGAGAGAGAGACTTGGGTTCATTCGTCCCACTGTAAGAAGGTCGTTGATCCAGAGAAGCCCTGTGATAAGGAACAGACGGTAGAGGTTGTATCACTAGAGTGTCTGTTCCAGAAGGACTAAGGCGGCACCTGAGCATCGAGAACCACAAGATCAAAAGCAGTTGTCGATCCCCTGTTCCCTTTTATTGTTTTTCTCCACTTCCCATCCCCTCTCCCTCAAATTATTTTTCCCCCCTTCTCATTCTTCTTCGTCTCCTCCTAAGATGGACTTGCCTCAAGAGACTGTGATCCGGATTTTCCTGTTGACCATGATGTTGACCAGAGCAGTCTGTTCCGGCGAGAGTACCATGGAGTTCGAGAGAGGTTCTGGAATGGGTTCTGATGACAGAAATGGAGGCGTAGTTTTCCAAGAACAACTTAACCAACAAGTAAAGGCGAGTATCAGAAAACGATCCGATAGCATTGACCATAGAAGGAATTGTGAAGGATTGTTAGCTGAAGAAAACTGTATCTGTCGGCTTTGTAACAATGTCATTGAGGATGGGTGCATAAAGAAATGCCAATCCAGTTTTAATATCCATATGGACCGGCATCCCTTGAGTGACTATCACTCTTTAGTGGGTAGTGTGTTAAATAAAACAGATTGTTGGGTATGCTCTCAAGTACCTCAAGGTCATAGCAAATCAGGGCTAGTACCATTTCCTTTAACGTTAGGGGAGGTACTTGAGTTAAGTGGTGGGAGACCGGTGGACAGGAGGTTTAATATCTCCAGCCCTCCTAGTTTGAAGCTCCACCAATACCATGTGGATAGGTCCCTATTATGTTTTAACATCTCCAATCCCCGAAAGCCGGGAAATTGGGAAGTGTCATGGAGTAATCAAACCATGACCTTTTCACACAGAGCAGATAGAATGCCTACAGATACAGAGCTTATACGCCACATAGCCAGTAGAGGAAAATCTTTCCGGTATAGGTATACCTTAGGAAATAGGATTACGAGAGTTGGAGAGGTATCACCAGGATACTGTGCACATATCGTACAACCTGATACGTGTACTAAGCAGATGGAAGAATTAGGGTTAGGAGATTTCACATGGAAGGTGTGTAATATGGTTATGTCCTACTCCGTCCCATATGTTCTCCCCGATGATGCATATTTCATATGCGGGAGAAAGGCGTATAAGTGGCTTGCCCCAAACTCTGAAGGATTGTGTTATATTGGAAAAGTATTGCCTGAAGTAATGACTGTATCACATGACAAAATGAAAGACATACACCGTGTTGCCCAAACTCCTTTTACTCATACTCATTACGAGCACATCGTTAAACGGCACCTGATAGAAAGAACAGAGCACCCGGCCTCTGACATGATCAGTGAATCCACCGGGATTCAATTCTTAATTGCGTTAGATATCACTCACACCGCTAGAGGAGTGTTGAATTATAAATACATTTCTGCGCTCGCCAATTTGTTAGATAATATCACTGAAATGTATGATGACACGTTTAGGTATACTGGAAGGGAACTTCAGGCTTACAAAACAGAACTAGTCCAGCATAGAATGGTTCTTAATTACCTCACAGCAGTAACAGGCGGATATTGTGTCACACTGGCAACACAATACGGCGTGAAATGTTGCACATATATTACGAATAGCACCGAGGACCCGGTCGAGGTCATAGACCAAAAGATGGACGATATTCTCCAACTAAAGTGGGAATTTCGCAGAAGACACAATCTCACCCTTGCTGCTGTGAGTAATGAGCTGACTGGTTGGGTGTCATGGTTGAACCCGCGAAATTGGTTCTCCGGTTTAGGAGAATGGGCCCAAGGAGTTATAATGGATGTTGGGAAGTTTCTCCTATGTATCTTAGGTGTTATCATAACGATTGGTTTGATATTTAGATGCGGTCAGGCTTTAATGAGGTGCAATCGTCGTACTAGGGTAATGAGTTTAAGGAGTGAGGAAACTGTAATTCCAATGGACTTGATTTATGACCCAAATGTAGAAACAATGATGTGATGAAAATGCGATTTCTACGGTCCGTTTCTTTCACCTGTTTTTCCGTTTCCTCCAAGGTAAAAAGACCCACTTGGACGAGGAATTTGATGAGCCGATATACAGACAACAGAGAGATTAAAGAAGAAGTTTTGACAACCTGATACACAGATTTTGATGAACTATGCCATGGATCCCCTGTTTCCCTAGAAATTTTAAAATTACGCTAGCCCAACACTTTTGTAAATCTATGGACATTGACAGCTTTGCTCGCACCTTATGGGCAAAAGCACAAAGAAGACTGCATTCAACAGACACCAAACAAGACCTCAATCGACGAATGTACATTTACCTGACATAGAATACCACCGCATTTACCGTAATTATGTCTTTTCTTCATTTCTACAACCCTCAGGTAATGACACACATAGTCGATAGGGAATACAGGCACAGATATCAGCAATCACATATCTCCCCCATTCATGTATCATCAACTAAAATGTGCTCCCCCATTTTGTTACAACCAAAGCCGAAAAGAGCTCGGTAAAGTTTGACAGCCCATCCACAGACCCGTACCACGGGATAAGAAGGAATTCAAATGTATACTTCGCAATACCTCGAAGCTTGATTTAAAACACGTACGGCACGATGATACATGACCCCCAAGCACGGATTCATACACACATGCTTCTGCTATCTCACTAGGTCATACCCTTTTCCTACCTTCTCCTCTCCTCCCTTACCCAACCATGTAAATGTATTAACCCCTAACATATATTTTTCTCTTTTTGAAATGTTTTCAGGAAGTGGCAGTTATTGTTGACTGCCAAAGGGTGGACTGTCAAAGTCAGAAAAATATCTCTATGCACACTACCATATTTGCACCTCACACAGGTCCGTGCTGCGCATGCGTACGCTCTCCCGTACGTGCGCATACTCACAGTCGCGGGCACCCGCAGGCGCACGGTATGCGTATTTACGGTAGAGTTTATGTGATCGTAGCGTGCGACTCAATCGTTACATATGTTCACTATATAATGTATTTTGTAGATCATGGTCCCTTTGATAGATTCTGAACGTTTGGTTAATATAGAATGTTCATGAACAGAGAAATCCCTCTTTGTTTGATACGAAGGGTCAGACAGGAGTAATACAGTGGTGTTTAGTATCCATCGGAAGAATATTTAATTAGAAATATTCCGGTGTTGGTTTGAAGCAGATCAATCGCTCGTGCGAATAGTTATGGACACACGAAGTTTATGAACATTTACTTTATTTGCACTTTATTACCCATGCGGCGGGAAACCCAGTTTCCCTCCCACCTGAGCTGTTGGAAATAGTCACAGCCCACCTGTATGAATCAACCTATGACCTTTTGTTATAATGCGAGGAGGAATTCCTGTGTCCAATGAACAATGAGATTGTAGGGACCATTGAATTGCATTGTGTGTGGGGCATAAATAGAAAGGCCGATCACATCCAGCTCTCACTCTTCAACGGTTATCATTGCTGAAAATCGGGAGCTGGATGTCCAGAGGCGCATGCGATCGTTTCCTTTGTGCGTAAGTTTTTCTCCGTAATCATACTGTTTCTCTCTTGTTATTATGGGCCATATCTTTCTCTCTCTTCTCTTTCTCTAATTTTTCTCTTAAACTTAATTGTATTGTATTTACTGTGTAGTTACCTGGTTAGTTAGTCTATGTTATATTGTAGTGTATGATTTGTATTTGTATTAATTCTTTTGCAAGTATATCATTCAAAATATATATATATTAGGCGTTGGACCCTAAGCCCAGGTATCTGTGTATTTCTTATAGAGTTAAGTATTCTCAGAGCGTCGGTGACGCTCAAACTGCTTTTAAACTAGTAAGGTTATACTGTGTTGCATTTACACCATATCACTACACAAAGGGTTTACTGCATAATACTCTGTTTATGGTTTAGATATAAAGGTTTTACATTGTGAGCGTATGCGCCGCTGGTGATCTCCTCGTGGTCTCGAGCGGTCGCATCGCTATAGCGAATCATTACGGTATTCGGCAGCCAATAGCGTGCCTGCCAGTGATCTCTTGGCCGTGAGCGAACGTAACGCTTGAGCGTCTCGACCACGGCTAAGCGATTGTTACGCAACGTGCGTACCCTTACGGTACTTCATACGTAGTTAGCGTACAGTGTTCTTAGACCTCATAAAGGGTATTATATAAGATAAATAATCTGCTTTAACACTCCCCTTTTCCCAAAGGGCTGTACTTTCCTTCCAGCTAGGTCCACCCCTCACAAGATGTTTAACTCATTCCTTTCCTATGCTGTCAATTCTCTCTCCTATGAGCAACATGGTAACAATCTTTACTCTAAACTAAATTTGATTAAGCAATAATATAATATATTTTAAAATGGCAGCTGACAAGCAGAAAAGGGAAGCATATTTATTTTAAAAGGAGCATAATTAAACTACAGTATTAAAGCATTTATTTTTTTTTTGCAATCTCACAAAATATGTTTAGGTCTCCTTGGGACTTAGCACTGATTAAAGCTCTACTATGAAGCAATGGCACTGCAATAAATCAAGGTTAGGTTAATTGCTGCATGTCTACTTTCATTTGCTGTGTTCTATTTGTGTTTGCTGTTGTTGCTTTTATTATTATATTGTGCAACAGGATTACACCAAATAAGGCTAAAGCAGCTGATCTCACCATTGAGCAGGCACTAGAGCTGCTAGTGTTCCTGGCTGAAGACTGTGGGTTATGATTGGATGTGAGCATTAAGGGGGTAATTCAGACCTGATTGCTGCTGTGCATTTTTGCACAGCGGGCGATTAGGCACAAACTGCGCATTTGCATGCACCGCACTGCGCAGATGCGGGTACAAAGCGGATCGCCGCTCAACGATGGGTTTGTGCGACGGATCCATTCATACGGGCGATCGCAAGGAGATCATACCTCCCAACTGTCCCAATTTCAGTGGGACAGTCCCGCTATTCGGACACTGTCCCGCTGTCCCTCCCGCGGGTCGCAGTGTCCCACGGGCGGGGGGGCAGTTGGGGGAGGCTTTGATCACCCGCTGCTTTGCTCTGCAAAGCAGCCGGTGGTCACTGAATAGATGCCGTGCGCACGTGCACGGCATCTATTCAATGCTGGGAGGGGAGCAGGGGGCTGCCCAGCTGCTCGGGGAGCACTGGGCATGCCCCCAAAATGCTGAGAACGGGTCCGTGGCGCTCGGCCACGCCCACTCGGTGGATGCCACGCTTTTCTACGACAAGCCACGCCCCCTTTTGGGGTCGCGCGCGGCTTCGCCGCGCAGAGGTCCCTCTTCCTCCGCCTTCAAAGTTGGGAGGTATGGGAGATTGACAGGAAGAGGCAGTTCGTGGGTGTCAACTGACCGTTTTCAGAAAGTGTCTGGAAAAACGCAGGCGTGTCCATGTGTTAGCAGGGAGGGTTCCTGATGTCAATTCCAGTTCTGGACAGGCTGATGTGATCGCAGCGGCTGAGTAAGTCCTGGGCTGTTTGTACAGCTCTGCTACACATGCGTTCGCACACTTGCACAGCTAAAATACACTCCCCCTGTAGGCGGCGACTATCTGATCGCAGCAGTGCAAAAATCGCTTGCTAGCTATCAGGTCTGAATTAGGCCCTAAATAGCATGATTTGCAATGGGGAGTGCAAACAATAAAGCTAACCCCACACACGCACTGATGTTGGCCAGAGTGGATGAATTCAGCTGAATGAGGCAAAAACTGCAGTGCAGACAACCAATAAAACTGCAGTGCAGACAACCAATAAAACTGCAATTGCGTCTTGTCAAAATACGACTGGCTGTATCACAATTGATTGGTCAGAATGGAAAACCTGGTCAGCTTATATGCAAATTGACAAATGCATGGCATGACTTGAATGGTGCCTCCCTGTCACCTAAAGTATGTGGCCAAGGGGGGTCTATGTAGTAAGCCTTGGGATGAATCTTATTTGCATCACTAATGCAACAGAAGTACAATGCAAGAGTACACTGGCTACTGAGGCTAGGATTACTTGTATGTGTCATACTTACCTACATTAGATGTCTCCTCTCCGGGAGAACCTGGAGAAGAGACGCTGCAGGAGTCTTTGGGGCGGGGCCAGACTGTGACATCATCAAGCCCCCGCCCCCACATAAAAATGCAGCGATTTGCGGGTCCGCAAGAAGGTGGCGGGGCTAAAAAGACACAATTTGCGTCATTTTAACCCCTTCCCCACCCGACGGACCCGTGAATACGGGAGATTATCTCTCCATCCTGCCCGCATCACTAGGGTGCGAGCAAGATGCGGGAGACCTGCCTACTCTTTCGGGAAGAGTAGGCAAGTATGGTATGTGTTCGAATCACAAACCTGGGTAAAAGGCAAATGACAGAGTTCCAGTACAAGTATCATTGTGCTTAATCTGTAACTTTGGGCCTAATACAGACCTGATCGCAAAAGCAAAATCTTTCTCTAATGGGCAAAACCATGTGCACTGCAAGAGGGGGCAGATGTAACATGTGCAGAGAGAGTTAGATTTGGGTGGGTTATTTTGTTTCTGTGCAGGGTAAATACTAGAGATGAGCGCCTGAAATTTTTCGGGTTTTGTGTTTTGGTTTTGGGTTCGGTTCCGCGGCCGTGTTTTGGGTTCGAACGCGTTTTGGCAAAACCTCACCGAATTATTTTTGTCGGATTCGGGTGTGTTTTGGATTCGGGTGTTTTTTTCCAAAAACACTAAAAAACAGCTTAAATCATAGAATTTGGGGGTCATTTTGATCCCAAAGTATTATTAACCTCAAAAACCATAATTTACACTCATTTTCAGTCTATTCTGAATACCTCACACCTCACAATATTATTTTTAGTCCTAAAATTTGCACCGAGGTCGCTGTGTGAGTAAGATAAGCGACCCTAGTGGCCGACACAAACACCGGGCCCATCTAGGAGTGGCACTGCAGTGTCACGCAGGATGTCCCTTCCAAAAAACCCTCCCCAAACAGCACATGACGCAAAGAAAAAAAGAGGCGCAATGAGGTAGCTGTGTGAGTAAGATTAGCGACCCTAGTGGCCGACACAAACACCGGGCCCATCTAGGAGTGGCACTGCAGTGTCACGCAGGATGGCCCTTCCAAAAAACCCTCCCCAAACAGCACATGACGCAAAGAAAAAAAGAGGCGCAATGAGGTAGCTGACTGTGTGAGTAAGATTAGCGACCCTAGTGGCCGACACAAACACCGGGCCCATCTAGGAGTGGCACTGCAGTGTCACGCAGGATGGCCCTTCCAAAAAACCCTCCCCAAACAGCACATGACGCAAAGAAAAAAAGAGGCGCAATGAGGTAGCTGACTGTGTGAGTAAGATTAGCGACCCTAGTGGCCGACACAAACACCGGGCCCATCTAGGAGTGGCACTGCAGTGTCACGCAGGATGTCCCTTCCAAAAAACCCTCCCCAAACAGCACATGACGCAAAGAAAAAAAGAGGCGCAATGAGGTAGCTGTGTGAGTAAGATTAGCGACCCTAGTGGCCGACACAAACACCGGGCCCATCTAGGAGTGGCACTGCAGTGTCACGCAGGATGTCCCTTCCAAAAAACCCTCCCCAAACAGCACATGACGCAAAGAAAAAAAGAGGCGCAATGAGGTAGCTGACTGTGTGAGTAAGATTAGCGACCCTAGTGGCCGACACAAACACCGGGCCCATTTAGGAGTGGCACTGCAGTGTCACGCAGGATGTCCCTTCCAAAAAACCCTCCCCAATCAGCACATGATGCAAAGAAAAAGAAAAGAAAAAAGAGGTGCAAGATGGAATTATCCTTGGGCCCTCCCACCCACCCTTATGTTGTATAAACAAAACAGGACATGCACAGTTTAACCAACCCATCATTTCAGTGACAGGGTCTGCCACACGACTGTGACTGATATGACGGGTTGGTTTGGACCCCCCCCCCAAAAAAGAAGCAATTAATCTCTCCTTGCACAAACTGGCTCTACAGAGGCAAGATGTCCACCTCATCTTCACCCTCCGATATATCACCGTGTACATCCCCCTCCTCACAGATTATCAATTCGTCCCCACTGGAATCCACCATCTCAGCTCCCTGTGTACTTTGTGGAGGCAATTGCTGCTGGTCAATGTCTCCGCGGAGGAATTGATTATAATTCATTTTAATGAACATCATCTTCTCCACATTTTCTGGATGTAACCTCGTACGCCGATTGCTGACAAGGTGAGCGGCGGCACTAAACACTCTTTCGGAGTACACACTTGTGGGAGGGCAACTTAGGTAGAATAAAGCCAGTTTGTGCAAGGGCCTCCAAATTGCCTCTTTTTCCTGCCAGTATAAGTACGGACTGTGTGACGTGCCTACTTGGATGCGGTCACTCATATAATCCTCCACCATTCTATCAATGTTGAGAGAATCATATGCAGTGACAGTAGACGACATGTCCGTAATCGTTGTCAGGTCCTTCAGTCCGGACCAGATGTCAGCATCAGCAGTCGCTCCAGACTGCCCTGCATCACCGCCAGCGGGTGGGCTCGGAATTCTGAGCCTTTTCCTCGCACCCCCAGTTGCGGGAGAATGTGAAGGAGGAGATGTTGACAGGTCGCGTTCCGCTTGACTTGACAATTTTGTCACCAGCAGGTCTTTCAACCCCAGCAGACCTGTGTCTGCCGGAAAGAGAGATCCAAGGTAGGCTTTAAATCTAGGATCGAGCACGGTGGCCAAAATGTAGTGCTCTGATTTCAACAGATTGACCACCCGTGAATCCTTGTTAAGCAAATTAAGGGCTGCATCCACAAGTCCCACATGCCTAGCGGAATCGCTCCCTTTTAGCTCCTTCTTCAATGCCTCCAGCTTCTTCTGCAAAAGCCTGATGAGGGGAATGACCTGACTCAGGCTGGCAGTGTCTGAACTGACTTCACGTGTGGCAAGTTCAAAGGGCATCAGAACCTTGCACAACGTTGAAATCATTCTCCACTGCACTTGAGACAGGTGCATTCCACCTCCTATATCGTGCTCAATTGTATAGGCTTGAATGGCCTTTTGCTGCTCCTCCAACCTCTGAAGCATATAGAGGGTTGAATTCCACCTCGTTACCACTTCTTGCTTCAGATGATGGCAGGGCAGGTTCAGTAGTTTTTGGTGGTGCTCCAGTCTTCTGTACGTGGTGCCTGTACGCCGAAAGTGTCCCGCAATTTTTCTGGCCACCGACAGCATCTCTTGCACGCCCCTGTCGTTTTTAAAAAAATTCTGCACCACCAAATTCAAGGTATGTGCAAAACATGGGACGTGCTGGAATTTGCCCATATTTAATGCACACACAATATTGCTGGCGTTGTTCGATGCCACAAATCCACAGGAGAGTCCAATTGGGGTAAGCCATTCCGCGATGATCTTCCTCAGTTGCCGTAAGAGGTTTTCAGCTGTGTGCGTATTCTGGAAAGCGGTGATACAAAGCGTAGCCTGCCTAGGAAAGAGTTGGCGTTTGCGAGATGCTGCTACTGGTGCCGCCGCTGCTGTTCTTGCGGCGGGAGTCCATACATCTACCCAGTGGGCTGTCACAGTCATATAGTCCTGACCCTGCCCTGCTCCACTTGTCCACATGTCCGTGGTTAAGTGGACATTGGGTACAACTGCATTTTTTAGGACACTGGTGAGTCTTTTTCTGACGTCCGTGTACATTCTCGGTATCGCCTGCCTAGAGAAGTGGAACCTAGATGGTATTTGGTAACGGGGGCACACTGCCTCAATAAATTGTCTAGTTCCCTGTGAACTAACGGCGGATACCGGACGCACGTCTAACACCAACATAGTTGTCAAGGACTCAGTTATCCGCTTTGCAGTAGGATGACTGCTGTGATATTTCATCTTCCTCGCAAAGGACTGTTGAACAGTCAATTGCTTACTGGAAGTAGTACAAGTGGGCTTACGACTTCCCCTCTGGGATGACCATCGACTCCCAGCGGCAACAACAGCAGCGCCAGCAGCAGTAGGCGTTACACGCAAGGATGCATCGGAGGAATCCCAGGCAGGAGAGGACTCGTCAGACTTGCCAGTGACATGGCCTGCAGGACTATTGGCATTCCTGGGGAAGGAGGAAATTGACACTGAGGGAGTTGGTGGGGTGGTTTGCGTGAGCTTGGTTACAAGAGGAAGGGATTTACTGGTCAGTGGACTGCTTCCGCTGTCACCCAAAGTTTTTGAACTTGTCACTGACTTATTATGAATGCGCTGCAGGTGACGTATAAGGGAGGATGTTCCGAGGTGGTTAACGTCCTTACCCCTACTTATTACAGCTTGACAAAGGGAACACACGGCTTGACACCTGTTGTCCGCATTTCTGGTGAAATACCTCCACACCGAAGAGCTGATTTTTTTGGTATTTTCACCTGGCATGTCAACGGCCATATTCCTCCCATGGACAACAGGTGTCTCCCCGGGTGCCTGACTTAAACAAACCACCTCACCATCAGAATCCTCCTGGTCAATTTCCTCCCCAGCGCCAGCAACACCCATATCCTCCTCATCCTGGTGTACTTCAACACTGACATCTTCAATCTGACTATCAGGAACTGGACTGCGGGTGCTCCTTCCAGCACTTGCAGGGGGCGTGCAAATGGTGGAAGGCGCATGCTCTTCACGTCCAGTGTTGGGAAGGTCAGGCATCGCAACCGACACAATTGGACTCTCCTTGTGGATTTGGGATTTCAAAGAACGCACAGTTCTTTGCGGTGCTTTTGCCAGCTTGAGTCTTTTCAGTTTTCTAGCGAGAGGCTGAGTGCTTCCATCCTCATGTGAAGCTGAACCACTAGCCATGAACATAGGCCAGGGCCTCAGCCGTTCCTTGCCACTCCGTGTGGTAAATGGCATATTGGCAAGTTTACGCTTCTCCTCCGACAATTTTATTTTAGGTTTTGGAGTCCTTTTTTTACTGATATTTGGTGTTTTGGTTTTGACATGCTCTGTACTATGCCATTGGGCATCGGCCTTGGCAGACGACGTTGCTGGCATTTCATCGTCTCTGCCATGACTAGTGGCAGCAGCTTCAGCACGAGGTGGAAGTGGATCTTGATCTTTCCCTAATTTTGGAACCTCAACATTTTTGTTCTCCATATTTTAATAGGCACAACTAAAAGGCACCTCAGGTAAACAATGCAGATGGATGGATTGGATACTAGTATACAATTATGGACGGGCTGCCGAGTGCCGACACAGAGGTAGCCACAGCCGTGAACTACCGCACTGTACTGTGTCTGCTGCTAATATATAGACTGGTTGATAAAGAGATAGTATACTCGTAACTAGTATGTATGTATAAAGAAAGAAAAAAAAACCACGGTTAGGTCACTGGTATATACAATTATGGACGGGCTGCCGAGTGCCGACACAGAGGTAGCCACAGCCGTGAACTACCGCACTGTACTGTGTCTGCTGCTAATATATAGACTGGTTGATAAAGAGATAGTATACTCGTAACTAGTATGTATGTATAAAGAAAGAAAAAAAAACCACGGTTAGGTCACTGGTATATACAATTATGGACGGGCTGCCGAGTGCCGACACAGAGGTAGCCACAGCCGTGAACTACCGCACTGTACTGTGTCTGCTGCTAATATATAGACTGGTTGATAAAGAGATAGTATACTCGTAACTAGTATGTATGTATAAAGAAAGAAAAAAAAACCACGGTTAGGTCACTGGTATATACAATTATGGACGGGCTGCCGAGTGCCGACACAGAGGTAGCCACAGCCGTGAACTACCGCACTGTACTGTGTCTGCTGCTAATATATAGACTGGTTGATAAAGAGATAGTATACTCGTAACTAGTATGTATGTATAAAGAAAGAAAAAAAAACCACGGTTAGGTGGTATATACAATTATGGACGGGCTGCCGAGTGCCGACACAGAGGTAGCCACAGCCGTGAACTACCGCACTGTACTGTGTCTGCTGCTAATATATAGACTGGTTGATAAAGAGATAGTATACTCGTAACTAGTATGTATGTATAAAGAAAGAAAAAAAAACCACGGTTAGGTCACTGGTATATACAATTATGGACGGGCTGCCGAGTGCCGACACAGAGGTAGCCACAGCCGTGAACTACCGCACTGTACTGTGTCTGCTGCTAATATATAGACTGGTTGATAAAGAGATAGTATACTCGTAACTAGTATGTATGTATAAAGAAAGAAAAAAAAACCACGGTTAGGTCACTGGTATATACAATTATGGACGGGCTGCCGAGTGCCGACACAGAGGTAGCCACAGCCGTGAACTACCGCACTGTACTGTGTCTGCTGCTAATATATAGACTGGTTGATAAAGAGATAGTATACTCGTAACTAGTATGTATGTATAAAGAAAGAAAAAAAACCACGGTTAGGTCACTGGTATATACAATTATGGACGGGCTGCCGAGTGCCGACACAGAGGTAGCCACAGCCGTGAACTACCGCACTGTACTGTGTCTGCTGCTAATATATAGACTGGTTGATAAAGAGATAGTATACTCGTAACTAGTATGTATGTATAAAGAAAGAAAAAAAAACCACGGTTAGGTCACTGGTATATACAATTATGGACGGGCTGCCGAGTGCCGACACAGAGGTAGCCACAGCCGTGAACTACCGCACTGTACTGTGTCTACTGCTAATATATAGACTGGTTGATAAAGAGATAGTATACTCGTAACTAGTATGTAAGTATAAAGAAAGAAAAAAAAACCACGGTTAGGTCACTGGTATATACAATTATGGACGGGCTGCCGAGTGCCGACACAGAGGTAGCCACAGCCGTGAACTACCGCACTGTACACTGGTTGATAAAGAGATAGTAGTATACTCGTAACAACTAGTATGACGACGGTATAAAGAATGAAAAAAAAACCACGGTTAGGTGGTATATAATACAATTATGGTTGGACGGACTGCCTGCCGAGTGCCGACACAGAGGTAGCCACAGCCGTGAACTACCGCACTGTACACTGGTTGATAAAGAGATAGTAGTATACTCGTAACAACTAGTATGACGACGGTATAAAGAATGAAAAAAAAACCACGGTTAGGTGGTATATAATACAATTATGGTTGGACGGACTGCCTGCCGAGTGCCGACACAGAGGTAGCCACAGCCGTGAACTACCGCACTGTACACTGGTTGATAAAGAGATAGTAGTATACTCGTAACAACTAGTATGACGACGGTATAAAGAACGAAAAAAAAACCACGGTTAGGTGGTATATATTATAATACAATTATGGATGGACGGACTGCCTGCCGAGTTCCGACACAGAGGTAGCCACAGCCGTGAACTACCGCACTGTACACTGGTTGATAAAGAGATAGTAGTATACTCGTAACAACTAGTATGACGACGGTATAAAGAACGAAAAAAAAAACCACGGTTAGGTGGTATATATTATAATACAATTATGGATGGACGGACTGCCTGCCGAGTTCCGACACAGAGGTAGCCACAGCCGTGAACTACCGCACTGTACACTGGTTGATAAAGAGATAGTAGTATACTCGTAACAACTAGTATGACTATGACGACGGTATAAAGAAAGAAAAAAAAAACCACGGTTAGGTGGTATATAATACAATTATGGATGGACGGACTGCCTGCCGAGTGCCGACACAGAGGTAGCCACAGCCGTGAACTACCGCACTGTACTGTGTCTGCTGCTAATATAGACTGGTTGATAAAGAGATAGTATACAATACTACTAATATACTGGTGGTCAGGCACTGGTCACCACTAGTCACACTGGCAGTGGCACTCCTGCAGCAAAAGTGTGCACTGTTTAATTTTAATATAATATTATTTATCATGTACTCCTGGCTCCTGCTATAACAACCTGCAGTGCTCCCCAGTCTCCCCCACAATTATAAGCTTTATATACAATACATTGATGTGCAGCACACTGGGCTGAGCAGTGCACACAGACTGAGTCACTGTGTGACTGTGTATCGTTTTTTTCAGGCAGAGAACGGATATATTAAATAAAACAAACAACTGCACTGTCTCTGGTGGTCACTGGTCACTGTGGTCGTCAGTCACTAAACTCTGTCTGCACTCTGCACTCTCTTCTAATCTACAGTATCACAGCAATCTCTCTCTCTTCTAAATCTAATCTAAATGGAGAGGACGCCAGCCACGTCCTCTCCCTATCAATCTCAATGCACGTGTGAAAATGGCGGCGACGCGCGGCTCCTTATATAGAATCCGAGTCTCGCGAGAATCCGACAGCGTCATGATGACGTTCGGGGCGCGCTCGGGTTAACCGAGCAAGGCGGGAAGATCCGAGTCGCTCGGACCCGTGAAAAAAAAAGTGAAGTTCGTGCGGGTTCGGATTCAAAGAAACCGAACCCGCTCATCTCTAGTAAATACTGGCTGCTTTATTTCTACACTGCAATTTAGATTTCAGTTTGAACACTCCCACCCAAATCTAACTCTCTCTGCACCTGTTATATCTGCCCCACCAGCACTGCACATGGTTTTGTCCATAAGAGAAAAATATTGCTGCTGCGATCAGGTCTGAATTAGGCCCTTTATACCATTTATTTGACAGGAATAGTACTAATCTGCCTGGTACAGAGTGAGGAACTTTGTATGTGGCTACGATGCGAATAGGACAAAAAAATTAGGAAAATGCGTGAATAGCTACTTTTGTACGCTAAACTTCTCAAACCATATGATGCAAAAATAAAAAAAACGAATCGAATGAGGACACATCTGTAAATATTAGTGATGTGCACTGGAAATTTTTCGGGTTTTGTGTTTTGGTTTTGGATTCGGTTCCACAGCCGTGTTTTGAATTCGGACGCGTTTTGGCAAAACCTCCCTGAAATTTTTTTGTCGGATTCGGGTGTTTTTTTTACAAAAAACCCTCAAAAACAGCTTAAATCATAGAATTTGGGGGTCATTTGGATCCCATAGTATTATTAACCTCAATAACCATAATTTCCACTCATTTCCAGTCTATTCTGAACACCTCACACCACACAATATTATTTTTAGTCCTAAAATTTGCACCGAGGTCGCTGGATGACTAAGCTAAGCGACCCAAGTGGCCGACACAAACACCTGGCCCATCTAGGAGTGGCACTGCACTGTCAGACAGGATGGCACTTCAAAAAATAGTCCCCAAGCATCACATGATGCAAAGAAAAAAGTCGACGTGGAAAAAGGTCGACATGCGTTTTTCACAATTTTTTTCTATTTTGGAACTTTTTCATACTTAACGATCCACGTGGACTACGATTGGAACGGTAATCTGTGCCGAGCGAAGTGAAGGCACCATGCCCGAAACATGGCGAGCGAAGCGAGCCATGCGAGGGGACACGGTGCACTAATTGGGGTTCCCGGTCACTCTACAAAGAAAACGACACAAAAAAAACATTAAAAACTCATGTCGAACTTTTTCCATGTCTACCTTGTTCTTGTTGACATTTTGTCCATGTCGACCTTTTGTCCATGTCGACCTAAGGTGTGTCGACCTTTTTGTTGTCGACCTGGAGTCTCAGACCCAGAGCAGTGGACTACTGTGCCGTACTGCTATATATATACTGGTGGTCAGCAAAATTCTGCACTGTCCTCCTACTATATACTGTGCACAACTAAAATGCAGCACAGGTATGGATGGATAGTATACTTGACGACACAGAGGTAGAGCAGTAGACTACTGTACCGTACTGCAATATATATACTGGTGGTCAGCAAAACTCTGCTGCACTGTACTACTATATACTGCGCACAACTAAAATGCAGCACAGGCATGGATGGATAGTATACTTGACGACACAGAGGTAGAGCAGTGGACTACTGTACCGTACTGCTATATATATACTGGTGGTCAGCAAAATTCTGCACTGTCCTCCTACTATATACTGCGCACAACTAAAATGCGGCACAGGTATGGAAGGATAGTATACTTGATGACACAGAGGTAGAGCAATGGATTACTGTACCGTACTGCTATATATATACTGGTGGTCAGCAAAATTCTGCACTGTCCTCCTACTATATACTGCGCACAACTAAAATGCAGCACAGGTATGGATGGATAGTATACTTGACGACACAGAGGTAGAGCAGTGGACTACTGTACCGTACTGCTATATATATATACTGGTGGTCAGCAAATTTCTGCACTGTCCACCTACTATATACTGCACACAACCAAAATGCAGCACAGGTATGGATGGATAGTATACTTGACGACACAGAGGTAGAGCAATGGACTACTGTACCGTACTGCTATATATATACTGGTGGTCAGCAAAATTCTGCACTGTCCTCCTACTATATACTGCGCACAACTAAAATGCAGCACAGGTATGGAAGGATAGTATACTTGACGACACAGAGGTAGAGCAATGGATTACTGTACCGTACTGCTATATATATACTGGTGGTCAGCAAAATTCTGCACTGTCCTCCTACTATATACTGCGCACAACTAAAATGCAGCACAGGTATGGAAGGATAGTATACTTGACGACACAGAGGTAGAGCAATGGATTACTGTACCGTACTGCTATATATATACTGGTGGTCAGCAAAATTCTGCACTGTCCTCCTACTATATACTGCGCACAACTAAAATGCAGCACAGGTATGGATGGATAGTATACTTGACGACACAGAGGTAGAGCAATGGACTACTGTACCGTACTGCTATATATATACTGGTGGTCAGCAAAATTCTGCACTGTCCTACTATATACTGCGCACAACTAAAATGCAGCACAGGTATGGATGGATAGTATACTTGACGACACAGAGGTAAAGCAGTGAACTACTGTACCGTACTGCTATATATATATACTGGTGGTCAGCAAAATTCTGCACTGTCCTCCTACTATATACTGCGCACAACTAAAATGCAGCACAGGTATGGATGGATAGTATAGTTGACGACACAGGGGTAGAGCAGTGGACTACTGTACCGTACTGCTATATATATACTGGTGGTCAGTAAAATTCTGCACTGTCCAACTATATACTGCGCACAACTAAAATGCAGCACAGGTATGGATGGATAGTATACTTGACGACACAGAGGTAGAGCAGTGGACTACTGTACTATACTGCTATATATATACTGGTGGTCAGCAAAATTCTGCACTGTCCTCCTACTATATACTGCGCACAACTAAAATGCAGCACAGGTATGGATGGATAGTATACTTGATGACACAGAGGTAGAGCAGTGGACTACTGTACCGTACTGCTATATATATATACTGGTGGTCAGCAAAACTCTGCACTGTCCTCCTATATACTGCGCACAACTAAAATGCAGCACAGGTATGGATGGATAGTATACTTGACGACACAGAGGTAGAGCAGTGGACTACTGTACCGTACTGCTATATATGTACAGGTGGTCAGCAAAATTCTGCACTGTCCTCCTACTATATACTGCGCACAACTAAAATGCAGCACAGGTATGGATGGATAGCATACTTGACGACACAGAGGTAGAGCAGTGGACTACTGTACCGTACTGCTATATATATATACTGGTGGTCAGCAAAATTCTGCACTGTCCTCCTACTATATACTGCGCACAACTAAAATGCAGCACAGGTATGGATGGATAGTATACTTGACGACACAGAGGTAGAGCAGTGGACTACTGTACCGTACTGCTATATATATATACTGGTGGTCAGCAAAATTCTGCACTGTCCTCCTACTATATACTGCGCACAACTAAAATGCAGCACAGGTATGGATGGATAGTATACTTGACGACACAGAGGTAGAGCAATGGACTACTGTGCCGTACTGCTATATATATACTGGTGGTCAGCAAAATTCTGCACTGTCCTCCTACTATATACTGCGCACAACTAAAATGCAGCACAGGTATGGATGGATAGTATACTTGACGACACAGAGGTAGAGCAGTGGACTACTGTACCGTACTACTATATATATATATACTGGTGGTCAGCAAATTTCTGCACTGTCCTCCTACTATATACTGCACACAACTAAAATGCAGCACAGGTATGGATGGATAGTATACTTGACGACACAGAGGTAGAGCAATGGACTACTGTACCATACTGCTATATATATACTGGTGGTCAGCAAAATTCTGCACTGTCCTCCTACTATATACTGCGCACAACTAAAATGCAGCACAGGTATGGATGGATAGTATACTTGACGACACAGAGGTAGAGCAGTGGACTACTGTACCGTACTGCTATAGTATATATATACTGTTGGTCAGCAAAATTCTGCACTGTCCTCCTACAATGCAGCACAGATATGGAGCGTTTTCAGGCAGAGAACGTAGATATTTGCAGCACACTGAGCACAGATATTTGCAGCACACTGAGCACAGATATTTGCAGCACACTGAGCACAGATATTTGCAGCACACTGAACACAGAAACTGAGAGAACGCAGCCACGTCCTCTCGCTATCATTTCCAATGCACGAGTAAAAATGGCGGCGACGCACGGCTCCTTATTTAGAATACAAATCTCGTGAGAATCCGACAGCGGGATGATGACGTTCGGGCGCGCTCGGGTTAACCGAGCAAGGCGGGAAGATCCGAGGCTGCCTCGGAACCGTGTAAAATGGGTGAAGTTCGGGGGGGTTCGGATCCCGGGGAACCGAACCCGCTCATCTCTAGTAAATATGTGTCCATTCAGTGGGACAACACCATATCCGACCATGCAACATCATTATAGCATCTATTAACATTGAACTGTGCCAGATGGCACCAGGTGAGAACTTACCTCCTCTCCCTTGTTGTGGTAGTAATGTCACCAGCTCTTAGTAAACTCCTTGGCTACACTATCATGACTTTTGCTTAGCCTTCAAAATGGCTGCCTCCACTGTATCTATGGGAAAAGGTGCTCTTTAAATAATTAGAGATGAGCGGGTTCGGGTTTTACTCGGATTTACTCGGTTCTCAAAACGGCATCTTATTGGCTATCCAAAACAAGAGACATCCATGAGCCAATAAGATGCCGTTTTGAGAACCAAGTAAATCCGAGTAAAACCAAACCCGCTCATAAATAATACACTAAAAATGGCACAATGGGCCTGATTCAAAATAGCATGCAATCCGCTCGAATGTTCACAGCCACACAGCCGCAAGCATAGGGGGCCATAGTCAGATGGAGACACTGCAACTGTCATAGGGCTGGGGCAATTTTCGCTGGTATGACTGATGGGGGCGTATAAGGACACCACACTAATCAGTATTACAGTGTGTGCAGGTGCTAAAAGTGGGAGTCTCAGTCCTTGCACATTCAACCAAACAAATGTACACAAGCAAGGGCATAGCTACAGTAGATACAGGGGATATGGCTACTATGGGGCTTGGGCCGCCCCCTGGAGCCTGCCCCTCCCCTGCTTCTAGTTACTGAACCCCACTGGCTGCTTTTATCTCCTAGCTCCTATCTCCTGTCCGGCTCCGCCTCTCCTGAGTCCTTAAATGATGCTAGGAGGAGGTGTGGCTGAGCCTGCAGGGACGGGAATGGGGGGGGGGGAGGTGCTTTGAGCAGTCAGCCAGAGCAGGGGCGCATGGAAATTGTGCTATTGTCCCCCATTGGTATACCTATGCCTCTGTACACAAATGAAGGAGTTTGTATACCATTTGCATAAAGTCGCAGACCGCCGATAGACACAGCTAGGTTACATTTACATCCACCTCTGAATCAGGTATAACAGGTAACATTGTTTAGGCAGTACAAAGGGCCAAATTTATATGCAATGTAGACATAATGGCTTTATTTATGTCAAATATAAAATATAATCTAAATAGCAATCTGGCTATGACAACAATCAATCATTAAAGTTTTATTCTAAAGTACAAAACTTCTTTTCCCGTAAAAATGAATTTTAAATGACCCTCTGATAACAGTCCGACTTGTCGGATCAGCCTAATGACAAACACATTAACGCTGGAAAATCCTTTACTTGTGTGCACATTTAAAAACACATTTCCTATCTGTTTTGTCAATACTAATCTTAGCTTGCACACCTTGATTTAAGCAGAGAAAGAGCCCTTATTCATTGTCCCTATTCCACATTTTTTTCCTTTATTTTAAATATTCAAGCATGTAAAGATATAGCGCAAAACACAAGCAGTTTATATATTATTTACTGTCCCTTCCTTCTAATAAAACACATTTTGGAAGCATTTTGCATTTCCTCTACATTTTATTTCCATTAGACTCTCTTTAAAGTTTAAAATCTGCTTTGTTTTCCTGCCGTCTTGATTTACATAACTGCTTTTCAGGGTACATACATTTGTACTTGTTGACGTGACAGAATAACACAGTGTAGCGAAATGGAAGCTTGATAGGCCGAAATAAAAGTTAAGCTGCAGTTATGGCTCAGCTGTCATGTTTGTTTAGTGCAATCTACCTTGCCCAAACTCCAGCCTTTCCACTGTTTCAAAGGTGAATAGGGTAATTGTACCTTGCTAGAGGTACCGTCGCACCACTCATTTGCAGAATTGACAATAGTTATTTTTCCGAGGAGCACTTTCTACATAATAATAATGATAATAATAATAATAATAATAATAATAATAATTATTATTATTATTATTATTATTATTATTATCATTATTAGAATTGAAAGAGTGAAAACCTTGGGATAACAAAAAAAACAAGACCATGCAGAGGTGTAGTATGGTTTGCCGGCTGTCGGGGTCCCGGCAACCAGCATACCGCCGCCGGAATCCCGTCCGCCGGCATACCGACAGCTGGGTGAGCGCAAATGAGCCCCTTGCGGGCTCGCTACGCTCGCCACACTATCTATTCTCCCTCCAGGGGGGTCGTGGACCCCCAAGAGGGAGAAAAGATGTCGGTATGCCGGCGGTCGGGATTCCAGCACCGGTAGGGTGGTTGCCAGGAGCCCGGCCGCCGGCAACCTGAAGACCACCCCCATGCAGAGGTAACTGTGCCTCATATAGCATAATGTAGCTGACTAGCTGTTGCTAAAACAAGTAATTCAAATTTGTACAAATTTCGCTAGGCTGATGACATTTTTTTAGAGATTTATTTTAAAATAAATCACAGCAAAAGTTGGCAATATTTAAATACCATTTTCAGCGGCGGCTGACACCACTTCATACAGGGGGAAGCGGGTTAGCACATATGAACATACATGCAGGGATGTATGTAACATGTGCTGGCTGCAGGTCCCCAGGGGATCGGCAGCGCTGCGTGTCATCTTACAGCCGCTACTGAACCCGGGACTCAGCATTCGGCATAGCTCCTCCATTCTCCTGCTAAGACCGCCCCCCGGCGGGCTTTGAAGGACAGTGGAGCTGAATACAGTCAGTGTCCCGGGTTCAGTGGCGGCTGTAAGAAAGTCAGCGCTGCCAATCCCCGGGGACCTGCAGCCGACACGTATGTTACATACCTCACGACATGTATGTTCATAGGTGCTAACCCGCTGCCCCTCACAATGTGGTGTGAGCTGCAGCGCTGCCACTGAACATTTCAGTGACGTGCGGTGAGGTCAATGGCTGGGGAGGCACCAAGTGAATCCCCATCCTCAGGGCCAGAATATAAGATGGGGGTGAATGGAGTGGGCTCCCAGAGGCCCTCATATATTGGAGCCCGGCCTGCAATCTAAATGGGAAAAAATGCTGTATCGTCTGAGGGGGAATGCAGTTAATTTCCCGAACGATGGGAACCCGGCGGTTGAAATACCGACGCTGGAATCCCAACAGGTGGGGAAATGCTGTCGAAATCCCGACCAAAGGCCTGTATTCTTACTCGGGTGGTGGTCCACGCCACCACCTGAGGGGGAATATAATAGTGTGACGAGCAAAGCAAAGCTCGCCACCGGGCCCAAAGCACAGCGAGCCCACGAGGGGATCACCGCGCACGGCTGCACCTGACTCTGCCCCCGGCGGGAGGATGGGGGACCAGGGGCAAATGCAGGATTTTAAAAGGGCGGTTTATAGATATATGATTTTAAATATATGATTATTATAATTTACATTTAGATCAAGTTAACGTTTCAGTTGTATTTAACTTACGTGGTTCTGACCAAAGTTAAATAACTGAAACGTTAACTTGATCTAAGGGCTTAGTCTCATCATTTTCCGCTGCTGTTCCAGTCCCTATTGAGTGCCGCCTTTCTACCAACTTTTATATATATATATATATATATATATATAGCAAGATGGCGGCACTCAGCGACTTGCTAAAGTGCAAAAAGGTTATGTTTATTGTAATATACGGCACCTTTTTGCACTTTATCAAGTCTACGAGAGCCGCCATCATGGTTATTTTATTTTACAACAGACACCTGTCTTCCTCACTGTTATTTTATTTTACAACAGCTGCCTGTCCCTCCTCATTTGCTTCGTACAGGGGGAATAAAAATGAGGAGTGGCGTCTGTTATAAAATAAAATGTTAACTGGTGGTGGCTAACACAACATCCCCCCCCCTTCCCCCCCCTGTAAAGGAGCATCATTTAATACATACTTGCCTACCCTCCCGGAATGGGCGGGAGGCTCCCGAAAATCGGGTGACCCTCCCGGCCCCCCGGAAGGTCAGACAAGTCTCCCGATTTCAGCGGTCACTCCCTGCCCGGCCGCCCACTTAGCAAGTAAAGTGGGCGGTCCGAGCAGGCGATGACGCGATTCTTGTTGAATCGCGTCATCATAGCCACGCCCCCTGCTGTATAATGCCGAGAATAGCGGCATTACACAGCGGGGGGCGTGGCTTACGTGACGCGCCCCCGTTCCGCCTCTGGCCCGCCCCCCTCTGGACGTCACCTCACTTCCTGCCTGCCCTGATGAGCCGACCGGCTTGCAGCCCAGAAGTCGGCAAGTATGATTTAATATTGAAAACCGGCACAGGCACCATCAAACCCCCCACCTCCCTGCACTCACGCAGGTCAAGGAGCACAATATTATTATATTGAATACCGCCACCCGGGCATTTTCTGCTGCACAGGAGGTCAGGGCTGCGGGGAGTGAGCACAGTTGCCGCTACCATCCCCATTTCACCCCTCACGCCGCGGCCGCACCACGCGAGAGCTAACTGAGAGGAGCTGCTCACCTTACATGACAGCAGCAAGCTTCTCGCTTTCAGTGGTGTGTAGTGTAACGGAGGCGGCTGCTGCGGCGGTCATCAGTCAGCAGCGATGCGCATATGGGGGAGATCACCGCGTGGCTGCAGCTACTGTCAGGCTCCCGGCCACCACCAGCAGCGAGGCATCAGGGGAATTAGAAGAGGTAATTATTTACACTTATGTCTTGTCCCGCCGCTGCGTGTGGGTGATTGGACAAGCGGATCCAGCACTGGATCCGCTGTCCAATCACATCTGCCTCGCTGACAGGGGCATGGTGTCCCTGTCAGCGAGGCACTTATACTAGTGCCGCTTTCACTGCTGTTTTCAATGGGCTTTTACAGCCCAAGAGTTTATCCCCGCCTCCCGCTCTATCCCCGTTCCCAGTATCGACGGGAGGCACGGCTATCGGTGCCTCCCAAACTGATTAAATATATTAAAATAATTAGAATAATTTAAAGAAGATACTTATGACACAGTATATGTGTCATAAGTATCTTCTGTGTATTATTTTAATTATTAATAGCAGGGGAGGTACTGCCTCCCCTGCCTCCCCTGACTGCACGTCCCTGGAACATTTCCAAGGATACTGTAGGTGTAATTCAGAACTGTGAGAAAAGCAAATAAAAAGCAATTAACTTTGTACTTTGGCAAACCATGCTGCACTTGCAGGGGGAAGGGGAGGGGGGTGGATATAGATTTTGGAGGGGCGTGTAAAAAAAGCTGTCCAGACAGAGTCCCCCTTTTACACATTAGGTAGACAGACCGACAGATAGATAGATAGATAGATAGATAGATAGATAGATAGATAGATAGATAGATAGATAGATAGATAGATAGATAGGCAGTCAGGCTCCTCGGTGCATGCAGTCAGGCAGATCCCGAGCAGGGGAGAAGAAAGAGGAGGGAGCTGCAGCAGCGCTATGTAATTGCCGGCGACGCTGCTGCAGCTGTCCCTTTGCTTCCGCATTGGCTGGCCGCCGTCGCTGTGAATGCTGGTATGAGGGAAGTGCATCCCAGCATTCACAGCAGCGGCCGCCAGCCTATGAGGAAGGAGAGGGACTGCTGCAGCGTCGCCGCCACCAATTACATAGCGCTGCTGCGGCTCCCTCCCTCCCTCCTCTTCCTTCTCCGCTGCTCTTCTGTTCCTCCGGCACAGGCGGCTTATAATGAGTCAATTTGACTCATTACAAGCCGCTGACTTTAGGGAATGGGGGCCGCTGCGCCCTCAGGGCGACAGCGCTGTGTGCCAGGCACACCTGGCACACACGTAGTTACGGCACTGATGTAGTCTTTCGGTTTTTAAGACCTACGTGCATTTTTTTTATTAAACTGTTATTGCCATATTCTTGTCTCTAGTCTACCTAGATCGTCGATCATTTGTTTCACCCCATATTTGTTTTACCCATAGGTAGCAGGCTTGGCTGGCAGTGCAGTATGACAGGATAGCAGGTTTGGCTTGCAGGACAGGATAACATGATAGCAAACTTACTCCACTTGCCGCATGAGCTAAGATCCGTCTTAGGTGGCATGAACTGATGGTCTGCTACTAAGTGCTCGGAGAAGCTGGGTAACAAACAGGAGTCACAGGTGCAACTCATTAGCCAATTGCCCCCAACTGCAGAGAGACACACCATGGAGTGCTAGGAGCACCAGCAGTAGTGATACTGCAGGATTCAAGATTGGTATAGCACCACCACTGGAGAAAGAGTGATACTGCCAGAGATCATAACAGTGACCCAGCTGCCCAATGGCTAGAAAAGGGGCAAAAAAATTGGTATAGCCCTAGGTGTTTGTTGTTTTCTTTAAACCAACGTTATTTTGCTATAAGGTTGCTAAAAGGTTATTTAAAACCCAAAAGTCTGAGTTACCGTGTGGTGGACCTTTTGTGCATTTAAATACTGTACTGTTGACTACCTTTGATCTATTCCTGTTACTATACATATATAGAATATATTATGAACAAATGGATGCATTATTATTCTTGTTACCTTTTGAACATAGAATTAGGGTAATCATAACTTTTCGCAGTAAAAGTTGAATCTTGCTGAATTACAGTGCATAAGACATTTAAAATATGAGCCATATAAGAACCACATGGAAGAGAAGTAATCATAGTTTGCACAAATGTAACATACTGTAGGAAAACGTAGATGCTCGTGAAATAACAGCTCTTGGGCTCCCTCTAGAGTCACAAATGCATTTTTCACTTAAGCTAGCTACCTAATTGTCTTAAAAGTAAAATATATTTTCATTAATATTTGCAAGTAATTGAACCTGTTACTGTTATTTATTGCATTTATATTTTACATATGTGACTAAAATTAATTACTTTGCTCATTAATAAATATTTTTAATGTGCACACTGTCATATTTTTTCACATAAAATGTACAAACACAAAATACAGTGACTGTAAGCTACAGTACACATTTTATGAAACTCTTTGACAAGGAGAACGGGATAGAATGTCAATAAAATATGTTAATGAGTGTTGCGCAAATTCTAAATCATATACTAATTTGAGAGATCTTTTCCGACATGCTATGAAAGTCGAGATAATGCAGTAAGTTCTCTCTACATTATATAAAAATCTTTTAGGGCTCTACTTTAGGCTCATATGTATTAACATTTCTGTCTCTTATATACAATTAGTTATAAAGAACATTTTTTAACTGTTACCAAAATCAAATTAAGAAATACAAGAGCATAAGCAAATGTGATTATATTGATATTATTTCTTATCTTTATTTAAATTTCGTAATAAGCTATGAAGCATTTGTGCAATTCCACTGTTTGCAGTAGTCAGGTGTAGGCATCAAACAAACAAAACAGATGAAAATTAGTATAGCATTTGGTAAGACAAGAATTATTTGTGTAATATGAAGATCTTGAACTGCATTGGTAAAGAATTGCATCTTCCTAGCTGGCCTCATGTTTTAGCCCAGACATTAATATTTAAAATTGCTTAGGATTTTTTTTTTTTAAAGAATAAGGAGTCTTTAATGCCGATTGTTAAAATATGCTCCTTAAAAGTAATCTAAAAACAAGTAATATGTGTTTATTGCATGCAAAAATAAAATCATGCAGTCTATTATACAGTATATATTATAATCACACGTATACTGGCCTTTTGTTTATTTATTTATTTATTTATTTGCCATCATACTGTACTGTACAGTATATGTTTCTTTTAACACAAGAGTAAACTGTATTACTATTCTTGTTGAATATATAATCTAAAATGATAGAGTGAAATGAAATACAGTATGTCTAATTAATTTGAAAAAAAAAAATCAAATTGTTACAATAAAATTTAAAAAAATGTTAATAAAAAAAGTCGAAATCCGTACATATAGGAAAAATAAGATATTTAAAATATCTTTTCTTCCTTTTTTTTTGTAATGTTGCTATTGTTATATCTGCCAGTAGTACGTATAATTTTTTTTTTCCACTGTCAGAACAATGACAATATTAAGTTCCATTTTCCATTCTTTGTGTTTCAGGAACAATCACGTTTTGAGGAGAAAAAAGCAGGGTGGGGAAAGAGGTGCTGTAGCTTGTGACGTATAAAATGACAGTGCATAAGAAGTACAGGCAGAACAAAGAGATTAAATAACATATTTCTGAACCCCACTGAAGAGAATGGACAGGGAATGCTGGGATAAATCGGGGTCATGATTGATTATGGGGAGTTTTCTCTACAGCAAGCAATAGTGAATCTGGAGAGACCTGTCATATGTGTTGTTTTCCCTGACATGACAAAGATTGAGAACACTAAAAAATATGTAACGGTTTGTCACGAGCTTACAACTCCATAACAACTACAATTAGTCTGTCATAAGAAATAATAAGTCAACACTCTGTAATGTAAATGTGTTTTTTTGTACAGACAAGCACTTTCATATTTCATGGCTTAAAGGAGTGTACTGTATTCAATAACTTTGCCATGAGACAACTTCTATCTGCAGAATACTCAATGACTTTTCAATACTAGGTGCTCATTAGGTTCCTGTTTTATTAGTTTGATTTATTCATATTAGAATTATTTAAAAATATGGTGCAAGTGGATTATTATGCAAATTCTTATCGTTATCAGTAGCAAAGTGCAATCATCTGACCGTTCTGAGATGCACTTCACAGAGAATTGATTCTCAACCCCCTATAGTATACGTCATGTATAACAAGAGCGTGTCAATGGCAGAATGCTATATACTGTACTATGTGCAGTGTTAATGCATGGGATACTATGTTCTGGTGTCTGTGTGTAGGGAGCAAGGGGGTATATGTGGCATATGAGAAGGTAGTGAATATTCCCACTTACCCCCTAATTCATGGTACAGAAGTAGAATGATAGAGTGTTACCTGATACTTTCATAACAAATAACTGCCCACAACCACCTTAGGGCACAATGCCACTAGTATGACAAAAACCAAAGACCAAAACAAGTGCACACTCCTAGTGTTAAACAAATACTCTTACTAGATACAGAACCCTTGTGGAGAGTTATTTTTGTCTGAAGAATCAAAGTATTCAATTATGCAATGCGTCAGTAGCTTTGCAGAAAGTATTTCCGCTATAGAAAAAAAAGATAGCACTGGCCACACCTACGCTTCCTCTGCAGTGTGATGTAGGAACATATGACAAAACTCTGGAAACTGGGGTTGTCATTACTCTTAGGTGTGCTACACCAAATATTGGGATGATGAGATGATCAATGAGTTACTCCACTTCATCGACATTGCGGCTTTACATAAACTATAGTCAATAATCCTTTTTTATTCTGTATTTTAAAACACTCACCCAAATTGTACTGTGATACTGGTATAGAGGTCTGCACTTCATTTCATTGTGTCCATCTAAACTTCAGCTGACTGTTCTAACTTCATTGCTTAGTGTTGTGTAATATATATATATATATATATATATATACATACACAAAGGGGGGAAGGACTCAGCGTCTTCTGTGCAAATAATATCCAATTCAAGATATAAGGTGTATGTGTACCAGACCAAAAGAAAATACAAACATGTAGTGCAGTCTTTTCTTCCTATTGGTCCTTCCTTTGTCTCTCTCAGGATTCCGGTGAGAGAGACGGAGGAAGGATCAATAAATAGGAAGAAAAGACTATACTACATGCTTGAATTTTCTTTTGGTCTGGTACACATACACCTTATATCTTGAATTGGATATTATTTGCACAGAAGGCGCTAAGTCCTACCCCCCTTTGTATACTTCTCTGTGGACTTTGAAATAGAATCTAAATTTGAGGACTTTTTTAGCAGCCTCGCTATTGGGGAAGTGTTATGAATTTGTCTTTGTTTTACATATATTTGTATCTTACTGTATATATAAGTCTTGATGTTCAGATAGTAGCGCTAATTACATCACCATACTTATATATATATATATATATATATACAGTACCAGTCAAACATCTGGACACACTTTCTCATTCAAATTAATGAGAAAGTGTGTCCAAATGAATGACTGTTACTGTATATATATATATATATATATATATATATATATATATATGTATATATACACTTAGCAGTGTCACGAGACATACAGATATAATTATGTAAACTGTAGCAGACTGACATTATCACCTTATTTGTGCTATGTGACTGTGTTACCACTTCCATCATATTGTTAGTCTTCGTATTTCTCCAATTATCTCACAAATACTTCCACTCTTTTTTTTCTGTATGTGTATATGTGCGCGTTTGTGTGAGTGGGGGGGGGGGGGGGCAGAGGGAGGGAGGTTCACATCTTGAGCCCTGCATTCAACTCTCAATGAGCACATTTTTCAAAACTTTGCCCATACAATTACATTGCATAGGTGCAACAGTATTTCAAGTTTCCTGGAGGCCAAACATAGCTCCATTAGGGGTCTATTTACTAAGCCTTGGTTGGAGATAAAGTCGACGGAGATAAAGTACCAGCCAATCGGCTCCTAACTGTCATTTTTCAAACCCAGCCTGTGGCATGGCAGTTAGGAGCCAATTATCTCCGTCGACTTTTTCTCCGTCGACTTTATCTCCATTCAAGGCTTAGTAAATAGACCCCTAAGTCTCAGAGCAGCTGTAGACAAGTTGCAGAGGCTAAAGGCAAATGTCCATATTGATAGAGGTCGATTGTGGTCCAATAGCCACTTATAAGGTCATGAGGGGAAAACACTTTGCAGCTCGTTCAGGGACAACTAATTTCTGTAGGTACACATCTTTATGGGTGACATTGTTGAAGAATAAGCTCTGTTAGTGGTACGTCAGCTTCTCGGTAACCAGCAAGTGGCTTTTCTGTCCCACTACTGGCGGTGGTCTGTATATCTTGATCAAGGAGTTTTCATCTGTTTTGTGTTTCCTAAATGCAGAGAATTGCATGTCATGTTTCAGTTCCAATAATCTACAAACAACCGGTTGTGTCCCACTTATTTTCAACGAGTACTGTGGGGGTGTCACAGTGTCGGACTGGAGCATGATAGGCCCACTGGGGGAATGCAGTGGTAGGGGCCCATGCTTAGGGGTGTGGCCAGCATACAGGGGTGTGTGGCCAGCCAACACAGGAGCATGGTTAACCATTAGAAAGTGTATGGTCTGGGCCCCTTTATAAATATAGTCCATGCATGATTACCAGATTAAATTACTGTAGAAAAAACACCATAGTCCATGGCAGTATAATGTAATATATGTAATGTGTATAATTCAAGTGCACAGTCTGGAACTTAATCCCTAGAGAAGGGGTTGGGCCCTTGGGTAGTGGGGCCTACCAGCGGTTTCCCCGGTGGGCCAGTCCAACTCTGGGGTGGCACATAAACTGCAAAGGGATGGCTCTTGGATCACATCTGCTACCATCACCACTCTAAACCTTGCCTATTGAATGCTGTCCTGTAAAACCTGGGCGAAAGATATGCTTGCTTCTACAAAAGTTGGAAAAAAAAACCCTGCTTAGTGGGTGGCTGCAAATAACTGTCACAGTTTCTAGACCACTCTGCCTGTGCACCTGCTCGATAACCTTGAACATGAGACCTACATGTTCCAGGTCATCCAGCAGGTGCACAGGGAGAGTTCACCAACTCTTTCCAAGCACAGTCTATTTAAATTAGGAATTCTTTTGATTGATCTATATGAGGGCTTCTATAAATTATAGTCAGTGCTCTCCGGTTATTCTTTGTTTTCCATCCCCAGGTGCTGCCAAAATGTAACTGGGAAGAGAATACACAGAAATTAAGCTTCTCTTCCCCCTGATGAAGTCTAGAATTGAATAGATGAATGAAACACATTGCAGCCCTTCTTGTGGGACTTTTCCACATCTCATTCCCCCTGCTGAAGTCTAGAAATGAATAGAAGAATGAAACATGTTGGGGGCCCTTCTTGTGGGACTTTTCCACATCTCATTCCCCCTGCTGAAGTCTAGAAATGAATAGAAGAATGAAACACGTTGGGGCCCTTCTTGTGGGACTTTTCCACATCTCATTCCCCCTGCTGAAGTCTAGAAATGAATAGAAGAATGAAACACGTTGAGGCCCTTCTTGTGGGACTTTTCCACATCTCATTCCTCCTGATGAAGTCTAGAATTGAATAGAAGAATGAAACACATTGGGGCCCTTCTTGTGGGACTTTTCCACATCTCAGACAGCCATTAGGACACAGATAATCAATATTAGTTTGATTCTGCTACAGTATATGCATATATTTTTTATATACAGTAGTTCTCGTCATTCCTTCTCATATATTTGGAGTTATGAGCCAGAAGGAATAAGAGAAAAGTGGAATAGCATAACTATTTTGATGTGCAGAAAATCAAGAAAAACTCTGGTACGGTGCTCACTGATTTAGGGTGAGGATTAGATGCTTGTTGAGAATTACTCCTTGAGTTTCCTTTGAAGATAGTTTCTTTTGATAAGTAAATCACTATTGATACTCTTTAGACAGCATTTCAGTATATTATTTATTTATTTTGGTATGTCATATACCTGGATATGTGAGGAGGTTTCCTGAGTACTGTACAAGTACATTTTCACAGCACTTTAGTTTATGTGGTACTGTATGTGTGCACTTTGGGATAAATTATTATATTTCTTGCAAAATGATTACACTAGTGGTTGCCTTTGTCTGTGTGTGTGAGTCTCTCTCTCTCTCTTTTTATATATATATATATATATATATATATATATACATACAGGAAAAAATGCTGGCACTCTCAGAGACTTGCAAAAAATGACACAGATACTGTAGTTAAAGACCTTTAACTACAGTATCTGTGTCATTTTTTGCAAGTCTCTGAGAGTGCCAGCATTTTTTCCTGTATGTATACTTTGCAGTCGTGACTGTCGCAGGGCACCGGAGCAATCTGCATATGCTTACTGGGAGTGCCAAGCAATACTCTGTTATATATATATATATATATATATAAACGGCAAATGGAAAAATGCAGCGACACTCAGAGACTGATCCCAGTAAATAAAGTGCAAAGGTAGCTTTTAATCCATGAAAAACAAAATGGGGTTTGTTTTTCATGGATTAAAAGCTACCTTTGCACTTTATTTACTGGGATCAGTCTCTGAGTGCCGCTGCATGTTTCCATTTGCCGTTTACTTATCATTCCAGAGGGCACCGGAGCCGTACATTTAGGGTGAGTGCCAGCTCTTCCAAGACATATATATATATATTCACTTTGGACTTTGAGATGACCACTACACTGTTTGGCTGTTGACCCACTACTGAGCGGTCTCACCCTCATCAGGGACTGGTTTATAGAGTCAGTGATAGACTTTAAACCACATTGTTTTCGGGTCACCTATTTGTCCATTTGTTATCTGGACTCTGTGTGACTGGGGGCTTCATTATATTGAACTGCTTTCCCAGTCATTTTGGTCCTTTGCCTGCTTTTATATTCAGTGAGCTTTTTACACAATTTTGGGATTATCTGTAAAAAACATCTGGCACTCGATATTACCCCTGAGGAAGTCCCAGTTAGGGACGAAACGCGTTGGGTTGTGTTCGAGTACTGTATTCCATCTGTATTCTATACTACTAAGGAAGATTTACCACCAATCTCAAGTTTCACTTGAATTTTTCATCTGACAGAAACTGTTTGTATACATTGTCTATACATTCTGTAAAGAGATGTTTATATGCTCACAGATGTTTTATGCTATTGTGGCTTTTATGTATTAAAAACTGAAAGTTGAATCTTTTAAATCTGTTTATTTATGATATACAGTACTATCCATTAGCGCACTTAGACTCTAGTTTGTTGGTTTGATATCTTAGGGCCCCACCTAACAGGGGGTTTGTCTAAGCTGCAGCTCAGTTCCGCTCCACGTAGCGCCTAAGGGTACCCCTTGTTTTTCTATATATATATATATATATATATATACTGTATATATATCTATGTAAATATATATATATATATATATATATATAGTGATGATACAGGATAATTAGCTCAGTAGGGGGTTGTACTGTTGTCTAGGTGATTAACCAGGGTCTACACATAGCTTTTCCATTGAGTAAATGAAATAATCCTTTACTGTCAACATAAATGAAACAGAACAACCTAGCCCCCATTCAGGGCATTAACTCACTTCTTGTCCCATGACTATCCTTGGGCAGATAGTCTGCAAACAAAGTCTTGCCTGCTTCTACAGGTATATCACAGGCTGCAGTCTGGCTTGACTTAGCTGACACAGCCACTCACATACACCTTCTCACTGGACTGGTTTCTTCCAAGCAACATAAGCTTCATCCCAGAGTTGGTTATCTGCCTTCTCCTACAGGATTGGACACGGGCCTCTTGCCGACCCCCCCCCCCCCCCCCCCCACAGAGAATACATGCCATCAGAATTAACGCTGAAGAAAAGCAGGATTTCAGTTTGATTGGTGGATACCCAACATTTTTGCCTTTTAGACTGGCATGAATACTGGATTTGTCTATCATTATTATTATTATTATTATTATTATTATCATTGTTTTTAGACATTAGTCTCAACAGCTAAAATCTACCTTCTAACGAGTTCAGTATGATTTACCGATGGACACAATACCGATGATCATAATCCTGACAGCCATTGGCCTACAGTCAAAATACCGACATTCATTATGCCGACATGTTCAAATGCCGACATAGAATACCGACGTTTAAAATGCTGACATGTCAAAATATCGACATGAGTTTTTCTGTGGGCTTTTTCAGTGTCAATGTCGACATAGGTCGACATGGGCACCGTATAAGTGTACCGTGTCCCTTCACATGGCTTGTTGCGCTCGTCATGCTTCAGGCACGGTGCGCTCGACACACTATTATATTCCCCCTCCAGGTCCAGTGGGATGGTAAAGTATGAACAAGTCCGTTTTGGGGCAGGAATTCCTTAAAAACGTATGTCGGCATGTCGGCATTCTGACTATATCGGCATTTTGAACATGTCGGCATAATGAATATCGGTATTTTGACCGTGTCGGTATTTTGACTGTCGGTCAATGGCTGTCGGGATTATGACCGTCGGTATTGTGTCCGCCGGTAAATCAACTGCTACCCCTTCTAACAACACGGGGCGTTTTGCTTTGAATAGTTTTGAGGTTTTAAACACTCTGCCTAAACACGCCAATAAGGGAACAAACTTAGTAAATTTACCCCCACGATGGGCTTCCTGTACAGTTTCGGTGCCACTCCTCCTCTCCCAAGTTTGTATTTGCCAATCAACTATAAGGCAAACAAATAAAAAAATGCAAATCTTACTTTTGAAAATAATTAAAGAGTAACAGAATTCCAAATTCTCCCCAGATTCTCCTGAACATCTCGCAAGTTGGCCGTTTAGTCTGTCTGGAATCATTCAATAAATTTGGATATAATTATACACTAGTTTCCACCCTTTCTTTGGTTCTGTAGCTTGTTTTACTACAACCTCATCACCAGCTCCCCCATTTCTGAATAAATGACCATAAATAGTATAATAATCATTAAATCCCTACAAATTCCAATATTGCTAGAATTTCTTTCCAATACAACACATTGATTTGAGGAAACAAATGGCTGTCTATCCTTTAACAAATGTTGTTTTCTCTCTCTTCAATAAAAAAGAATCTAGTGAATCTCCTCCTCTGTAGTGAATAGTATCAAGTTCAGGCACCGCAAGAATTCTTTGTTCTAGCCAGCCCATACCTTTTAATTATGGGTTGAGATGATCAAGCTATTCTGTGTCCATTATGTTTCTTTTTTGTGCTTTTTTTTCCTTAGGAAAAATATTTTTTATTCTCTATTCTTATCCAGCACATCTGAGGAAGAGGCTTCTGGAGCCCTAAGAGCTGAGGCAGCAGATTTTTCTGCAGAGCTAATACTTTGGTCGATCAAAAGTTATCATAACATGGACAAAGCAACTGGCATGTCTGGGATAAAGAGATATAAAATACAGTTAGTACAGTACCCATATAATTATATCAATCTTAAGGGGGGACTTCAATTAGCTGTAGTAAATTACTGCAGCTTATTGATCCCCAGGGGTAATTCAATTGATGCTGATAGCTGGCATTTTTGGGGATTTTGTTTCCCCTGCCTGGAGGCAGGAAACACAAAATCTGTGATTGTGAAAAAACATGGATCCAGTAATTTATATTGGATCCCGTGTTTTTCTCGTGGAAACAGGTATATTTTTCAGCAAAAAAAACAGACATTGATTGAATTGCCTGACAAAAATCGTCATGCAAAAAATTGCAAAAAAGCCATTTATTTTCGCAGAAAAATTTACTACAACTAATTGAATCCCCCCTTCCCTAAGAGGGATAAGGCGCCACGAGCGGACCCCCTCACCGCCGCCACTGCTGCCCACGGGCCCACCTCCGCCACTGCATGCACACCGCCAGAGAAGCCAGCCCCGCGGCCCCAGCGTACCGGTAAGACTCCGGACGCTGACAGTACCCCCCACCGCCCCTTTGCAGGTGGACTCCGGACACCTATATGGTTTAGTTGGGAACTTGGCATGAAATGTCCGAAGAAGTCTTGGAGCATGGACATCTTCTGCTTCTACCCAAGATCTCTCCTCTGGTCCATATCCCTTCCAATCAACAAGGTACTGGAGGCGACCATGACATCTGCGAGAATCGAGGATCTTGTGAATCTCAAATTCGTCTCCTTGTGCTGATTGAATCTTGGGTGATTTAGGCAAAGCAGCTCTGAATCGATTAAGTACCAAAGGTTTTAAGAGAGAAATATGAAATGCATTAGGGATTCTTAACTGCGGAGGTAATTTCACTTTATAAGCCACAGGATTCAAAACTTTTTCGATTGGGTAGGGCCCAATAAATCTGGGAGCAAATTTTTTCATAGGAACCTTTAATCTTAGGTTACGTGTGGAAACCCAAACCCGATCTCCTACCTTAAGGCTTGGTACAGCTTTTCGCTTCAGATCTGCATAGGTCTTATACCTCTTGGATGTCTTAAGCAAGGCCTTGTGAATTTGTTTCCAGGTTTCAGTAAATTGTCAAAGTGTTGACTCTGCGGCAGGAACCTCGAGCGTAGGCAGAAGTTGGAAGTCAGGAACTCTCGGATGGTAACCATAATTAATGAAGAATGGAGAAGATTTTCTGGCAGAGTGATAGAGATTGTTATGGACAAACTCTGCGAACGGGAGGAAGTCCAGCCAGTTGTCCTGTGAGGAGGACATGAATAAACGCAGAAAAGTCTCCAGATCCTGGTTCACTCTCTCTGTTTGACCATCTGTTTGGGGATGATATCCTGAGGAGAAGTTCAATTTCACACCAAGAGCAGAACATAGGGATCTCCAAAACGTGGCCACAAACTGAGGACCTCTATCAGATACGATTTCCTGCGGTAGACCATGAAGTCGAAAGATCTCTGCTATAAATAATTTTGCCAACTGGGATGCTGATGGAAGATTAGCCAGTGGAACGAAGTGTGCCATTTTAGAGAATCGGTCAACTATGACCCATACAGTGTTCCGTCCACCAGACGTAGGTAAATCAGTAATAAAGTCCATAGAGATATGCGTCCATGGTCTTAGTGGCACAGGTAACGGATGGAGTAACCCGGCTGGAGGACCTTTGGGACTCTTATGCTGGGCACATTTTGGACAGGCAGCCACGAATTCCTGAACGTCAGTCCTGAAATGAGGCCACCAGTAGGAGTGTGAATGAATTTGAGTGTTTTATGACCGCCTGCATGGCCCATGAAGGAGGAGGAGTGAGCCCATGTAAGAAGTTTCTTGCGAAGATTTGGTGCAACAAAGATCTTTCCTGGAGGAGGAAGCGGAGAGGTATTAGTTGCTGAAAAAGAGGTGGATTCCAGGATGAATTGCTTTTTTGAATAGTCAGAGGGTTCTTCAGAACTTAGGGAGCGAGATAATGCATCTGCCTTTTTGTTGAGGGAACCTGGTCGGTAGCTAAGTTTAAAGTTAAAATGGGTAAAGAAGAGTGCCCATCTTGCTTGGCGTGGGTTCAGACATTGGGCTGACTGTAGATACAGGAGGTTCTTGTGATCCGTGGTTACCGAAATTGGATGCTGAGCTCCCGCCAACAAATACCTCCTCCTCAAAGGCCAACTTAATAGCCAGTAATTCCTGTTCCCCAATAGCGTAATTCTGTTCAGCGGGGGAAAATCTTCGCGAGAAGAATGCACAAGGATGGACCTTCTTGTCCTCGAAGAGCTGGGATAATACTGCTCCTACTCCTACAGTAGAGGCATCAACCTCCACCAAGAATGGACGGCTGAGATCAGGTTGTCGAAGAACTGGAGCGGTCATGAAGGCCTCCTTTAAAGACGAAAAGGCTTCCAAAGCCTCCGGAGACCACTTGGCAGGATCGGCTCCTTTCCTAGTTAATGCGGTTATGGGAGCTATGACAGAAGAATCATTTTAAATGAATCTTCGGCAGAAGTTAGCAAACCCCAGAAAACTTTGAACTCCTTTAAGGGTAGCTGGAAGTGCCCAATCCTGAATCGCCTGGACTTTAGCGGGGTCCATCTGTAACCTCTGCCCTGAAAGAATGTAACCAAGGAATGGAATCGTGGGTATTTCGAAGGTGCACTTCTCTAATTTACAGAATAATTGATTCCTTCGTAAACGAGTTAGCACTTCTCTGACTTGTTCCCGATGGGTCTTCAGATCCCTAGAAAAAATGAGGATGTCATCCAGATACACTACCAAGCAGTCAGAGAGGCGGTCTCTGAAGATTTCATTAACAAACTCTTGAAAGACGGCTGGGGCGTTACATAGGCCAAAAGGCATTACCAGGTATTCGTAATGGCCGTCGTGGGTATTAAATGCCGTCTTCCATTCATCACCTGGGCGAATATGTATAAGATTGTAGGCCCCCCATTTTAAGTCCAGCTTAGTAAATACAGTAGCTCCTTTAACACGGTCGAACAGTTCTGGAATCAGGGGTAACGGATATCTGTTCTTAATTGTTATGTCATTGAGACTTCTATAGTCAATACAGGGCCGCAAACCCCCATCCTTCTTTTTGACGAAGAAAAACCCCGCCCCGGCCGGAGATGTGGAAGACCTGATGAACCCTTTATCCAAGTTCTCCCGGATATACTCCGACATGGCCTGTGTCTCGGGAAGTGAGAGAGGGTAGATTCGACCTCGGGGAAGAGTCTTACCAGGTACTAGCTCAATGGGACAATCCCAAGTACGATGCAGGGGCAAGGTGTCCGCCCCATGCTTACTGAAAACATCTTAAAAGGCTGGAAGGACTGGAAGAACAGAGAGGTCTTACTGAAGGTAAACAGTTCTGGAAGCAGTCTTGTCCCCAAGAGAGAACATCCATAGTCTGCCAGTCTATGTGGGGATTGTGTCTGATTAACCATGGAAACCGTAGGATCAGTTCATGAGAGGCTTTAGGAATTACAAGGAAAGAGATTTTTTCTGAATGAAGAACTCCGACCTTCATCTTGAGAGGAATAGTATGAATGGATATAATGCCCTCAGGGATATAACTTCCATCCACCGCAGTAACAGAAATGGTACGATCCAAAGGAACCATTTGTATTCCAGATCGTTTAACCAGAGCTGATGTAATGAAGCTTTTGGCGGCTCTGGAGTCGAGTAGTGCAGGGATGAGAAGAGAAGAAGAAGGGAGCTCCAATTGGGTTAACAAAACAGACTCTTTCTTGGTATGTAATTCTGAGAATTCTCCTAGCTTGACCTCTCCAGCACAAGCTAGGAGCGGGCGTTTCTCGGATGTAGATTGCAAGTTTTGACAAAGTGATCAGATGCTCCACAATACAAGCAGAGGTTCCCTTGTCGCCGTCTCCGACGTTCTTCGTTGGAGAGGTGGGAGCGATTGATCTGCATGGGTTCTTCCGCAGTTGGTGATGATGGTGTTGGTGGAAGAACAACTCTAGGCTTAGGGCGATCTGACCATGACCTCTCCATACAGCGTTCTCTGTACCTCAGGTCTAATCTATTGCATAAAGAAATTAATTTATCCAATTTATCAGGTACGTCCTGAGTTGCGAGGTCATCTTTGATCTTTTCGGAGAGACCGCTCCAGAAAGCTGCAATGAGAGCCTCCTTGTTCCAGTTCAGTTCTGAGGAGAGAGTACGAAACTGGATCACATACTGACTGACCGTACGTACGTACGTACGTACGTACGTACGTACGTACGTACGTACTTACGCGTGCCCTGACGCAGGCGCAGGATCTCCAATGAGGCGACAGAAGTCCTGCCCGGTTCGTCGAAGATTCTTCGAAAGGTTGCCATGAATTCTGAATAGTTAGGATGGGATCCATCCTCTCCCACAAGGGTGAAGCCCATTCCAACGCTTGCCCGGTAAGTAAAGAAGTTATATAAGCTACTTTGGTTCGCGCTGATGGGAAGTTGGCCGACTGTAGTTCGAACTGGATCTCGCACTGGTTAAGAAACCCGCAGCATTGTCTTGGATTCCCATCGAACTTACTGGGAGATGGCAAATGCAACCGTGGAAGTGGTACTGGTGCAGGAGGAAGCGGGACCGGAGGTGCTAATGTGGGAGCAGCTGTAGATACTTGAAGGGCCGTCATGGCAGTACAGAGAGAATCGAGATGTTCATACATATTCTGCATGAACTGCACAATTTGAGATTGTGTGGCCTCCTGCTTACTTAAGCGAGACCAGATATCTGCAGTTGAATCCCCTCCTGAGGCCTGATCACCCGTCGAATCCATTGGGCCAGTACTTACTGTCACATCTAGCAAAGTTTGAGGATCCGGCAGCTGAGACTTGCCCGAGGGGGTTGGATATAGTTCCTTCGCATGGGACACGGAGCAATGAAGAACGTAGGCGGAGTTGAAAGTCAATGAATAGTATTTATTATGTACAGGGCTGAGGTAGAGAACTGTGGCTGGAGCACGATGGTTAAAGAATGTAGTTGCGGATAAAGAACTGCAGGTTGCGGCTTGAAAGACGAGGTTGTGAATAATGAACTGCGGAACTGTGGATGGTGGTTAAAAGACGTGGCTGGAGACAAGGACTGTGGACTGTGGTTTGGAGGATGAGGCTGAAGATAACAATCTGCAGGTTGTGGTCGGTGGTACAAAGATGTGGCTGGTGAAGTAGATCTGTGGAGTGTGGCTTGAAAGACGAGGCAGAAGACCCGGGGTTGACTGTGCCCAAAGAGTCTTACTGGACCGGGTTTTCCAGGTGCGCTTCCACAGGCAGTAGCAGGTTAGGAACGGCAGGACTGCAGCAGCAACAGAGAACCGACCAAGCAGGAGTAACCATAATCCGACAAGGATCCTGGGAGCACAGGCTAAAGCACCTACAACAGGGTTGTAACTTGAAGCACTGGCATCCCTGTCCTAAACCAGCCCCCTTTTATTGGGAGAGCTTCCCCTGGATTGGCTGGAAGAAACAGGAAACAGGAACTATGCTTAAAACTTGGTCTCCAACATGGCGGCGCACAGTAATGCAGACCTTTCTGCAAAGCCACATTGCTCACTGCCTCTGGTCTCCTAGCAATGGCTCAGCAAAAGCGACCCACTGTAGCGGCATCCCGCCGCCACGAGCGGACCCCCTCACCACCGCCACTGCTGCCCACGGACCCGGCGCAGCAGCCCACCTCCGCCGCTGCTTGCACACTGCCCGCACACTGCCAGAGAAGCCAGCCCCAGCGTACCGGTAAGACTCCGGACGCTGACAGAACTGGGGAGAACCATTCCTCACATCGTGCTGAATTTGTAGGAAAACAAATAAAAATTCTATATTATTTATTATAGTCTATGAATAGAGCTGGAAAGAGGTTGGTCAATTCATACTGATGTCTGTTAGGTTAGGACTGGGAACACTTAAGTCCAAATACAGATGGAAAATATGAAAACTTTACAGCCAAATGTAGAACGAGGTGAATGTTTTGCAGGACGTTTTGATAATTTTTCATGTTTTGCTGGCACAGCTGGAAAGGCGCACTTCAGAGTCCTGAACGCCAGCATTTTGTACCCAACCTGGTGGTCATTGGCGTTTTTATAATGGGTGCAGTGTGTGCGGTGCACACGGGCCCCTGAGTCCCGGGGGGCCCACACGGTACACACTGTACCCATTTCTCCTATACTTACCTTTCCGGAGTCCATTACTGACCGCGTATGGGCCCCCTCCTCTCCTATAGCCATAGTGCCGTTGCTAGCACACTGACCACTAGAGACTCTGGCACAGCACCAGAGTCTACAGCGCATGCGCAGGACTCAGAAAAAATGGTGCGGCGGCCATTTCTCGGAGTCCTGCGCATGCGCTGTAGACTCTGGCACTGTGCCAGTCTACAGCGCTCAGAGCGCTAGCAGCGGCGCAATGGCTACGGGAAAGGAGGGCGCCCACACACGGAGTCTGCACACGGGTTCCCTCCTCTCTAGAAACGCCCCTGCTGGTGGTGCCATGGTATTAGCAAAATGTAGTGTTTTAATAATGTTATGTAGTGGGGGGTTATTAAGGTCATTTGGGGGTTGAATGATTAATGTAATGTGGGTGTTATTTAGGATATTAAAATAATGTGGAGTGTATTAATGTAATATTGTGGCTGTTGGGACTATTCGCATAATGCAGTGCTGGCCTTTACATAATGTAGCTAGAGATGTGCACCTGACCATTTTTGCTGGTTCTGGTTTCGATTCTAATTCGTCATCCGGTTTCGGTTTTGCCTAAACACCGTGACTGGTTTTGTATGTTTATTTAGAAATAATTTGGGCCTTTTTTTTGTTTGGCCTTTTGAGTATTATTAACCTCAATAACATTAATTACCACTCATTTCCAAACAATGTTGACCACATCATAGCTCAAATATTATTTTCATCCAGTTTACGCCAAAGGCTGCAGCAACAGAGCAGCGGCACAAACACATGGCAGTTTATAGCACATCTATGAAACATTGCCACACAGCGGTGGCAGAAATGAAAAGTGGTGCAAGATGGAATTGTTCACAAGAAACCGTTCATAACATTGTTTTTTCTATTTTTTATTTTATTTAATATAGTTTAAAAAGTATTTTTAAAAATAATCAAATATTAAATGATACACATCTGCAGAATGGAACTCCTCGTAAAAACTGAGAGACAAAGTGGGGCGGTGTGGTCACGTGATCTGACCATGCCAGTTAAGTGGTTAAAAAGGACATGCACAGGTTAACAAACCAAGCACAGGGACTGACACTTTTGTGGCTGTAGTGCTTGGTTTGTTTAGGGCTCCACCAAACTATTTTTTGGAAAGACTGTCTCTGATCACTAATGAGGAGGTTGATGATGAGGGTGTTAATTACAGTATAATCTTGTAAAAAAAAAATCATGAACTTGCTGCAAATGATGTAACATGGATGAGGTGCCTAGATTGATACTGTCCCTACCTCTACTAACTTTCGCATCACAAATGGAGCAGATGCCTTCATAAACGATGTCAGTATTTGTGTAAAAATAATTCCAAATCCAAGAGGTGGCTTCTGGTCCTATGCCCAGGCATCACAATGGCTTTTTTTAAATCACTGGCAAAAACTGCAGTCACTGGTGGCTAACACAAACAACATCATCAACATCTTTATCCTCAGTGTCAGATAGTAGTAGTACACACATATCTCCCCCATGCTGTTCCACTTCCACACAAGCATCCTCAATTTCTATTATGTTCTCATCACCATCTTTAATTGTACTGCTCCTCACATGTGCAGATGGTGGAAGGACACAAAAGAGGCTTCTCAATAAGGACAGTGTGAGAAAAGTCAGACTCACACATAGCTAATGTGGACACCCCTAGACTCTACTCTGTGATGTGTGACGGTTCTGAACACACAGCTTGTTTTACTGTATTAGTGGTTTAATTTTTTTTTACACCTCTTCTAGACTCTGATTGAAAAGGTCTTGCATTGTCATGAGAGGCAGAAGAAGATGCCTCACTGAGTTTTAGAACCACCACTCATAAATAAAGGCCAAGGCCTGATCCATTCCTTGCCACTGCGTGTGGTGAATGGCATGTTGCAAATTTTGTTTTTCTGTACTAAACTTTAATCTTTAATAGAGTTGTTTTTGTTTCTGTTTTAGTCTTTACCCCAGTAAAATATAGTTTTTTTTTGTTTCAGATGCCCTGACTTAAACCCTCTATGCCTTTGAGCATCAGCTTTATATGATGTTGAAGGCTAATATCGTCATCATAACTAGTTGCAGCAGCTGCAGCGATAGTAATTGGTTGCTGCTCCTGCTTTTCTCTAAACTGATCATTATCCATTTTTTAATTGGAAGCTCAGCTCCCACTTCATATGTATATGAAGTTAACAAATGGCACTAGGGTACAGAGCTTACTGGAGTAGAGTGCACAGAACAGTACAATTAAATTATGCAACAATATATTTTTTTATTTTTTAACTGGCAGCTCGGCTCACACTGCGTGGAGTCACAGGGCTTGCATGAAATGAACAAAGTGCACTGGGGTACAGAGCATACCGGGGTAGGTAGAGTGCAGAACAGTACAACAAATTATATAACAATATATTTATTTATTTATTTATTTACCTTTTTATGTGCACGAGAAGTGAACAAAGCGCAATGGGGTACAGCATACTGGGGGAAAGTGCGCAGAAGAGTACAAACAATTTATACAACAATAGATTTGTTTATTATTATTCTTTTTTCATTTTTTTTACGTTTTAACTTTTTTAATATGTACGTGAAGTGAACAAAGTGCACTAGGGCACAGTAAACTAGGATGCAGTACACAGAATAATACAAATAATACAATTTTCTAAAACAATTTATAACTTTTTTAATTTTTTTACTGCAACACAGTAGTGCTTATATGTGAACACTGTGGGTGGTGTATGGCCTGTGGAGTCAGTGCAGCACCACTGTGTGACAGACTTAGACTGGGGACTGGACTCAACTTGTGGATGGGCACATCACAGCCACTTAATGGACATAGCGCAGCCACTTCTGGATGGGCACAGTACAACCACTTCTGGATGGACACAGCACAGCCAATTTAGATGGACACAGGATAGCCACTTGTTTGGAGTCTGGTCACACAGCACAGCCAATTGTCTGGAGTCTAAACACAGTACAGCCACTTGTATGGACACAGCCACCTTTTACTGTTACTCTGGACACAGCCACTTCTGGAGTCTGGACAAAGACACCTGTTCCAGCAGAGCACAGCACAGCATACAGCAGCGTGTATAGCAATGTGAAAGTTGGTGGGCTGTAATAAATTCAGAGGCTCTATTTTATTGAATGTGGGGCCATAAATTGTGACAACTTGGGATGAATCACATCCAGTGGTATAGTGAAACAGTTGATTGTAGCTTAGTAGCCACTACACAGCAAGTATCTAGTCTGGTATTACCACAGGTCACTAATACCATGCAAACTGAAATAGTCACACTAACAGGTTTGTCACTCTGACTCACGATCAACATGCATAAGATTTGTGGACCTTCCAGGCCCTGGCATCCTATTTCTAATAACCACCCTGGCCTATCACCTGGCAAGCTTGTCCGGCATCAGAAACACTGTACTCTGTTTGCAGCAAAGCTTAAAGCCCAGCTCACAGGTGGTGGTGCTGATTGCTTGGTTGTGAACCTCAGCACACTGCAAAACCTGGGCTGGACCTCACAACCAGCCTACACCCAGGTAAGCAGGTGGTGAGAATTGCCTCTGACTTGTGGCACCATAGACTCCGTGCCACAAAATGTAATGTGGGTTTAATTTAGTCTATGATTATATTGTAGAGGCTAATAATGCAAAGTTGGGTCTCTTGAATAGGTTGATATTTAATGGTGGGGCTAATTGGGAGGTAGAATATGCCTATTTTTTAAAGTGATATGCAAATTGTCGTAAGGTTAGAGCTGCTCGGAGTCAGGGAGATCGATTAATAAAATGGGGGTGTAATTGATTTAATGTCGGGGCCGAGAGGGAGAACTAGTATTCATTCATAGCTGGACTTTCTAGCAGGTGTATACAGTGCCTATCCCTTTCCCAAGTGGTCCTAAGCTTTCCAAAATATAGTCAAGTAGCAACAGAGCTCAAGACATCAGCAGTGGTAGCTAGCCAAAGCTGTGACAAGGGGATAGCTTTAAGGGCACATACTGTACCACATATTCTTTCCTTCTCTTCTCATGTGCACTTGACATCCTAACATATTTGAAGGTGCTTTCCACTTAGTGGACTTTGGAAACACCACCATAAAATAAGTGTGCAGCTATATTTGTGAGTTAGAAGATATAGTAAAATTTCACATGAAACTTACTACTCTTTGATTAAGCTCAGTTAGTGATTTAAAAAGTTTTATGTAGGGACAAGGTATGATCTACGGCAGCTCAGGTGTGCAAGAAAAGTTGAGTAAGACTTGCATGCCCTGTACCTGTAAATGCATACTTTCAACCCATGTATTTCCATGAAATAAGTTTGTAATGCAATATAATATGCAACACTCAGAAAGGAATGCCTCAGATCCACCGCACCCCGATTATCCAGCCCTCAATGTCATCTTGACCCACAAAATCATCTCCTGGTACAAACTACTGCATTTGCACAACAAATAGGTAAAATCATGCAGTTCAGACTGAATACTCTAGAGTGTTTTATACATGAAATGTCCTCTACCTAAGCATTCATTCACATGTGACATAACGTATGTGTTGGATAAGCAATGCATTTTTCATGTGTATTTAACATGTATTTGCCAATACAAACCATCGTTACTGCATCTATGCTTCTGAGAAACTGGCTGCGCCTCATTGTAACATTTTCGATGATTCAGGCCTTGAGAGCATATTAACTGTGATAGGTGTGAATGAGCCCTAATGGAAGGGTACATTTGTAGACGGAACGATCTCTCCAATTTAGCTATTGTTCTAGGAACATTTGTGTAATAATAGTGTTTGCAAAATAGCGGAACTAAGTTATAATAATAAATACTGAATAATCCTATAAACTGAGGCAGATGTAGGATCTGTAATTATTTATTTTTACATTTAAGTACCCAAGACTTGTCTAATAAAATGTGTCACTTTAGAAACCATAATTTTTCCTTCTGCTGACTTCTGCTTACTTACAGCAGCTTTTCCAAAGGCTATGGGGCTGGACCTGAGTCAATGCTCCTGCGGCCCTTCCTGTCTGAGCAGAGGCTATGGGACTGACCCTGAGTCAGATACTCCTGCTGCCCTCTCCTGTCTGATCAGAGGCTATGGGGCTGGACCTGAGTCAGATACTCCTGCTGCCCTCTCCTGTCTGAGCAGAGGCTATGGGGCTGGACCTGACTCAGATACTCCTGCTGCCCTCTCCTGTCTGAGCAGAGGCTATGGGGCTGGACCTGAGTCAGATACTCCTGCTGCCCTCTCCTGTCTGATCAGAGGCTATGGGACTGGACCTGAGTCAGATGCTCCTGCTGCCCTCTCCTGTCTGATCAGAGGTTATGGGGCTGATCCTGAGTCAGATACTCCTGCGGCCCTTTCCTGCCTGATCAGAGGCTATGGGGCTGATCCTGAGTCAGATACTCCTGCGGCCCTTTCCTGCCTGATCAGAGGCTATGGGGCTGGACCTGAGTCAATGCTCCTGCGGCCCTTCCTGTCTGAGGAGAGGCGATGGGACTGACCCTGAGTCAGATACTCCTGCTGTCCTCTCCTGTCTGATCAGAGGCTATGGGGCTGATCCTGAGTCAGATACTCCTGCTGCCCTTTCCTGTCTGAGCAGAGGTTATGGGGCTGACAGTCAGTCGGATATTCCTGCGGCCCTTTCCTGTCTGAGCAGAGGTTATGGGGCTGACCGTCAGTCGGATACTCCTGCGGCCCTTTCCTGTCTGATCAGAGGCTATGGGACTGATCTGGAGTCAGATACTCCTGCTGCCCTTTCCTGTCCGATCAGAGGCTATGGGGCTGATCCTGAGTCAGATACTCCTGCTGCTCTTTCCTGTCTGGTCAGAGGCTATGGGGCTGATCCTGAGTCAGATACTCCTGCGGCCCTTTCCTGTCTGAGCAGAGGTTATGGGGCTGACCGTCAGTCGGATACTCCAGCTGCCCTTTCCTGTCTGAGCAGAGGTTATGGGGCTGACCGTCAGTTGGACACTCCTGCTGCCCTTTCCTGTCTGATCAGAGGCTATGGGACTGACCCTGAGTCAGATACTCCTGCGGCCCTTTCCTGTCTGATCAGAGGTTATGGGGCTGACCGTCAGTCGGATACTCCTGCGGCCCTTTCCTGTCTGATCAGAGGCTATGGGGCTGATCCTGAGTCAGATACTCCTGCGGCCCTTTCCTGTCTGAGCAGAGGTTATGGGGCTGACCGTCAGTCAGATACTCCAGCGGCCCTTTCCTGTCTGAGCAGAGGTTATGGGGCTGACCGTCAGTTGGATACTCCTGCTGCCCTTTCCTGTCTGATCAGAGGCTATGGGACTGACCCTGAGTCAGATACTCCTGCGGCCCTTTCCTGTCTGATCAGAGGCTATGGGGCTGATCCTGAGTAGGCTACTCCTGCTGCCCTTTCCTGTCTGATCAGAGGCTATGGGACTGACCCTGAGTCAGATGCTCCTGCTGTCCTTTCCTGTCTGATCAGAGGCTATGGGGCTGACCCTGAGTCAGATGCTCCTGCTGTCCTTTCCTGTCTGATCAGAGGCTATGGGGCTGATCCTGAGTCAGAAACTCCTGCTGCTCTTTCCTGTCTGATCAGAGGCTATGGGGCTGATCCTGAGTCAGAAACTCCTGCTGTCCTTTCCTGTCTGATCAGAGGCTATGGGACTGATCCTGAGTCATATATTCCTGCTGCCCTTTCCTGTCTGAGCAGAGGCTATGGGACTGACCCTGAGTCAGATACTCCTGCGGCCCTTTCCTGACTGATCAGAGACTATGGGGCTGATCCTGAGTAGGCTACTCCTGCTGCCCTTTCCTGTCTGATCAGAGGCTATGGGACTGACCCTGAGTCAGATACTCCTGCTGCCCTTTCCTGTCTGATCAGAGGCTATGGGGCTGATCCTGAGTCAGAAACTCCTGCTGCTCTTTCCTGTCTGATCAGAGGCTATGGGACTGACCCTCAGTCAGATACTCCTGCTGTCCTTTCCTGTCTGAGCAGAGGCTATGGGACTGACCCTGAGTCAGATACTCCTGCGGCCCTTTCCTGTCTGATCAGAGACTATGGGGCTGATCCTGAGTAGGCTACTCCTGCTGCCCTTTCCTGTCTGATCAGAGGCTATGGGACTGACCCTGAGTCAGATGCTCCTGCTGTCCTTTCCTGTCTGATCAGAGGCTATGGGGCTTACCCTGAGTCAGATGCTCCTGCTGTCCTTTCCTGTCTGATCAGAGGCTATAGGGCTGATCCTGAGTCAGAAACTCCTGCTGCTCTTTCCTGTCTGATCAGAGGCTATGGGGCTGATCCTGAGTCAGAAACTCCTGCTGTCCTTTCCTGTCTGATCAGAGGCTATGGGACTGATCCTGAGTCATATATTCCTGCATCCCTTTCCTGTCTGATCAGAGGCTATGGGACTGACCCTGAGTCAGATACTCCTGCTGCCCTTTCCTGTCTGATCAGAGGCTATGGGGCTGATCCTGAGTCAGAAACTCCTGCTGCTCTTTCCTGTCTGATCAGAGGCTATGGGGCTGACCCTGAGTCAGATTCTCCTGCTGCCCTTTCCTGTCTGATCAGAGGCTATGGGGCTGATCCTGAGTCAGATGCTCCTGCTGCCATTTCCTGTCTGATCAGATGCTATGGGGCTGATCCTGAGCCGGATATACCTGCTGCCGTTTCCTGTCTCAGCAGAGACTATGGGGCTGATTCTGAGTCAGATACTCCTGCTGCCCTTTCCTGTCTGTGCAGAGGTTATGGGGCTGACCGTCAGTCGGATACTCCTGCGGCCCTTTCCTGTCCGAGCAGAGGTTATGGGGCTGACCGTCAGTCGGATACTCCTGCGGCCCTTTCCTGTCCGAGCAGAGGCTATGGGGCTGATCCTGAGCAGATACTGCTGCTGCCCTTTCCTGTCTGATCAGAGGCTATGAGGCTGATCCTGAGTCAGATGCTCCTGCTGCCATTTCCTGTCTGAGCAGATGCTATGGGGCTGATCCTGAGCCGGATATACCTGCTGCCGTTTCCTATCTGAGCAGAGGCTATGGGGCTGATCCTGAGTCAGATACTCCTGCTGCCCTTTCCTGTCTGTGCAGAGGTTATGGGGCTGACCGTCAGTCGGATACTCCTGCGGCCCTTTCCTGTCTGAGCAGAGGCTATGGGGCTGATCCTGAGTCAGATACTCCTGCTGTCCTTTCCTGTCTGAGCAGAGGTTATGGGGCTGACCGTCAGTCGGATACTCCTGCGGCCCTTTCCTGTCTGAGCAGAGGTTATGGGGCTCACCGTCAGTCGGATACTCCTGCGGCCCTTTCCTGTCTGAGCAGAGGCTATGGGGCTGATCCTGAGACAGATGCTCCTGCGGCCCTTTTCTGTCTGAGCAGAGGCTATGGGGCTGATCCTGAGTCAGATGCTCCTGCTGCCCTTTCCTGTCTGAGCAGAGGCTATGGGGCTGATCCTGAGCCGGATACTCCTGTGGTCCTTTTCTATCTGAGCAGAGGCTATGAGGCTGATCCTGAGTCAGATGCTACTGCTGCCCTTTTCTGTCTGAGCAGAGGCTATGGGGCTGACCCTGAGTCAGATTCTCCTGCTGCCCTTTCCTGTCTGATCAGAGGCTATGGGGCTGATCCTGAGTCAGATGCTCCTGCTGCCATTTCCTGTCTGATCAGATGCTATGGGGCTGATCCTGAGCCGGATATACCTGCTGCCGTTTCCTGTCTCAGCAGAGACTATGGGGCTGATTCTGAGTCAGATACTCCTGCTGCCCTTTCCTGTCTGAGCAGAGGTTATGGGGCTGACCGTCAGTCGGATACTCCTGCGGCCCTTTCCTGTCTGAGCAGAGGTTATGGGGCTGACCGTCAGTCAGATACTCCTGCAGCCCTTTCCTGTCTGAGCAGAGGTTATGGGGCTGACCATCAGTCGGATACTCCTGCTGCCCTTTCCTGTCTGAGCAGAGGTTATGGGGCTGACCGTCAGTCGGATACTCCTGCGGCCCTTTCCTGTCTGAGCAGAGGCTATGGGGCTGATCCTGAGTCAGATACTCCTGCTGTCCTTTCCTGTCTGAGCAGAGGTTATGGGGCTGACCGTCAGTCGGATACTCCTGCGGCCCTTTCCTGTCCGAGCAGAGGTTATGGGGCTGACCGTCAGTCGGATACTCCTGCGGCCCTTTCCTGTCCGAGCAGAGGCTATGGGGCTGATCCTGAGCAGATACTGCTGCTGCCCTTTCCTGTCTGATCAGAGGCTATGAGGCTGATCCTGAGTCAGATGCTCCTGCTGCCATTTCCTGTCTGAGCAGATGCTATGAGGCTGATCCTGAGCCGGATATACCTGCTGCCGTTTCCTATCTGAGCAGAGGCTATGGGGCTGATCCTGAGTCAGATACTCCTGCTGCCCTTTCCTGTCTGTGCAGAGGTTATGGGGCTGACCGTCAGTCGGATACTCCTGCGGCCCTTTCCTGTCTGAGCAGAGGCTATGGGGCTGATCCTGAGTCAGATACTCCTGCTGTCCTTTCCTGTCTGAGCAGAGGTTATGGGGCTGACCGTCAGTCGGATACTCCTGCGGCCCTTTCCTGTCTGAGCAGAGGTTATGGGGCTCACCGTCAGTCGGATACTCCTGCGGCCCTTTCCTGTCTGAGCAGAGGCTATGGGGCTGATCCTGACACAGATGCTCCTGCGGCCCTTTTCTGTCTGAGCAGAGGCTATGGGGCTGATCCTGAGTCAGATGCTCCTGCTGCCCTTTCCTGACTGATCAGAGGCTATGGGGCTGACCCTGAGACAGATGCTTCTGCGGCCATTTCCTGTCTGAGTAGAGGCTATGGGGCTGATCCTGAGATACTCCTGCTGCCCTTTCCTGTCTGAGCAGAGGCTATGGGGCTGATCCTGAGTCAGATACTCCTGCTGCCCTTTCCTGTCTGAGCAGAGGCTATGGGGCTGATCCTGAGCCGGATACTCCTGTGGTCCTTTTCTATCTGAGCAGAGGCTATGAGGCTGATCCTGAGTCAGATGCTCCTGCTGCCCTTTTCTGTCTGAGCAGAGGCTATGGGGCTGACCCTGAGACAGATGCTTCTGCGGCCCTTTCCTGTCTGATCAGAGTCAGGGGCTTATTCTTAATCGGATGCATTGTCGCACAGAAGTATTGTACATAAATGGCATAAACATAAATAGCTATTTATTATTTGTAAATATCTGCATTAAACTGCATACATATATTTTTATGTACTTTCCACTATGACGTACCAAAACACTAGTATAACCCAACATGTTCCATAAAATACACTTTTCTTGCATCCCTATGTCAGCACTGCCCACAGCAAGTCATATGGAAGAGCAGGGATGAGAAAATAAATCATGACCTGGCACTATTACACCTTATACTGATTAGCAAAAAGTTATAAAATAGTAACAAAAATGTGCAAAAAAAATCTATACAACTAACTGTGGGCAGCTGTGAAACAAATAAGAATGAATCTTTTTAGTTTCAAATATTTGGTCATTTTCTTTAGTAAAAAATATTTATTATTTTCAGAGTAAAACAATAAAAAAAACGACTATATTCTGGTTTTGCCATCTGGTGTAGAAATAGAAAAAGAATTTCAAATAATTCACTGGCAAAAGACCTCAAAACTTGCTGCTGGAGGCAGTGGCGTAACAAGTGGGGTGCAAGTGGGACACGTGCCCTGGACGCCATGGCAGAAGGTGGCTACTCCCCTCTCCACTCCTCCTCCCAGTGGTGGGCTGGGCCAGTAGGAGCTGACTAGAAAGGCCAAAGGCATCTATTGCACGCTCATGCATGCGGCCATCAGGGACACACTGAGCGCTCCGCTATCCTGCGTTACACTTAGTGAGCACAGCCGCTTCCACCTCGGCCCACAATGCCCTGGGTCACTCTGCCATCAAGAAATCCTCACAATCAGGACCCGGACAGACAGCAACTGAAGAGTGCCTCCGGGATCTAGGGTGTTATTTTATTAACAGTATTTTGCGCAGGGGTGGGGGTGACTAGAGTTTGGAAATGGAATAAAAGAACACAGCAGTGAACTCATGTGCCTTTGTGTCCTAATGTTTGGAATTACAAGCATACAAACAAAACAGGAAGGAGGGGCTTTTAATGTTGCCCTGGGCGCCAAAACCCATAGTTAAAACTTACGACCCTGGCTGGAGGGGTCATGGCTGCACCTTTAGGCCTGTTTCACACACTCCGGTTTTCACCGGATGGCAAAAAGCCGTACAAACTTTGTCCGGCTTTTTGCTATCCGGCAGTGACTTTCACACACAATGGCTTTGAGCCGTGTTTATTGGTGTGCGCACGCGCAGCAGCAGGAGTGGCTGCAAAAAAAAACGTGTGTGAAAGCGCCCATTCACACACTTAGTTCACTGCCTACAAGGACATCCGGACTATTCAGTGGATATTTACAGCTGCAACCCGGACGGGGCCGTGCTGTGTGAAAGGACCCTACACCTTACATTATATACTGGCACAGCAAAAAAACATCCGGCTTTTTCCCGTCCAGCAAAAAACGCAGCGTGTGAAATAGCCCTTCGGGTATATAGTGTAATACCACAATAATCCTTATTATAGTTCAACTAAGACAATTATAATAATTATAACAATTTTAATAAGTTTTTACAGTTTTTTTTGCCAGCTGCTGTATTACATGTTTGGAAACTGCAAATACGAAGATGTTTGCGCTTTACCTTAAACATGGTCCAATAGTATACATAAACTGGGTTTTCGTAAAACGTTTTTTATTATTATTATTATTATTATTATAAAGTGCCTCATGCCTTAGTTATGTCACTAGATTCTTGTGAGCTGATCCGATCTTTTATGACTTTTGGCTCTGCTAACAAAATTTCTTCCTTGGGTTATTTTCAGGACTTAATTTATTGAGCCGCGGCTGTGTATCGGCTGTGTAATTTTAAGTCTACATATTTGTTCTGCATACTGCTGCGCACATGTATTTATTTAAATTGTAGTAAACCTTTATAATTCCGAAGCTTCCTGCAATACATCATCTTGCATAACTGTTTATACTACACTACTGCATTTTGCTTTACAATACTTACATACGGTAGCCAGGTCGAAATCCTCAATGTTTCAACCTCCGCATTTAACATTCCAATCTCATAAAACCCAAACAATCTAACTAGAACTACTTATTGACCTTTCAAGTTGACAATGGTTTGGAAATGAAGACTTATGGGTCTCTGATCAGCAGCTTTGCTCCAATTGTGTTTACCTATAAATCACTTTTGTCATTGTTATTTTATATGATGTCTCATTAAAAACATGTTAAAAATCAATGGATGCTCTGTTACACAAGCTTACTATGTGATTTAAGCTTGAAGATAATGAGAAGGTAAGTAAAGTATTTTAAGAGCGACTATGTCGGAGTTAATTCAAAATTAATATGAGACCATTTGGCTGGGGAAAAGGAAAAAAAATGTTCATTTTTTGTATTTTTAAACTGATGTATTAAGCCTGGAGAAGGGATGAAGAAGTGATAAGTGCAAAGGGATAACGCACCTGCCAATCAGATTCTAACTGTCATTTTTCAAATCTGTAAGGACTGGCTGGTGCGTTATCACCTTGCACTTATCACTGCTTTATTACTTCTTTGTCCCTTCTCCAGGTTAATACATCTGAACCAGAGTACCTTAGTCTATTACTATTCATAATCATCTCCTTTCATCATCTCCTTTCATCCTTTATCATTTATCATATCTGTCCAAGAGCTTTTTAGGGGAGGATGTACTAAGCAGTGATAAGAGTGAAGAAGTGAGCCAGTTGAGAAGTTGCCCATGGCAGTGAAGTAACATTTATAATTTGCATACTATAAAATGATACAGGGCAGCTGGTTGGTTGCCATGGGCAACTTCTCCACTGGCTCACTTCTCCACTCTTTTCACTTTTTCTGTTGTACTCGGTTGCCTCCAGTCCATTGACTGCAGCTTCAACAAATCATCACTTCCAAAATGTTCTACGCCCAGGAACTCTTTGAGCTTAGTGAAAAAGTAAAAATCACATGAAGCAAGGTCCAGACTATGGAGTGGATGATAGAAAACCTCCCACCCGGAACTGTGCCTAGTGATGGGTGTCCTGGTCGATCTACGTCTTGCGCGTTGGCTGATTCATGATTGAACATTTCACACCAATTTGAATATCTCACATCACCATAAACCTGCTTTATTTGATGATAATAGAAGGTCTATGCGCATTCAAAAATAATACGCCTCACTTCACATTTGGAGGGATTTTGTATCATGGAGTTAACTTTAACAATGCACAACACCGCCAAAACAACCATAACAGCACGCCACTCACAGAGCAGAGGTTACCGAAACCGCATGACCATGAATTGTGGAGGTGAATGTCCTGCACTGCGGGAATGCGCAAAAGGTCTTTATTTTCTGGATTAAAACTTATATATCTCTGCATAAAGCTGCTTATACATAGCAAAACCTGAAGGGTTAAAATCCTACAACATTGCATATTTTTACAATAATTACAATTTCATATTTTCCCATGCATTTATTATAATTTGTTGAAAAGTGTTTGCATTTAAGAATCCTGTTAGTTTTCAGTCAATGGGTGAATTAACCCTGTATCTCAGCTAAGCAGCAATATGGCAGCTCAAAATGACACAAACGCAAAGAGCACAGTTTTACCAAAAAATTATAGAGGCACTATAGTGAAAATAAACATTGTCTATAACACTGTATACAAAAATTGTAATATTTCTCTTCAAGAGGGTTGAAACTGTGTGAGCACTGGGCTAGCTGGACCTACACTGCCAATAATCTGGACCCCGCTGGACAGAGCAGATGAAGTTCAATGGTTTAGAATGGGACATCTATGTAGCAGATTATGCTGTAAATTGAGCCTGGCGGTGCCCCAATCCCTCTACCCTTTGACCAGCTCCCCCGGAATTAGAATTGAGATGGGTCATTCCTAGCTCAGCGTAAAAATAATGCTGTCCAGTGTTTTTGGGCAACATGCAAAAGTAGCCCAGAGAACAGGAAAGTCTTGACTCTGTCTTTGAAGTTTTCTAGAGTGGAGGCCTCTTGAGTTGTGGAAAGAAGTCAGTTCTAAGCACAGTAAGAGCTGCAAATGTACATGCTCAATCTGCAAATGAAGTATGGAAATTTCTAGGTTCTGCTAATAGACCTTCGCCTGCCAATCAACGTAAATGAGTGGGAGTATAAGGGAGAAGAAGCTACTACAAGAATCTTTAATCCTGGTTATGTAGGGCTTTGAAAGTTAATAAGCCAATCTTGAAATACAGTATATTACAGGCAGCCAGTGAAGGGAGTAGAATGGGTGTTATGTGGTAGGACTGGGGCTGGTTAGTAGAAATCTGGCTGCAATGGTGCAATTCTTTTGCTGGCAGACCTACCGTTGGTAGAAGGCATTGCAGTAGTTTGGGTGTGATGACGCAAATGCATGTATGACTTCAGGTAGATCTTCTAAAGGAAATTAAATGCTTGATTCTGGCTATGTTCCTCAGATGAAAGAAGGAGGATTCAATTGTGGCTGATACCTGATGTTTAAATGTCAAGCAACCATGCAGGACAACACAAAATCTGCACATGTTCAGTGTTTTGTAATTTTGCATGCCCAAGCATAAATCCAGTTGGTTGGCTTTGCTGCAGCCTTGTCCTTTGCTGGTGAACCAACGGGTGGGCATCCATTTCTGGAGCTCAGTTATAACAATTTAGGGTTGGTATTGGATTTTTAGTACTTGGATCAAAGTAGTAGTAGTGACACTCATCCATTCCTGGAGCTCAGGTAGATATCCATTTAGGATTGGTATTGGGTTCTCAATACCAGGAGCCACGGATATCATCTGCATGGTAGTGGTGGTTGAAGCATATATACAGCAAATAATGTGGTAGAGGGGATGGTAGTTGTGACAAAGAGTTTACTCCTGATGACCCTCTCGGTGACCTAAAATGATTAGAACCAGCTAAGGACTGTGCCATCCAGTCCACAGACATTTTTAGATGCTCATTTAGAATCCCATAGTCCATGGTTTTAGATGCTACAGAGACATTTTCTGGTGCTATCTTGTCTCCTGAATCCTCATTAGAACACTAGAATGGATCGTAAATACTGTACTTTCCCATGCTTTGACAGACAGGTTTCCAGTTGGGTTGCAAGAACTTTCTCACTGCTTGCATTTTTACCAATCTGTAAATGACACCTTGCTAGAAGGATCCATGCTATACTGTAGTCAATTACATCCAAGGCTTAGCATAACATTGTTTTAATATCTAGATTTATTTGTGTATATTATTCTGTGTCCCTAATTTTTTTAAACCTATGATTTCACCACTATATAGCACTGCGGAGAACTTTGACACTTTGGCAATAATAATACTAATTATTATTATTATTTTTATTATTGCTTATCTATATATTACCAATTGTCTGCTGTACAGATAATATTTTATCATTCACATCAGTCTCTGCCCATATTCGAGCTTGCTCTATAAATTCCCTAACACACAGGCACACATACCCAACGAAGGAAAGGGTTCTTCACAGTAAGGGCAGTAAGGATCTGGAATTTACTGCCTGATAAGGTAGTAATGGTGGACTCAATTAATATGTTAAAAAATAGATTAGATAAATTCCTTACTGAAAGAAATATCCAAGGATACAGCATTTAAAGTGAATGCATTTTAAAAAAAAGCACAAAAAAAAACATTATTTATAATGTTAGTTAGGCTTTATCTGGGTTAGTATAGTTAAAGTAGTGTTAAATACAGATTAGTGTAAGAAATATAAAAAAGGTTGACCTAGATGGACATTTTGTCTTTTGTCAACCTCAATAACTATGTTACTATGCTACACACTAGGCTACGTTTTAACCACCATGCAATTACCCTACAACCATGTGTTTACAGAAAACCTACATGAATTTAGAGAGAATATACAAACTCCACACATATAGGGATGTGGTTAAAAATCTGGGTCTGATTCGGAGATGGACTCTGCTGCGTCTGTTCTTGCATCAGTTGCAGAATATGCAAATGCTCGTACCAGCGCTTTCCCTGGTGTAGCAGCCCATGCCTGAGTTTGCAAGATGCCCACTATCAGTATCTCTGCAGGCTGTAATACCACAGGTGGTTCTTCAGACACCACCATACAGTATGTGCAACATCAACACTTGCACCAGCCCTATAACAAGTGCAATTTCTCCATCTGACTCTGGCCTCTGTGCAGGGCCGTCTTAGCAGCAGTGTAGGCCCCTGGGCACAGCAATGCACTGGGCCCCCTACCCCTCCTCCAGCGGTAGGGGTGGAGGGTGAAATCAGCGGCAGCTTTGATGTCCCGCGGGCGGTAGGGGGTGTTCTATCTTCCGCTCAGCATGTAGGACCTGGAGCAGTAATTTCTGCTAATTACTCCTTTACTGCACAGATGGGACTAAACTGTAGAAGGTGGCATTGGACTGAATAAAAGGGCCATGACTCCAGGGTGGTAGGGGGTGTTTAATATGTAGGGGAGGCGTGGATAGTGGAGTGGGCTTAATACTGTATTTATTTTCCGGTGGGAGGACAGCTTGCTTGACTGCAGGTATCTCAAGTTCCTGAAAATATATTTCTTAACTTTGAATGGGATAAAAAACTAGAGAGTCCCAACTTTCATAAGGTTCTGGGGATTTGGGGATCAGAGTTCAGGAGCCAGAGCAATCCACCAATAAAAATCTAAAACTGCATACCAGGCACGTGGAGGTGGAGCAGGGACCAGCTGCTGGAAGGCTGATATTTCTGGTTCTGGGCATATTAGAGACAAGCTGCCAGTGTCCACCAAAATGGGAGGGTCACAAGTTTTGGATTATACCCTCAGAAAAACTCTAAGTCAGACAGAACCCGAGATATCTGTCTAGAAAGAGCAATTAACAGGCTTGGATGTGGACCACTGCTTTCAAGTCGGATATCTCCGGTTCCCCAGGGCCGATTTTCAAAAATCTGGTACCCTTGGAAAGAGGGGATCCTCAGCTATCAGCCTATGACACTTATACTCCAGGGGCCCTTGGGCAAGAGCCCATTCAGCCCATATGAAAAGACGGCCCTGCCTCTGTGGCTGCCGCTGTATGTTTGGGAATGCAGACTCTTTTGACACAACCATAATACGCCCATGAGACAGACCTACTGTCCCACTAATTACCACCCAGTCACTGCCCAGGAAAGCCCATCACTTTTCCGCCCCATATTTTAGACACTCTCTCTCTCTCTCTCTCTCTCTCCCTCTCTCTCTCTATATATATGGCAATAGCCAGCACTCCATGTTTAAATGTATAATTTGCGCCAGTACCCTCCCGTTGTTGAACCCTCAGGTACGATGCCAGTATATGGGTAGCTTAGGGCGGCACTCAGACGTCTATCAAAAATACACAGACTCCCAAGATATATATATATATATATATATATATATATATATACTCCTCCAAATCAGTCGGCACTCAGATCCTAGATGAACAGCTTCCCCCGGTGCCCGATTCCTTAGAACAATAATTCTCCAAACATGGCATAAACGGCACTCACGGGGTTAAATGTATGAAAAACGCTGGTACATTTATTCGTGTAACGTTTCGGAGCTGCTGCTCCTTCTTCCAGACACCAGACAGAATAAACACAAAAACAGCACTTACCCCCTCTTAACTCACCCGAATCACCGCCGCTCACCTGCACCTGGGCTCACTTGCAGATCGGTTCCTAACGATGACATACTTCCTGGCCGCGGCTTCCGGCCGCTGCCATGGCAACAGCCGGCTTGCGCTCCAGCCTCGGTGGTCACCATGGAAACACGACCACAGGCTCCCTGTTCACACAGGCGGGCGGCGCTGAAATAACAGAAATAGAAAAATAAAGGACTACATTTAATAAACAGACATAAATATCTGAAACACAAATAATACTATGAATACAATAAATACCTAAATGGACATAATGAATAAATACTCCAGAATTATTGAAGTATATCTGCCATAAATACATGGTTAATTGCTCAGTAAAGTAAAAACACAATAGCACAGTGGTAAATTAAAACTACATGATACTATTCCAGTTAATCTTCTCATTTAGGCCAAGTGGAGTCATGGTATTTAACCTGAACATCCACCTGGCTTCAGACAACAATAGTGTTCTATTCCGGTCCCCCCCACGTGGTGATTCCGGAACATGATCAATAATAAAATAGCGCAACTGAGATAATGAATGTCCCTTCATTTTGAAGTGCCTAGCTACAGGTTGATCAACACTTCTCCCTGCCAATGATAGATCAATGTTGGACCTATGTAGGGCCATGCGTTCTCTAAAGCTACGAGTGGTTTGCCCCACGTAATATAAGCCGCAAGGGCAATATATTACATACACCACATGTGTACTTTTACATGTCAACACGTGACGGATATCGAATATCTTGTCATTGTGAGGATGCTTGAAGCTTTTACAGGGGAACATGTATTTACAGGTAACACAACTATAACAACTATAGCAGCCAGGTTTCTTAAAGGATACATTAGGGGGTCTAGGGATCCCTCTACCAGAGATGTCTGTTTTCACTAGTCTGTCCCTGAGGTTACGGCCCCGTTTAAATGCAGCCATGGGTCTATATTCTTTAAAACAACCCAGATCTTCATCCGTTTTTACAATTGGCCAAAGCGCTTTGGTGGCCTGATTAATTACTGGACTTGCTACCGTGAAAGTACTGACCCACGGGATTACCTTTTTATCTCTGCGACTTGATGGTTCAAGCAGTTGAGCCCTCGGCATCGCTAATACCTGTCTTTTTTGTTGCTGGAGTAGTTCCTGATCATACCCATGAGCTTTGAACTTGTCAATTAACAAATCCAACTGCTGTGGAGTCGTAGATCTATCACTCGTAACCCTGGCCACCCTCATCATTTGGGACAATGGTAGTCCTTGTTTTAATGAAGATGGATGATGACTTCCAGCCAGGAGGAATGAGTTGCGCTCAACATCCTTAAAATGGACATTGGTCACAATCCTACCCTCACTGACACGAACGTTCACATCCAGAAAATGAATCTCATTTTCACTCGATGAATGGGTAAACTTAATCGTGGTATCCATCTGGTTTACCTCCAGCATTAACTGTTCAAAAGCATTGACACCCCCGGTCCACAACATAAAAATATCATCTATATAGCGGGTATATGTAAGTATATTACAATTGACTTCAGGTCTATTAAGGAACATTTGTTCTTCTATATCAAACATATAAATGTTTGCATATGCTGGGGCCACTGCTGACCCCATTGCGCAGCCACGGAGTTGTAAGAAGTACTGGCTATCATGTAGGAAATAATTATTCAACAATGTCAGCTCAAGAAGGCGCAAAAACAAATCATGGTTGAACACAGAGACATCTAAATAATTAGCCAAAAATTGCTTCATAGACGCCAACCCCCCATTGTGGGGAATTGACGTGTATAAGCTAGTCACATCAAGGCAACACATCAACGTCCCGTCAGGTACTGTATCAATCCCCATCAATAACTTAATAAAACCAGTAGTATCCTTGAGAAAGGATTTTTTTAGGGGTAACAGCGGTTGTAGTATAGAGTCCAATAATTGGGCAGTGGTTTGAAAAAGTGAGTCCCGAACAGAAATTATTGGTCGACCCGGCGGATCGACATTGTTCTTGTGTAGCTTCGGCAGCGTATACAGAACCGGTACCTTAGGAAACTCTTTACACAAAACTTTCTGAAGAGCTGAAGAAATAAGTCCACTTTGGACTGCCTCATTCAATAGTGACCGCAGTTGTAGCTGAAATTCTTTAGTAGGATCACCAGGGAGTTTTTTGTATACCTCTGTTTCTGCCAGCTGTCTCTCAATTTCATGTCGATATTCATTAATTCCTTGAATAACTATGGCTCCGCCTTTATCGGCGGGCCGAATAGTTATATCTTCATATTTGGCAAGATTTTGTAATGCCGTAGTTTCTGCTCTTGAAAGATTCTTTTGGACTTTACCTGCTGCTGATGTATATCTGGTCACAGAATCGTCCAGAAGTCTGTTAAATGTCTTTAACGAGGGGTTAGCTGAAGGTGGGTCATATGTAGACCTTGCAGCCGATTGAATGAATTTCTCCACCGGTGTTCCCTCTGTGATAGAGGATTTATGCTGGAAATGTTCTTTTAAGCGTAATTTCCGTGCAAATTTATGATGTTCTCTCCTCCATTCAAAGTCATCGTGGAGATTAGTCGGCACAAATGAAAGGCCCTTTTGTAATACCCCGATTTCTATTTCTGTCAGCACCCTCGATGAGAGATTCACTATGGCTGTTTGTTCTTTGCTGCTTTCCTGGTGGTGGCCCCTTTTGTTTTGTCCACCCCTGCGGGTGGTCGTTCTTTTACAGCTTTTGTAGATTCTGGCGGGTTCCCTAAAGGGACACCAGCCGATGTACTGGGATCATCCGATTCTGATATACCAAAATCACTGTCGCTATGGCTCGCAGAGGTGTCAGTTTGATTCCGGGTTCGTGATGGATCTTTTTGCCATGGTCTGCGTCTGCGTCCTTTATCATTGCCGCGAATCACAGTTTCACCTCCAGACAACCAGCGGTAGACTTTATTATCCTCGTAGTCATTGTCTACTGCATATTTCTTATTCCTCTTGAACTTGAGTAGATCACGTTTATACTGTTCATATTTTTGATCTAACTTAGTGATCCAGCTTGCATTTATTGGATCCTCAAGTAGTACTTTGGCATCTTGCTGAAGTTTGTCAATCTTTAATCGGGTCAGATCTAGTTCACGACGTGACTCCTCAATTACTAGGACCATCAAGTCCAGTGCGCATCTATTTAAGATGCCAACCCATTTGCGGACAAATTCAGGATTGTTACGGCCAATAGTAGGAGTATTTCTGGAACGGAAACCTCGCAGAATTTTTCTCTCCCTATAGTACTCCGAGAGAGAAGAGGCATGTAATAGGTAGTCTGTTTCGCGTCGTCTGAGCTTAAAAAGCTGAAAGTAAATGTCCTCCATAATTAGTGTGGTTTCTTTACCACCTGTGGTTTCCTGCAGCAGGATTCCTTCAATTTGCTCTGGAGTAAATCCAAATGTCTCACAAGGTGGAAAAATAAAATTAAGACATCCCGTTGCCTCCTGAGAGGCCAGCGTTCCCCTTGGTGCCTCCATTTTAAAAGATTTCTAGTACGCAATACTGTCCTGGCTTGTATACAGTATAAAGCAATTGGGCACAGAAACGCACTATGGGATGTCAGGAAGGTTAAGAGACTGGAAATGATTTAAAGAGTCTTAGGTGCCATACCACAAGCTGCTTGCAAGCAGCACATGCACTCCTCCAAATCAGTCGGCACTCAGATCCTAGATGAACAGCTTCCCCCGGTGCCCGATTCCTTAGAACAATAATTCTCCAAACGCGGCATAAACGGCACTCACGGGGTTAAATGTATGAAAAACGCTGGTACATTTATTCGTGTAACGTTTCGGAGCTGCTGCTCCTTCTTCCAGACACCAGACAGAATAAACACAAAAACAGCACTTACCCCCTCTTAACTCACCTGAATCACCGCCGCTCAGCGGCGGTGATTCGGGTGAGTTAAGAGGGGGTAAGTGCTGTTTTTGTGTTTATTCTGTCTGGTGTCTGGAAGAAGGAGCAGCAGCTCCGAAACGATACACGAATAAATGTACCAGCGTTTTTCATACATTTAACCCCGTGAGTGCCGTTTATGCCGCGTTTGGAGAATTATATATATATATATATATATATAGTCTCCATATTCCTAGAATGGTATGTGATTTAAACTACTCCCAATGTTTTATTTCAGGCATAGTCATTGGTGTGTTCATCATTGATGATTATCATTGATGGTTTTACCAACCAATGGTCATCCCAGTACTTTCACTGATTGGCCATGAGCCAATCAGAATCTGGATGTGTGGCTTTGCTCAGTGTCCTGGGCCTGGCTCTGGCTTGTAGATAAAGAAAAACCCAGAACCATCAGGTGGTTCTGTGCCATCAATGGGGGTAAATCATATGGTTCTGGTGAATACACTCTCAGACATAAACCATCAATGATTTGGATTCATCGAAGGTTGATGGTCATCCCTATATTATCTTTCCTTTGTGTGAGGTTTGGGTAAGACCTTTATGGCCTGCTCTCTCCCAACTCTTCTAGGTTCTATTCTCTTCCCCGGGGGGTATCTTTGACCAATCCTGAGAAAAAATGGGTGACCCTCGGTATAGTGGCAGAAGGAAGCCTAACGTACTTTCTGTCTATCCTACCAGCACCCATTCTGTTAACCTTGCACAAATGAGACATGTTAAGGGGATATATTTGTAGATGAGTGAGCAGAAATGTATACACTGTGTTGACAAAAGTGATTGGACACTGACAGCAAATGTAGGTCCACCATGTGCAGTGATTACTGTAGGCACCCTTCTTGTCAAACTGTCCTCAAGTTCCTGGACAACAGAAAGTGGTAGATTTTGCCATTCCACCTTACATGCAGTGACAAACTCTGACACTGAAGAAGGTTGAGTCAGCCTAGAATGCACCGTCGCTCCAATTCATCCCTGAGGTTCTCAATGGGGTTAAGATCTGGACTCTGAGCTGACCAGTCCATCCAGGTTACCAAATTTTCTGTTAAACCAGTTTAGCGTCACCCTGGAAACATGACAGGTGGTGCTGTCGTCCTGATAAAAGCATTTGTCATTTCCGTAGATCTACCACAATGTAGGAGCACAGAGTTATCAAGAACATCTCTATGCTACTCAGAGATAATGTGACTATGCATTACAACTAGTGGACCCATGCCAAACCAGCTGAAACAGCCCCATTCATAACGACACCACCTCCATGCTTTACTGTAGGTACTGTACACTATGGCATCAGACGTTCTCCTGCCAATCTCCAAACCCAAACACATCCATCTGATCTGAAAAGTGTAAACCGTGATTCGTCCCTTCATAACACTCACGCCATTGTTCCATTGTTTAGTTTTTGCGCTCTTTACACCATCATAAGTGCTGGGCTGCATTATTCTTTGTGATTAGAAGTTTATGAGCAGCTGCTCACCCATAGTATCCAAGTGCATGGGCCTCCCTACGAAGTGTTTTTGTCGAAACCGGCACATTAGTGACCATTTGAAACTCGTGTGCAATTGTATGCATGGGACAACCCCTGCTCTTTCACAGCTCCCTGATTAGCACTCTCCGGTTCCTGGGTTGCAGTGTTTGGGGGTCTTCCATGGCGAGGGGCATTCCTGCAGTGACCGCTCTTCTTCCATGCATTAATGACAAAATAGACAGTGGATTTAGGAACCTTGCTAACGTCCTCAATGCTCCTCACACTCTTATTTCCAATCGAGCAGTCTACGATGATCCCCTTTTCATACTTGGTTGTCTCCTTCCGGCAAACCATTTTGTTAGCAAATGATCTAATCAGTGCCCCTCTACCGCATTTATACCTTCACAAACACGTCTGCTGCAGGATCACACCGTATCGCTTGCACAAGTGAGAGGGGGGTGTCCAATCACTTGTGTCTCCTTAACTAATTCGCAGAGAGGAGCTGCACCCTTTTCCACCAGCAAAGCATGCGCTATTGTGGTTTTCTGAATTGTTTTGCACATGCACAGTTGCAAATGACAACATTGGCGTTGCATCAGCATTGCATACGCCTCTGAATCAGGCCCCTGAGTCATGCTCCAGCCCTGTGAGGCAGCAATACTTACCACTGTGCCACTGCCTTGTGCACATATAATAATAATAATAATAATAATAATAATAATGATGATGTGGAAAGTTTCCAAACCATTAAGTCAGTGCAAAAAAAATTATATTTTTTGCAAAGTGTCTATATTTCAAACCCTACAGCTAGGGGAATAGCCAGGACTTTGTGGGCCCTAGATCAACATTTGGAAGGGGCCCCTGTCCCAATGCTTCTAGAGAAACACTGCTCCACAGCAGCTGTTAATTGTATGCCCTTTTCTGAACCATACCGTAGTAGTGCCTAGGTCATGTTATGTCACATTGTACTGCTGCCAGTACACATTATGCAACACAGTACCCCCAATTCACATTATGACATACAATGTCCTCAGTTCATATTATGCCACATTACAGTGCCCCCTAGTCATATTATGCCACAATATAGTGCCTCCGCTTCATATTCTACCACATTACAGTGCCCCAGTTCATATTACGTAACATTATAATGCCCTCCAGTTCATTTTATACCACATTACAATGAGCAGGTCGGTCCAGGGGCATAACTAGATATATATCGCAGGCCTCAAGGTAAAAGTTTGTAGGGAGCCCTATGTACCACCCAATGGTGAAAAATGTATATAACACATGTAATATTTGCCGGGAAGATGGGCCCCTCTCAGCTCTGGGCCCCATAGCAGCTGCACTCCCAGCACCTATGGCAGCTACACCCTTGTGTACAGCCCACTCACAGATTATATGACGGTGTCCCTGGATAAGATTGTAAGTACAAATCTTGATACAACACCAAGTGCCATTTTAGCCCATCATTCCTATATGCAAAGGGTTACTCTATATAGACAGAAAAAGAAATATTCTTTCTATATATTGTGTACATATTCTATATATACAAACATACTGCAATCTTTCTTTTCATATGCATAAAAGGACTTCTCTATTAAACCTCTATTATACCCCAGTGGGGGATCTTTCTTTCCTTATACAGCACTGGCCTACTATATGTCAACAATACAAAGTATCCTTTCTTTCTCCGTCATTATTTTTAACACCATTAAGTTCCCCACCAGCAGTTATAAGAGTGAGGAATGTCCATCCGTGTACAGTGATTGATTTAATAGAGCTTTGATGAGATAGCCCAGCTCACAGGGCCTCCGACTGTTGTATTATCTCTACTGAGCATTACAAAACAATGTAACAGTCGTTTGTGATAGAAACCATCTGTTATTAGAAAATTGAACTGTCACCTTGGGTGCCATGATTATTATAGCTTATTAAGGAGATATTAATCTACTGTCACCTCTGCAATATCTGTCACCCGGAATCACAGGATTATTCTGATGCTCCGAGCTGGATGAAGGTGGGGGGAGGATTGGTAATGGATATGAAAAGGAGTCTAATGTTTTTTAGTGCCGCAATATAAATAGCGAGCCATTTAGAACACATCACCTTTTTTTTTTCTCACTTGCAAAGATTGTGACTGAGTTAATAAACTGCCCATACTGGTATTGACTGAAGCTGCGGAAATGCATTTTGTCCTTTAAAGTTATAACTCAGAAAATAATTCAGCTGGGGAATGATAGCTATTTGCTCTACCATTCTCCTGGAAACGATATAACAGTATTTTATTTGGTTATGAACCATAAACTGAGTGACAGCAAATCTGGGTTTAGCAATCCGTGATATGTCTATCCAGTTATGACTACCAAACATAGCACGACAACAACGAAAAAATCTCATTGTAATGGTACCTAAGGATATATGTTATTCTGACATTTTCAAATATTTATGTTAACCCTGCCGCATACTGCCTTTACGATCTGTGGTGTGACACTGCTCAGTGTATTTCTGGTCAGAATTTCCGGGAGAATTAACTGTTAGGCTCTTCCACTACAGATGTCTTTTCTAAGCGGAGAATCCATGACAGCACTGTTCTAAATTTCTTTTATTTATCGAAAAGGCCATTTTCAAGGCCATGATAATCTATAGTGTGGTTATCATGTGACACATGTGCCTCTTCCTCTTTCCTTCTGAAGATCCGTTCTCTGTGTCTGACCTAACAGTCACTATGGGGTACATTTACTAAACAGTGATAAGAATGGAGAAGTGAGCCAGTGGAGAAATTTCCCCATCAACCAATCAGCAGCTCTGTATCATTTTATAGTATGCAAATTATAGATGTTACTTCAGTGCTGATTGGTTACCATGGGCAACTTCTCCACTGGCTCACTTCTCCGCTCTTATCACTACTTAGTAAATGTACCCCTAAGCAACATAAATTAACAGATAATTGGCTGGTATTTCCAGCACAACCAGATTGGTCACCATTTAATCTATGATCCTATCTACAGTAGGGCCAATTGGGTTATCAGGGGCCCTGATCATGTACTGTAACCCAGTGTGTTCCCAAAGCTCCATTATAGTCCAGTTATTAAGGATACCCATGCTTGTGTATGGAGGGTGAGCTCAAAATGACTTAGAGGTCTATTTACTAAGCCTTAGATGAAGATAAAGTGGAAAAAGATCAAGTACCAGCCAATCAGCTCTTAACTGTCATTTTTCAAACACAGCCTGTAACATGGCAGTTAGGAGCTAATTGGCTGGTAATTTATCTCTGTCCACTTTATCTCCACCCAAGGCTTAGTAAATAGATCCCTTATGCACTAAAGGGGGGTACACACGGAGAGATCCGTGCTTAAAATATAAGCAATCTGACTAGATTGCTTAGAAGTTGAGCACGGATCTCTCCGTGTGTATGCCCCACAGCGATAGCGATGCGTGGCCCCACGCGTCGCTATCGCCAGTGCACAATCTAGCACATCGCTCATTTCACCTGCTGGGTGAAACGAGCGGCCCACCCCTCACTCAGAACACATCGCGCTGTGTGCTGAGCGGGGGAGAGATGTGTGCTGAATGGTCTGTGATAGATCGCTCAGCACACATCTCTCCCCGTGTGTATTGCCCTTATGGGGAATATGTACTAAGTCTTGGAGAGTGTAGAGAGATAAAGTACCAGCCAATCAGCTCCTAGCTGCCATGTTACAGGCTGTGTTTGAAAAATGACAGTTGGTTGGTACTTTATCACCGTTCAATTTATCACTCTCCAAGGCTTGATATATCTGGGCCTGTGTTTGAAAAATGTCAGTTAGGAAATGGTTGGTTGGTACTAAATAAAACTCATTATGAATGATAAAACTTGTTGCGTATGATAAATACGCAATGAGCCACCAACTGTCATTTTTGAAACACATGACAGGAGCTGAACACATGACAGTTAGGAGCTGCTTGTCTGAAGCTAAATTTATCATATGCAACGAGTTTTATCATCCACAACTAGTTTTATCACTCATTGATAAATAAGCCTGTTAATCTCCGTCCACTTTATCACTCTCCAAGGTTTAGTAAATCTGCCCTTAATTTAGTTACCTGTGCACAAGCATGGATATCCTTAAAACCAGGACTGTTGGGGACATTTGAGTGCACTGATCTGGCTTGTTTTAATGGTATTTGCTAGATGATTATTTTTTTTTGCTGAGGAACTGTCATTTGTTGTATTATGTTTCTTATTTTTTATGAACATTGGGGGCCAAAATCATAATTTTGGCTGCCATGGGATCACAATTCTGCTCTGATTACCAGTATACATGAAATAGCAAACTTATTGGCAGGAGTCACTTATTCTTCTTCTTCTGAGACCTTAGGGGGTATATTTACTATAGTATGAGGTTTTAGAAGTGGAGATGTTCCACATAGCAACCAACTAGATTCTACTTATCATTAATGCAGCACTTTCTGGAAGATAATAACTAGAATCTGATTGGTTTCTAGCAAAATGTCCACTTCTAAAAACCCATTTTAATAAATATACCCCTAGCTATTTTGCAGCTTGTGCATACTATTTCTGATATTTCTGCTATACTCTGCCCCCTACTGTGCATTGCCACAAAAGGCAGCACCATGTAGCAGGGGTAGGGATTTAATAGCGGGATGGAATGTAAATCATGCCATCAAGCCCCCGGATTGGCTACTTTCCCATTGACTCAAGAAGTTGTCCTTCCCTGGGGAGAAAGACGAGAAATTAAGAAGTCCCTCAAAAAAATCATAGGAGACTAATCTGGTATGCCCATGAATTGCATCACACAAAGGTAGCACTAATTTTGTAGCATGGAATGTTCTCTTCTCTTGAGTACTGCCAGATTGTAAAACAACTTTTGTTCATTTATCTCTTTAGAGAATCCCAAATTTAATCCAATGTATCTGAGGAACGGCAGACCTCCCAACACAATGGACCCAACATTCATTTTGTCAGAGGGGCAGTGGAAGGGAAATAGGTATTAAAGCATATACTGGTTAGAAATCTCCTTAAACTTTTACTCCAATAGTTAAAAAAAAAAGTTATTAAACTAAATAAATAGTGTTTGTCCTGTGAGATGTAAATGAAAAATAGAGATTTTTTTTCCCCTGGCTGGGTTATTTAACAAGATGAAGGAACCTCACTTTTCAGTCATGCAGCAATGTTCCATCACGGGAGAGAAAGTCCTGCTGCGTACAGCTGATTAAATATTTAGATGAATTCTATTACTGAATTAAGTATTTATTGATTTATAATTTAAAAGATTCATGATTTGCCATTAAAATCTGGAAGCTGACTTTTTCCATGCAGTTACGTTATGTGCTATTTACATTTGCTGAAATAATTTAGAACAGTGCCTTCTACCGTGGCTTACAGTAGGAAAAGGCACAAGATCCGTAGTAGAATTGCTGTAACTTTTGTAGGTGATTAAAATAGCTTTCTTACGCAAATGCACAAAACAGGAAATTATTTAAATTTTAATAGCAGAAAGGTATTATATTACTGTGAAAGCAGATCAAATCAACCCAGTGCTACCAAATATAGACTTTTATGGGCCATTGCAAAGGATATTGCCCGTGCATTGCAGGGCTGGATAATTATAATAATAACAGACACTTTGGCAGATATACAAGTAAAGTTGCTAATACATACAGTAGTTTCGGTATGCAGACAGTTATTTCAATCTTTTCTTTAGATTTAAGTTATGGATTTGGACATCTGTTGGAGACAGCATTGATGAAAATACAAAGTGAAAATGTGGCATGTTTCTACACCAGTTCCCTGGATATGTTGCATATGTCATGGCTTTATACTGCCAACTGCCCTGATTTTGTTGGGATAGTCCCTCGTCTCCATCTCACAATCAGCACATTTGCCCTAATTTGCAAAACATTTGGAGGTTTTTGCCCTGCTAGACACAGTAGAGGTAGGTGGCTCCAATGCTTGTGGCAATACAATTATGCTTTCTACCAAGTGTCCCCCCCAAGGGGATGCAGTTACAATCTCAACAGTTGGGAACCTGGCGCACGAGATACCGGTGCCGGAATCTTGAGACACGATGGAATACAGACGCTGGAATCCCAAAATGGGACAGGACACAGACACGGGAATCCCGACCATCGGAATCCCGATCATCGAGACAGGGTTGGGGGGGGTTTAGGTTTAGGTAACCCTCTGCGGACTTTGGGTTAGGATGTAGGGGAGGGAGGGTTAGGTTTAGGGTGTGAGGAGGGGGGGTTAGGAACCACCAGGAGGGGGGCTTGGGTTAGGCTACAGGGGGGAGACTGTTAGGTTTTAGGTGCAGAGAGAGGGGGATAGGTGCCAGTGCCACCCGGGGGGGTTAGGCACCTAAAAGTGAGGGTTAGGGTAGGGTAAGGGGATGGTTGGACGGTTAGACTACTTACACACCCTTGTCGGGATTTTGACTATCAGGATGCCGCTGTCAGCATCCCAACAGCAGGTATTTCATACCCAACCCCCACCAAGGGGGTGCCTAAAATTGCCTGTTGAAAAATCAGGAACCAACTGTTACTTGAAAAGCAGTTTTGCCTCCAGTCTACCTTAGTATACTACAATACAGGAGTTTGATTTTAATTTTTTACGTAATATAAAATGTTTAGAATTTCCAGACATTACACATAAAAAATTAGAAATTATGTAATGTGCAGTTTTCTTTGTATTGGCTTTTCAGCATTCACATTTGTGATTCCACAATCTTTAATACCTATGTGGCAAAATGTAGCGGTGTCATTACTAAAAGCTTGTGTGGGCAGCGAAATGGTCACAATACAATATAATTGTGATATTTATTTCTAACTGGGTTTGTATATGGAGTCAGATAAATTATATTACTCGGAACATCGAACATAACCTGATACATCATATTTACAGTATATGCAACCCTATTCAAAATAAGTATTACAAGAGTACTACTACACATGGGGGCATATTCAATTAGCCACAGAGCTTACCATGGGCTTGTAGTAGTGCTTGGGGCTATTCAATTGTAGCCCGCGGTAAGTCCACAGGCTTTTTGTCCTTACTGCGGCCACCACAAGCACGTTAACCGATAGCTCATTGGGGGTCATTCCGAGTTGATCGCTCGCTAGCTAGTTTTAGCAGCCATGCAAACGCTATGCCGCCGCCCACTGGGGAGAGTATTTTAGCTTAGCAGAAGTGCGAACGCCTGTGCAGCCGAGCTCTACAAAACCAGTTTGTGCAGTTTCAGAGTAGCTCTGAACCTACTCAGCGCTTGCGATCACTTCAGCCTATTCGTGTCCGGATTTGACGTCATACACCCGCCCAGAGACCGCCCAGCCACACCTGCGTTTTTTCAGACATGCCTGCGTTTTTACAAACCCTCCCTGAAAACGGTCAGTTGACACCCAGAAACGCCCCCTTCCTGTCAATCTTCTTGCAGCCGTCAGTGCGACTGAAAACTTCACTAGAACCTGTGCAAAACAACAAATGCCTTTGTACCCGTATATATCGCGCGTGCGCATTGCGGTGCATACACATGCGCAGAAATGCCATTTTTTAGCCTGATCGCTGCACTGCGAACAACAGCAGCTAGCGATCAACTCGGAATGACCCCCATTAGCCGTGGGGTTACTGTGGAAGGTAATGGGCTTCAAATTGAATATCTCCGGATGTTAAAGCTAGAGGCTATCCTTCCACAGTTAGCCCCGGGGCTAAATGAATAAGCCTCATAATGTATTAAGTACAATAGAGGGAAATAAAAAGATAAACTAGGGTGTTTTCTCTTTTCTTAATCATTATTTCTAGAGGTGAGCAAAGCTTTCATAATGTTCCATGAAATATTTGCCTTGTTCTGGTTTCGATGCAATATTTTGTCACCAGAATTAGCCATTCCAATTTACAAGGAATTACACATTACTAATGCATGGGGCACAAACCTATAATCTATGAAATATTGGTTCAAGATACACCTCCGTGTGTAAGAGATGGGTACACTTTATAATCATCTCCTCCAGTACATATCATATATATTTTTTCTCTATGTGATTATACATCTGTTAACGCCTTATTTAATTTTAATTCTCGAGACCACAGAACAGATCTGATTTTCTGGCTTAGGTAGACAGAAACACTGCAGTTAATGACTATTTTAAAACTCTGGTAGAGACATAATTCTTTACTTAGTGATGGGGATTACCTTTTGGGAAAATAATTAACGGATTTGAACTCTGAAAACTGTTATAAGGCCCACGTTGGCATAACAATGGAAGCACGCCATTGTGGAACAGAATACGGTGAACAACTGCCCTTCATTATAATCCTTTAACAAATGATCACTTTGGAATACTTTTAATAGTACATTAGAAATAGCTGTTTTACATTTCTGAAGCATGTAACGTTCTATAATTATATAAACATCCTGAAGTAGACAAAATGTATCTACTGCAGAATACAGTACATCAAATGGGATTTTGTTCTTAATCTCAATGTAAATGAAAAACATATTAAGCCCATCTGATGTGCTGAAATCTGTGGTTTTGTCTGCACTGTTGTGGAAACACAATCGTAGGACAGAACAAGGAGCTTTATGCACCAAACAACAAGGGGATAATAAGCAATGAAATCTCCGGCAGAAGTCAGGGCCCAAATCATGTATCAACATTTCACTTATCTCCCTTGTAGCAGACATACTGCACCATCACCTAGCACTGCAGAGCAGGAATGTCAAAGCGCAGCAATATATTAAAGAGAGAGTCCCCAGAGAGGTGTTATGGTAACTCACCACTGCAGTGGTTTCTATCTGGCTGCATCGTATCGGTATAGGGGGGTGTAATACGTAAGGGCAACAGCTACAGGGTGGCCCTTGGAGTGAGATCAGGAAAATTAGTAAGATTTGCATGTGAACAAATGTCACATTTACGAAGCGCATCCGATGGCCCCAGCAGGATTACCCATTGTCACGTGCGCTATGTGTTATTATTACACAAACAATGAAGAACTTAGCCCTTCGTCACTTTGCAAGTTGCCAGCATTTGCGACGGCGTTATTAAGAGACACCAAAGTCACCACTGGAAAAGGTTCTATTTTTTTTCCAGGGCTGACTTAATATATTTTGGAGACCAATAATAACAATTTTATTTGGAGTCAAAAACACAGAGGAAAGGGAATATTACTACTTGATATATTAACCTCTTGGACTGCTATGTATTCTGATATAGAAACAGTATTTCCACATTTGGGATGCCACAGCAACCTGGTGACAGCACAGAGCACACAGAGGTCCGGTACCTTCTTCTGGGCTGGGTAATGGAGATCACTGATAATAGTGCTTCATTGCCAACTGGCATATTATTATAAACAGGGCTACAAACACAGCCACGGAGAGAGAGGTGATGCAGTCATATGACTGGCTCGGGATCTTGGCGGTAACCATGCCGACGCCCGCCGGAATCCCGAGCGATCAAAATGCCGGCAGTCTGAATGCCTATCCACAGGGTGTATTCCCACTACACCCATAGAGTAGGAATAGAACCTGTGGTGAGCGCCCGTTCATCCCCCCGCCGGCATTCTGCTGCTGGGATCACGGGGTCAGTATGCTGACCGCCGGGATCCAGCAAGCCGGCAACTTGTGCCCAACTCCTGAGTAAAGGCCGCAGTGCAGCATCTACTAGGGTCTCCAATGCAATGGGGCCCCCCCTCCTGATTCCATCTACAGCGGTGAGCATGGCTAGACTCCATACTGGTGACATGTCACCCTGGGGTAGTGATATTCTTGACTCTGCGTATACCCTGACTCCCATGCGGGCCACATCATATACAGTGTACAGCTGCAGCTACCAGGATTCCTCCAAATTCCTCACACACTTTCCCCCGGCCAGTCCATCTATATTTTACCTCAGGGTCCTGCATAAACAGTAAACAAGTAATATTATAAACACAACAGGCATAGACGTCCAAGCTGTGCCCAGGTACTTTGTACTCACGCTGCCTCCGTCTTGGCTATATGTAATCTATTGCTGGGACAGGCACAGTACTAATTACATCTATCTATCTATCTATCTATCTATCTATCTATCTATCTATCTATCTATCTCAGTGATTTTCAACCTTTTTTTACTCGAGGTACACCGAACAATATTTTAAAATTGCCAAGGCACACCATCCGTTCCCCACAAAAAAAAAAAAAAAAAACACACACATTGGTCCTCATAGTAAAAAAAATAAAAAATCCACACATACATTGGCCTATACAGAAAAAACAATCACATTGCTCCCTACATAAATCATATTGCTCTACACATAAATCAATCACATTTCTCCCCACATAAATCCTATTGCTCCCCACATGAATTATTCACATTGTTCCCCCCATAAATTCTTATTCTCCCCACATAAATCCTATTGAAATCCTATTGTTCCCCACAGGAGAAATAACATAACAAATTGTATTATCAGCTGTCCTCCTCCCTGTCCCTCAGTGGCGGGGGTTGTTCATAGTGGAGTTCTGCGAATACTGAGCAGCGGGCGGTCGGGCAGGTGTGGATGTGGGTGGGCAAGGAAAGCTGTGGATGTAGGCGGGAAGTGGAAGATGTGTATGCAGGCGGGTGGGCTGGCTGGGTGGTGAGACACGGCGGCTGTGACCTATGATATCACACCGTTTTCAAGGCATAGGTCTCGATCGGAGCACGACTGATCCTCTAAGAAGAGCCTGGGCCAACAGTTCACTCTGAAGGTGCAGGAAGCTGCTCTGGCTCCGCGGCACACCGTGCAACTGGTCGCGGCACACTAGTGTGCCAAAGCACACTGGTTGAAAAAGCCTGATCTATCAGGTACCCACTGCCCGGCACAGACCAAATAACACACTTAAAAACAAAAAAATAACAGTCACTTTGCAAACAAATCCTCCCTGCTATCTCCATTGCGAGTTCACTGCAGCACATGCGCACTCGCAGTGCGACTTAGATGCATGCACAGTGTCTGGTAATCACTGAACTGCGGATAAATCAGGTTTAAGTTCATCTCTGAATCAGGCCCATAAACATACAAAGTGCACATAGGTGGTCATTCCGAGTTGTTCGCTCGGTAATTTTTTTCGCATCGCAGCGATTTTCCGCTTAGTGCGCATGCGCAATGTTCGCACTGCGACTGCGCCAAGTAAATTTGCTATACAGTTAGGTATTTTACTCACGGCTTTTTCTTCGTTCAGGCGATCGGAGTGTGATTGACAGGAAGTGGGTGTTTCTGGGCGGAAACAGGCCGTTTTATGGGCGTGTGGGAAAAAACGCTACAGTTTCTGGGAAAAATGCGGGAGTGGCTGGAGAAACGGAGGAGTGTCTGGCCGAACGCTGGGTGTGTTTATGACATCAAACCAGGAACGACAAGCACTGAACTGATCGCAGATGCCGAGTAAGGTTAAAGTTACTCAGAAACTGCTAAGAGGTGTGTAATCGCAATATTGCGAATCTTTCGTTCGCAATTTTACTATGCTAAGATTCACTCCCAGTAGGCGGCGGCTTAGCGTGTGTAAAGCTGCTAAAAGCAGCTTGCGAGCGAACAACTCGGAATGAGGGCCATAGTTTATAACATACAAATAATATTTGTGGTTTCCCAGTCAGTGATGTGACCCCGAATACAGTTCTTATTTTTGGGTTGGGATGAGCAAAATGTTTGAGGAATTTATCTGCGAACATTTTATTTTGTTCCACATTTCGGCAAATAATTTGGCTATAAGTGTACCGAACAAGATTCTTCCTACCATTATTGTTCAAACTGGACATCTCCCTTCTTATACTGTACCTCAACCACACCTTTTAGGAATACAGGTTGACACTGCGGTCATCGCAACCATAACAGAACTATCCAACACTGCGCTAAATGTGACTGCACAGAATGGCGAAGCAAGATTGTTCTGCCGCAACATCAAGCCTCTGCGAATTGGCCTATTCTGCCGCAGAACTTGGATTCTACAAAATTTTGTTGCAACTCCTCCCCTCTCTGTTTCTGGTACCATTCAGGCACATCTCAGTCACCACCAGTATTGTTGACATCAGAAAGCATTCGGTAATTGCTAGATTCAGCAGAGTATCTGACAGTGCTAAGCGTATAAATTGCAGTCATGAAAGCTCTTCAAGACGGTCTAAAGTGATAGACGGTTTGAGCCCTTCGTATGTCAGATGTAATGGTGTGTAAACAGGAGATGGCATTGTAAAACAACCGAATGATGCTCAACTGTCCTCAGAGACTGAACTTTCAAGTTAATTCAGTGATGCGCTGTCTGACATGTCACTAAGAATAACATGATGCATCGGCTGCAGTTAGATGAGAGAATGAATCTGCGAGTCCCAGTGACAATATAATAACGTATTGGTAGTGTACGTGCGATTTGTAACAGGATGATTCACGTAGACAATATTACTGCTTGTGTGCTTAGGCTGATGATACTTCATCCACAGAAGGATTTTATACCAACCTTTGAATAGCAACATTGTATTTATTGTGATATATCTTATGAGAGCTGCTATAGAGGGCTGTGTGCTTAGCTACAGCAATTGCAATGCTAGGAGATGCCACAGAACATATTACTGAATAGGGCCAGCACCTAAAAATTGACACAATGTAAACTTTTGATTCAAGAGGCACAGGGAAAAATGATGTAACAAACCATAGCATAAGCCAATAATACCCCTTTTACACTAGCAGAAAAATCCCGGGATATTGCACGTGAACGCGCATCATCCCAGGATTTTTGTGAGTGTGAATGGGTACAGGGACAATTTCCTGGGACGAGCATCCTGGGATTTCAACCCAGGTCTCGACCTGGGTTGAATCCGGGACCGTCCCGGGAAGCTGTGCAGTGTGAACGGGTATACCGGGTCAAGGCGACCCAGCACCCATTCTCTGCATAGGAGGAGGCGGTGCTTGGAGAAGATTATCTCCAAGCACCGCCTCCGGTAGCATCAGCGGTGATGTCACCGACCCGGCAATATGCCGGGTCGGCCCGCTAATGTAAAAGGGTCATTCCTGGGAATGTGTCCCGGGAAATATACCAGGACACATTCCCGGGAATGACCCGCCCCTGTGAGTGTAAAAGGGGTATAAGTGTGTTTGCCCATAATTTTAAACAGTAGGCAAAGAAAAGAAGATATGTAGATTATACCCCTTTCACATTGACAATAGCCGGGTCGCACCTGGGAATGTGTACACAGGTGCTTCCCAGGTGCGACCCGGCTTGAGACCTCTTCAGACTTGCGGACCGACCCGGCATATTGCTGGGCTGGTGACGTCACCGCTGACGTTACTGGAGGCTGTGCTTGGAGATAATCATCTCCAAGCACCGCCTCCTCCTATGCAGAGAACGGGTGCCAGGTCACCTTGACCCCGGCATACCCGTTCACACTGCACACATCCAGGGACGAAACCGGATTCAACCATGGTTGAGACCTGGTATGAAATGCAGGGACGCTCGTCCCGGGATATTGATCCTGTATCCTTTCACACTGAGCAAATTCCCGGGTTGATATGCATTCATGTGCAATAACCCAGGAATTTTTTGTCAGACTGAAAGGGGTATTATTTTTGAAATTGAGAAAAACTCTTTCTCCGTCACTCTTGATAGAGAGGACTTACAGTACTGTATCTCAGCTTCTCTCAGTTTAAAAACAGAGTGGCGTAAGTTTGTCCCAGTTGCCCGGAGGCAAGAAAAATATTTGTGCCCCCCCCCTCATATATAGATAAACATATATATACACTTACGTGTGTGTGTGTGTGTGTGTGTGTATGGATTGTTCTGAAATTTTATATATATATATATATATATATATATAGTTACATTTCATTGTCATTTGCTGTATTTTAAAAACACACATTTCTTAGCAGTCATACACAGGATTAGAACCCATGACCTGTAACACAGAAGGCAGACATCATACTGATCACGCTATTTGCTCCTGAGTAGCAAGGCTGCAGATTCTAATTATATGAAGCTACTTAGAATTGTCAACGCAAAACCATTGCAACTAGGCCGATCTATGTAGGGTGCAGCCACACACTACATACTGTAGATCTGCTCAGTCACTCACAATGCTAATTACTTCTCTGACAATTATTTTACAAGTGTTATACCCAGGATTAGAACCCATGATCTATTACACTGGAAGAAAGCACCTTAAGGATTGAGCTGTTTGCTCCTGTATAGGAAGCATGAGAATTTTAACTATATAAAGTTACATGTAATTGTCAGAGAAGTAACTTCATATAGATGGTCATTTTGAGTTGATCGCTCGCTGACGTTTTTAGCAGAATTGCGATCAGGCTAAAAACCGGCATTTCTGCGCATGCGTATGGGCCGCAGGGTGCACGCGCTAAGTACTTTCACACAATACTATGCAATTTTACACAGGACCGAGCGACGCTTTTCAGTCGCTCTGCTGATCAGTGAGTGATTGACAGGAAGTGGGTGTTTCTGGGTGTTAACTGATCGTTTTCCGGGAGTGTGCTAAAAAACACAGGCATGCCAGACGAAAACGCAGGAGTAGCTGGGGAAACGGGGGAGTGGCTGGCCGAACGCAGGGCGTGTTTGTGACGTCAAACCAGGAACCAAACAGTCTGCAGTGATCGCAATCTAGGAGTAGGTCTGGAGCTACTCAGAAACTGCAGGGAAATATTTAATAGCAGAACTGCTAATCTTTCATTAGCAATTCTACTAAGCTAAGATACACTCCTAGAGGGCGGCGGCCTAGCGTTTGCAATGCTGCTAAAAGCAGCTAGCGAGCGAACAACTTGGAATGAGGGCCATAGTTAGAATTCTCATGCTTCCTATACAGGAGCAAATACCTCCATCAGCAAAGTTCCTGCTTCCAATGTAATAGGGTGTGGGTTCTAATCCTTGGTATGACGCTTTTAAAATGTGCATATATAATAAATAGGGTGTGATTTGTAAGGTACAGGGACTAGTGGGGTAGTCAGCCATGGAAGAGATAACGGCAACTGGGGGTTATTCAGATCTGAATGCTAGGCAGCGATTTTTGCAGTCCTGCGATCAGATAGTCGACGCCTACAGGGGGAGTGTATTTTCACCGTGCAAGTGTGCAATCACATGTGTAGCAGAGCTGTAAAAGTGATTTTGTGCAGTCTCTGTACAGCCCAGGACTTAGGGGTCTATTTACTAAGATTTGGATGGAGATAAGGTACCAGCCAATCAACTCCTAACTGTCATATTTAAAACACAGCCTGTAACATGGCAGTTAGGAGGCGATTGGCTGGTATCTCTGGTTAAAAGACATAGGGCCTAATTCAGACCTGGTCACAAGCAGGTGTATTTTGCACTGCTGCGATAGTTGCCGCCTACAGGGGGAGAGGGTAATCGTTGTGCAGGGGTGCGAATGCATGTGCAGAGAGCTGCACAGCTCTGGACTTACTCAGCCACTGCAATGATCTGGCCCAGACCTGACATCAGGAACCCTCCCTTCAAATGGCTGGACACGCCTGCGTTTCTTCGGACACTCCCTGGAAACGGCCAGTTGACACCCACAAACGGCCTCTTCCTGTCAATCTTCTTGCGATTGCCGGTGCAATCGCTTTCTTCAGTATGTCCGTCACTCTACGGCGTTCCCCGTCGCTGTGGGGACCTTGCTCCTGTGCTTTGCGGTGGATACGCATGCGCAGTTCAGACCCAATCGCTGCTGTGTGAAAACGGCAGCGATTGGGTCTGAATGACCTCCCTATTACAGTAGTAACCATTTGCAGTAAGCCATTATACAATAAATATTGGGTCAAATGTAATAGGGTGCGAGTTCTTAAAAAGTGCAAGTTCAGCGCTAAACTCGCACTTTTTTTAGAACGCGAACAATGTAATAGGATGCTGGGACATGCAAACTCGCATGTTTCCTACAATCCTGCAACTCGCAATGGCAAAACATCTGGCTGTGAGTTGCAGGATTGCCGAGGGAGGTGGGGGTGGGGGTGGGGGTACTCTTTTACCAGGGCTGGGACTTTTGGAGGGGTTCGGCGAGGGCTCAGGTCCCGCTACACAATTCATACCTCCCAATGGTCCTGACTTTCACGGAACAGTCCTGTTTTTTGGGACTATCCCGTTGTCCTTCCCGCGGGCCGCAGCGCGGTGAGGTGTGGGGGGGGGGGGGGGCATGCGCACAGCGTCTATTCAGTGGAGACAGGGGGAGAGAGGGCATGCCAGAAGCTCACAGAGCACTCGGCATACCACCTCAGTGACAAAAACGGGGGCATGGCTGAGGACGATGCTTTCACACCTGCCAAGTAGCTCTCTGCCATGTTTAGGGTCACAGCAGCTGCATGTGACATCACGCAGCCACCGCTGCCTGCCCCGCAAACGGTCCGGACCCGCCTGCGTTGTCCGGACCACTCCCCGAAAACACAGCTGTAACGCCGCCGACATGACCCGCGACCGCCTCTGCCTTTCAATCAGGCAGAGGCGATCGCACAAGTGAGATGTCTTCGCAGTGCGGCTCCTGCGCATTTGCACCCCTCACTGGGCTTCAGCCTGTGACCGCTGCCACTGCAGTGTCCAGATCTGAATTAGGCTCTATATGTGGAGTGTTAGAACAAAGGACTTCTGCCTATCAGACGGTGTCCCTAACTGAAGAGAATCCGCACTGTACACAAATTCACAAATCTTTGTCAGATGTTCATATTGTATCATTGTCATTGGTCAACTATATTTCTTGCTGTCTAGTTCTATTTCAGCGGCTCTCAACTACAGTCCCCAAGAACCTGATCAGATAATGTTTTCAGGATTTGTATATGTGGAAACAGAAGGGATAACCAGTGTCAGACTGGGGCATGAAGGACCCACCGGCGGGGAAACAGTGGTAGGTGCCCATGTTTAGGGGTGTGGCCACTCTCCAGAGGGGGTGTGTCCAGCAATTCACAGAGGCTTGGCTAACCATTAGGGAGTGCATGATCTGGGCTCTTAGTATATTTATATAGTAAATATTGCTAGTGCATGCATGATGATGTACCAGATTAATAACAGCAATGCACTGCAGAAAATACAAAATAGTCCTGTGCAGTATAAGGTCACACATGTATAATGTATAATTCAAGTGCACAGTATGGAACCTTGAACCCTAGAGGTGAAGGTGGGGGCCCACCGGTGGTTTCCCCTGTACTCCTGTGGACCAGTCCAACACTGGGGATAACTACTAACCCACTAAAATAGATGACCCCCCTCCCCTCAATTCATGATTAAAGGACCGGCGGGGCTGGAGTTGAGAACCAATACTCTGTTTCAATGAATGGAGAACAAATATGTGACATACTGTACTGAATATGTATATCTGGGGCTGAATGCACCACATAACATTACAATACAATACCACCAGCCCAACAAAGTGGTTAATCTTGTCTCTCGGAAACGTTTATAAATGAAGGTGCTCGGTGCCTGACTGGCTGATTATCCTTCAGATGTGGTGGGGAGCAGCGCTCATATTTAAAAAAATTTCAGTTCTTCAGTTAATCATTTGATGCTTGTAAACCTTCCTGTTCTCCATGACATTGTGGTTATGAATATTTTGGGTCAATTTGTGCCCTATTGTGTGGAAAATCGGGGTAGTCTTTACAGATTTGTTTTTAATTTGTAGATTTACAATGCAGGTTATTTTAATTTAATTAACATCTTAAATATTATTTCAATAAAATAATAGTTGACAACTTTCCCTATTTTAGAGACAATCACAGGTTTAAATTGAACCCTGTTTTTTTAAACTGCAAAGAAACATTTCAATTTTTCTGCAAGTTAGATGTACCCCCAATTCCAGGCTTATGAAGCTGGCGTTTATTGAAAACCATTATCTAAATTGCAACAAAGTCCACTATTATCATATTCACATTCAGTTGTAGTGTTCCAAGGTCCAAGAAGACTGAATTATGTGTTACCTGCGAGATTGCACTGTCAAATATTTTAGAATGTTGGCAGCTTTGAATAAGGACTACTGTACTGTAGCCGTATCTCTTTCCCACACCAGCATTTGGAGAATATGCAAACTCCACACAGTAAGGGTCATAGTGGGAACTGAACCGAAGACTGCAGTGTTTAGAGGCAGAAGTACTGACCATTACACCAACTGTGCTGCTCGAAAATGGGCATATGTTCACTTTAACCACTGTGTGGATGCAGGCGCACCACTGGGGTCAGTGACACCCAGTGCGCTGAAAAGGGGGCGTGATATCACGGGAATGGGGCGTAGCCTCACAGCCCGACCCCCATTCTTATCACTCCAGGGGCATGCCCAGTATTCCTGGAGATGCTGCACTACACTACCAGCTCCTAAAGTGACTGGAACCAAGTGCTGCATGGTGATGTGACTGTCACAGTTCTGCACTCGGCTCCCTGTTACTGAGCAGAAGATGGCATTTTGGTGTCACCCCTCGGAGAGTGACACCCGGCTGCGGCCCGCACCCCCCTAGTGACACCTCTGTGTGGAGGAAGTCTTGTGTGCTATTTTTATCTGAAAATGCTTTAGAGAAGGTCTCTTATGGTCTGCTGGGAGAGAGAAGGCAGTAAACTTCAATATACTGTACTACTGTATTTCTTTTTATAATACAATCTGGAATTGTGGGTATAGGGGAAATGTCTGATGTAATGCTGTGACAATAGACTCACACAGAGCAAAAGAAACAAAAATATATATAAAAAGTACCCAGCTGGCCAATGTTTTCTCCAGGTGCCATAGCGGCAAACATGCTGTACTCTCATCAAAATAATGTGTTGTATTGTTCATATATTAATATTGATTGGCGCACATACGGTACGCCGGGCACACAGGAACATCTGATTTGTATGTACACAGGACTCTTTTTATCAGTCTAGATGCTGTGCATTTTGTTGGAGTGCAATTCAATACAATTTGTGCGGTGGTGGGATGCCTCCTGCCGATCGAGTGTTAAAAGCTGTGTCAATAGGCTGCACTGTAAATATAGCAGTCAGGTCTAATCCACACTCCAGGATAGCATTTAAACTTAACACGTTCTTACTAAGCCGCGTACGGTTTAGCAACCAAGCAAACACTTTAATGTTCTTTTCTTTTTTTCTTTATTTCTTTTTTTTCCCCTTGTACAAACTATAAAATGTCCTCACATCTTGCACTGGCTTTAGTTGTCTATCTAATTATACATAACCTCCTGTTGTCTATCTGTGATACAAAACAGCAACGTAGAAGTCAAACTAGCTTTTAATTTTCTGTGACAGCGGTCTTTAAACATACGAGTTCTGATCTTGCTTAATTAAAAGCACATTTGTATTCCAAACAAATTAAGTGCGATTAAGGTCTCTGAGTTATGAGTGTCTATCACTTGGCCATGTTTTTGCAAAAAATTACCACATTAAGATCAAAGGGGAGAGACCCTTCTCTTGATTGCTTCATTAGGACCCTTAGAATGGGCTTCATAAATAAAGATCTTAAAGCTACAATAGAGAATGCCAAAATTGGCATTTTATAACCTAATTGTTTCCATACATCTTTTTCTGCGCCATTGAGAATCTCTCAGACACCTTGCTTTTGAGAAAAGTTGTTTCAAAGTTTAGTTTTTATTTATTTATTTATTTGTTTATTAAGGTGTATTTATATAAAGACAGCATATTATTTAGCACTTTGCAACGGGAGACAACTGCAATAATAAAACAAGGCTAGGGAGTTTACTTACTTCCTGGGTTTTTAATAGCAAAACAGGGTGTTTTGATATTAAAAGCATTGGGGGTCATTCCAAGTTGCTCGCTCGGTAAAAATCTTCGCATCGCAGCGATTTTCCGCTTAATGCGCATGCGCAATGTCCGCACTGCGACTGCACCAAGTAAATTTGCTATGCACTTTGGAATTTTACTCACGGCATTTTCATCGTTCTGGCGATCGTTATGTGATTGACAGGAAATGGGTGTTACTGGGCGGAAACAGGCCGTTTTATGGGCGTGTGGGAAAAAACGCTACCGTTTCCGGAAAAAACGCAGGAGTGGCTGGAGAAACGGGGGAGTGTCTGGGCGAACGCTGGGTGTGTTTGTGACGTCAAACCAGGAACGACAAGCAGTGAAATGATCGCAGATGCCGAGTAAGTCTGAAGCTACTCAGAAACTGCTACGAGGTGTGTAATCGCAATATTGCAAATACATCGTTCGCAATTTTAAGATGCTAAGATTCACTCCCAGTAGGCGGCGGCTTAGCATGAGCAAATCTGCTAAAATTCACTTGCGAGCGAACAACTCGGAATGACCCCCATTGTCCTTTTACATTTTGGAATTAAACACATCAGGAAGCAACCTGCTTCTTAGTAAATAAGCCACATTAAAAGACAGGTAAAATAGCAAGCTTTAAAGTACACATTGGTATTAGAGATGTGTATCGCAGTGGGGTGCGGTGAAGTGAGGCTGAGCCTCTCCTGTTATACTATCGTATAAGACAGAGTTTTGACTAAATTAAGTATATTAAAAACACAAAGAATATGTTAGAAATATCTTCTTTGTTTATTTCTAATCATTTTTATAGTCAAAACTCTGGAGTAAAAAGTCTATAATAGGTGAGGCAGTGCCCCCCCTGCCTCTCTTTTCACATCTCTGATCAAAACTTACCAAATTTCCAGCATGGCTCTGGTACTAGCCAGTGCCTCCTGAACTGTTTACCACACCGCATGTCCCTAGTGTATCGACCCCTATGTTTTGGTTTTGGTTCTAATTCGTTGTCAGGTTTTAGTTAAAAAAAAAACGCCATCACCTATTTTGGTTTTGGATCTGTATTTTTTTTAAATGTATAAAAACAGCTAAAATCAATTAATTTGGGCCTTTTTGTTCCTACAATATTATTAACCTCAAAATCATTAATTTCCAGTCATTTCCAGATACTTTTGACAACCTCACCGCTCACAATTTGGTTTTCATACAGTTTAGGCCAAAAGGTTGCACCGAGCAAGCTGACTGACTAAAGGGGGTACACACGGAGAGATCCGTGTTTAAAATTAAGCACGGATCTGAGGTGTGTATGCCCCCCAGCGGCCCTGCGCATCGCTATCACCGGTGCTAGATTGAGCCTGCATGCAGGCTCAATCTAGCGGGTTGCTCACTTCAGCGCTGTGTGAAGTGAGCGCCCCCCCCGTCGTTGCCCCCCCTCGCTCAGCACATTGCGCTGTGCTGAGCGGGGGGAGAGATGTGTGCTGAGCGGTACCCCCTTAAGCTAAGCGACAGCAGTGGACAGCACAAACAATTAATTTAATTGTTTTATTTTATTGACTAAGAAAATTGATGAGGGAGGAGGGGGGGTAGTTTTGTCCACACATAAAACTTGGTGGTTCAGAATTTCTTTTTAAAATGATAGGGGCAGGAGATGCTGTCTGTGGGCCAAAAATTTCTGGACATTTTCAGCATTCATTCAGCAACCGCATGTAGAAGATTGTAAAAGGCTACATGAACAGTTCCATTTGCCATGCCATCAACTGAAGCAAGAGGCAGTGACCAGGTGGAATTGTACCCTTTATATGCTTCAGCAAATGGAGGAATAGCAACAAGCCATCAAAACCTACACAAGAAGCGATAATATAGGGAGAGGAGGGGGAATGTATCTTACAGTGCCATAACTTCGTCTGTGCTAGGTGTGCCTGGCACACAGCGCAGTTGCACTGAGGGACAACGGCCCCCATTCCCTGAAGTCAGCGGCTTGTAATGCGTCAAACTGATTCATTACAAGCCATCTGTGCCTGAGGAGGAGAGGGAGCAGTGGAGAAGAAAGAGGAGGGAGGGGGAGGAGGGAGCCGCAGCAGCGCAATGTAATTGGTGGCGGCGCCGCTGCAGCAGTCCCTCTCCTTCCGCATTGGCTTGCCGGCTCTGCTGTGAATGCTAGGATGTGCTTCTCTCATCCCAGCATTCACAGCGGCGGTGGCCAGCCAATATGGAAGGAGAGGGACAGCTGCATGCGGCGCTGACAGCAATTACACTGCGCTGCTGCGGCTCCCTCCTCCTCCTTCTCCCCTGCCCCCGGAGCTTCCAGCACCGAGGAGCCTGACTGCCTGAGCCAGCGGAGTGATGGTAAGTATCATCTATTCTATCTGTCTATCTATCTATCTATCTATTTTTCTATCTATCTATCTATCTATCTATCTATCTATCTATCTATCTACCTAATGTGTAAAAGGGGACGCTGTCTGCCGAAATGTGTAAAAAAGGGGACGCTGTCTGCCGTAATGTGTGAAAAAGGGGACGCTGTCTACCATAATGTGTAAAAAAGGGGATGCTGTCTGCCATAATGTGTAAAAAAGGGGATGCTGTCTGCTGTAATGTGTAAAGGGACGCAGTTGTTATGATTCCCGTACTCCAGACCAGAGGAGATCTTATGGCAGAGGTCTGAGTACTGGAAAGATATGCTGGTTACGGGAGCAGGAAAGCCTAGTAACCCCTGGCGCCCTAACTCCGTTGTCTCGCCCGTGTTATCAGAAATCCCCTGCGAGACTATGGTTGCTTGAGCCCATGGCAGCCGCGTTTGAAGGGCGGATTATGTCTGCCCAACTTCGATGCCCCCTCAGGTCTTAATGGGAGACAAAGGGAAATCCGAGACAGGGTGATAACAAGGGGCCCTCTGACTAAGCAACCAGGCCAGGGGCTACAAGCTAACTAACTTAAACCAAAAGTATGTGCGGACAAACCGCCAGGGAAAAGGACAACCAAAGATCCACTGATCCGTTACTCCTGTCCAGCACCGCTGGATACCAGAGTGGATTTGTGGGAGCGGAATCCTCCGCAAAAGCTCCGGAACACAATGAAACTAAATCATAAACAGTAAGCGGTCAAGCCGCAACACACGGCTACGCCGCGACTCACGAACACCACAGGATGTTAAAGGTGCTCGGTCGGACTCCAGGAATAGATGACAACTTCCGAGTACAGGACCACTGAGGACAGGAACAACCGGATTGAGCAGGACTGGAAACTCTCTGTAACTGACACAGCAAACAGGAAGCTATCACCGGCGTCTGTGAGAAGTCCTGAGAGTGCTTAAATTTGGGAGCCCTCCAATCAAGATCCAGACAGGGTAATCACATAATCATGCCGTGCAGCTGCATGCTGCACGGCCAGGATACAATTGAACTGATTAATTAAGACCCAGCAACGGGGAACGCGGTCCGACCGTGGCGTCCCCGTTGCTAGGGTCTGAGCGGCTCCGTGCGCCCGGCGTCTAGCGTTGCTAGGGAGCCGGCGGCTGTCTTCCTGCGGCGTCCCTAGTTGCTAGGCGCCGGGCCGCACTGACGGGCGGACCCTCGGCGCCTAACAGTACCCCCCCCCCTTGAGGAGGGGTCAAGGAACCCCTAAGGCCAGGTTTCTGAGGAAATTCTCGAAAAAATTCCCTTTTGAGCCTCGGGGCATGGAGATCCTCATCCAGGACCCAAGACCTTTCTTCTGGACCATAACCTCTCCAATGTACCAAAAAATAAAGCCGACCCCGGGACAACTTGGAATCGAGAACCTTCTCCACCAAGAACTCCTGCTGACCCTGTACATCTATTGGTGATTTCCCCTGAGAGATCTTGCGAGGAAATCTACTGGACGAAACATATGGTTTTAACAAGGAGCAATGGAAGGTATTTCCGATCCGTAAAGTTTTTGGTAAACGTAACCGGAAAGCAACTGGATTGACTTTTTTGATAATATGAAATGGTCCAATAAATTTAGGACCCAATCTGGCTGAGGTTTGTTGAAGTTTAATGTTGCGAGTCGACAACCATACCCTATCTCCTACTTTAAAAGTGCACGGCCGCCGGAGCCTGTCAGAAAATTTTTTCTCCCGAAATGCCGTTTTTCTGAGAGCCAGGTGCACTTTTCTCCAAATGAGTTTGAGATGAGAGGTCAAGGTCAGTGAGGAGACAGAGGAATGTTGAAAAAAGGAATTAGCTCTGTGGTGAAAACCAAAAACTGTAAAAAATGGAGACACATTGGTGGAGGAATGACAGGCATTGTTGTAAGCAAACTCCGCCAACGGAAGAAACTCAGACCAGTCATTTTGGAGTTTGGCCGAGTACAAACGCAAATATTGTTTTAATGATTGATTAACTCGCTCAGTCTGCCCGTTGGATTGGGGATGGTAGCCAGACGTTAAAGATAATTTCATCTTTAATGAGGCACAAAAAGACTTCCAAAATTGTGCAATGAATTGTGGACCCCGATCAGAAACAATATCAGTGGGTAACCCACGGAGTCTGAAAACATGGCGGAGGAACAAGACTGCCAATCCCTGGGCAGATGGCAATCGGGGAAGAGCAATGAAATGGGCCATTTTGCTAAAACGGTCCACTACCACCCATATGACTCGGCATCCGGCTGACAGAGGGAGGTCCACCACAAAATCCATGGAAATATGAGACCATGGCCTAAGAGGAACATTCAAGGGCATAAGTTGACCGATAGGCAAGGAACGGGGAACCTTATGCTGTGCACAGACCTGACAAGAAAAAACAAACTCCTTAATGTCTTTGGAAAGACCAGGCCACCATACCGAGCGGGAAACTAATTCAAAAGTTTTGGCGATCCCCGGATGCCCGGCAACTTTGCTATCATGAAACTCCGTCAAAACAGTTGCTCTCAAAAACTCGGGGACATAAAGACGACCAGCAGGAGTATTTCCAGGAGCTTGATGTTGAAGCTGCTTTAACTGGGTAAATAAATCTTGTGTGAGGCCTGCCCGAATGACTGAAGACGGAAGTATGGGAGTAACAGGACTATTGTCTTGAACTGGAAGAAAACTGCGTGACAGGGCATCTGCCTTGGTATTCTTGGAACCTGGCCTGAAGGTGATAATGAACTTGAAACGAGTAAAAAATAAAGAACAAACGAGCTTGCCGGGCATTCAGCCGTTTAGCTGATTCAATGTATTGAAGATTTTTGTGATCAGTCAAAACTGAAATGGTATGAGTGGCTCCTTCAAGCCAATGCCTCCACTCCTCGAAAGCCCATTTAATAGCCAGTAATTCCCGGTTACCAACATCGTAGTTGGATTCAGCAGATGAGAATTTCCTGGACATAAAGGCACAAGGATGTAATTCTAGAGAATCCGGATCCTTCTGAGATAGGATAGCCCCTACTCCAACCTCCGAGGCATCAACCTCAACAATGAAAGGCAATTCTGGGTTGGGATGTCTGAGGACTGGGGCTGAGACAAAGGCTTGTTTCAAGGCCTGAAAAGATAACTCTGCTTCACGTGACCAGTTGGTAGGATCTGCTCCCTTCTTAGTCAGTGCCACAATGGGAGCAACTAGGTCGGAGAAAGAGTGAATAAATCTTCTATAGTAATTCGCAAACCCTAAAAAGCGCTGAATTGCTTTTAAGTTGGTGGGTTGCGCCCAACTAAGGATGGCTTGGAGCTTCTTTGGTTCCATACAGAATCCCCGAGGGGAAATGATGTACCCTAAAAAGGATACCTCCGTGACATGAAATTCACACTTCTCCAGCTTGGCATATAGGTGATTTTCACGTAATTTTTTTAGAACCTGACGCACCTGGGTAACATGTTGTTCTATAGAGTCAGAATATATCAAAATATCGTCTAAGTAGACTACAACGAATCTTCCAAGAAATTCACGGAGCACATCGTTAATGAGATCCTGGAAAACTGCCGGAGCGTTAGACAGGCCGAATGGCATAACCAGATACTCATAGTGACCCGACTGAGTACTGAATGCCGTTTTCCACTCATCCCCTGACTTGATCCGGATGAGGTTATATGCTCCTCTCAGGTCAATCTTAGAAAAAAATCACAGCCGAACGTAGCTGATCAAAGAGGACAGAAATCAGCGGCAAAGGGTAAGTATTTTTTACTGAGATCTTATTCAAGGCTCTAAAGTCAATGCAAGGTCTGAGTGATCCATCCTTCTTCTCCACAAAGAAGAAGCCTGCACTTAAAGGGGATTTAGACGGCCTGATAAATCCTTTCCCTAGGCTTTCTTTAACATATTCATTCATGGCCACAGTTTCTGGTCCGGACAATGCATATAACCTTCCCTTAGGCAAAGTGGCACCAGGAATTAGCTCAATAGCACAATCATAAGGCCTATGGGGAGGCAGAATGTCCGCATTGCCCTTGGAAAATACATCAACAAAATCCTGGTATTCCACAGGAATGGGTGCGGGAATGACAGCAGCTATTCTGATGGGAAGCGTAATACATTCCTTATTACAGATGGTACCCCATTGTGAGATCTCCCCCGACTGCCAATCAATGATGGGATTATGAAAGGCCAGCCAAGGGTGACCCAGAACCACTGGAACTGCTGGGCAATGGGTAAGGAAAAACTCAATTTTTTCAGAATGCAGAGCTCCTACCGAAAGTAGAACAGGAGGTGTACAGAGAGAAATAACCCCATTGGACAAGGGACTCCCATCTAAACCATGCATGGTGACACACCTACCCAAGGCTAACTGAGGAATACCTAAGGCCTTGGCCCATGTTAAATCCATAAAGTTCCCTGCAGCTCCACTGTCCACAAAAGCCGAGACCGAGGAACAGAGGCTGCCAAAGGAAACTTTAGCTGGAACTAACAGTGAATTATTTGAGGAGATAAGCTGCAGACCAAAGTGAACCCCCTCACAAATCACTTGGTCGAGGCGTTTCCCGACTTGTTCGGACAACTACGGGCAAAATGTCCCTTACCTCCACAGTATAAACAAAGACCAGAATTTTGCCTTCTGGTTCTTTCTTCAGGAGACAGTTTGGAGAGGCCTATCTGCATGGGCTCCTCTATGTCCACAGGAATGGAAAAAACACAAGGAGTAGACCCGACAGATGCTCCTTTTTCAGCCCTCCGCTCTCTGAGACGACGATCAATCTTAATAGAGAGCTCCATGAGTTTATCGAGAGTCTCAGGAGCCGGATACTGAAGGAGACTGTCTTTTATAGACTCGGATAAGCCGAGGCGAAACTGACTGCGCAGGGCTGGGTCATTCCATCCACAGTCGTTCGACCAACGGCGAAACTCCGTACAATAAATCTCTGCGGGATTCCTACCCTGTCTGAGAGCACGCAACTGACTCTCGGCGGATGCCTCTCTATCAGGGTCGTCATACAATAGCCCTAAAGACCCCAGAAAGGCGTCTACAGACAATAAAGCCGGATCGTCTGTTCTTAAACCAAAAGCCCAGGTCTGAGGATCCCCCTGAAGTAAGGAAATAATAATTCCAACCCGCTGAGATTCCGTACCTGAGGAGACTGGTCTTAAATGAAAATAAAGTTTACAAGACTCTTTAAAATTAAAAAACTGCTTTCTATCCCCAGAAAAACGGTCAGGCAAATGCATTTTTGGTTCAGGAATGACCCTCGGGGAAGTCCGTAACAGATCTTCCTGTGACCTCACCCGAAGGGACAGATCCTGAACCATCTGAGTAAGTTCTTGAATCTGGCTAACTAGAAGCTGGCCAGGATTTGGCCCAACACCGGTGGGATTCATGAGGCCGACAAATCTTCCAACTGAATAAGGGAAAAAATTAAATCCTGTTAATTTTAAATTTTAGTCTGGCCGGTGATAATGTTATGATTCCCGTACTCCAGACCAGAGGAGATCTTATGGCAGAGGTCTGAGTACTGGAAAGATATGCTGGTTACGGGAGCAGGAAAGCCTAGTAACCCCTGGCGCCCTAACTCCGTTGTCTCGCCCGTGTTATCAGAACAGAAATCCCCTGCGAGACTATGGTTGCTTGAGCCCATGGCAGCCGCGTTTGAAGGGCGGATTATGTCTGCCCAACTTCGATGCCCCCTCAGGTCTTAATGGGAGACAAAGGGAAATCCGAGACAGGGTGATAACAAGGGGCCCTCTGACTAAGCAACCAGGCCAGGGGCTACAAGCTAACTAACCTAAACCAAAAGTATGTGCGGACAAACCGCCAGGGAAAAGGACAACCAAAGATCCACTGATCCGTTACTCCTATCCAGCACCGCTGGATACCAGAGTGGATTTGTGGGAGCGGAATCCTCCGCAAAAGCTCCGGAACACAATGAAACTAAATCATAAACAGTAAGCGGTCAAGCCGCAACACACGGCTACGCCGCGACTCACGAACACCACAGGATGTTAAAGGTGCTCGGTCGGACTCCAGGAATAGATGACAACTTCCGAGTACAGGACCACTGAGGACAGGAACAACCGGATTGAGCAGGACTGGAAACTCTCTGTAACTGACACAGCAAACAGGAAGCTATCACCGGCGTCTGTGAGAAGTCCTGAGAGTGCTTAAATTTGGGAGCCCTCCAATCAAGATCCAGACAGGGTAATTACATAATCATGCCGTGCAGCTGCATGCTGCACGGCCAGGATACAATTGAACTGATTAATTAAGACCCAGCAACGGGGAACGCGGTCCGACCGTGGCGTCCCCGTTGCTAGGGTCTGAGCGGCTCCGTGCGCCCGGCGTCTAGCGTTGCTAGGGAGCCGGCGGCTGTCTGCCTGCGGTGTCCCTAGTTGCTAGGCGCCGGGCCGCACTGACGGGCGGACCCTCGGCGCCTAACAGCAGTTTGCCGTAATGTGTAAAAAGGGGACGTAGTCTGCTGTAATGTGTAAAAAAGGGGATGCTGTCTGCCGTAATGTGTAAAAAGGGGACGCAGTCTGCCGTAATGTGGTAAAAGGGGACGCTGTCTGCCGTAATGTGTAAAAAGGGGAGGCTGTCTGCCGTAATGTGTAAAAAGGGGGACACTGTCTGCCGTAATGTGTAAAAAGGGGACGCAGTCTGCCGTAATGTGTAAAAAAGGGGGATGCAGTCTGCCATAATGTGTAAAAAGGGGGACTGGCTGCCGTAATGTGTAAAAAGGGAACGCTATCTACCGTAATGTGTAAAAAAGGGGACTATCTATCGTAATGTGTAAAAAGGAGGATTATCTGCTGTAATGTGTAAAGGGGATGCTGTTTGCCGTAATGTGTAAAAGGGGAATCTGTCAGCCGTAATGTGTAAGAGGGGCTGTACCTGGTGTAGTGGTGCTACTGTGCGGTGTAATTTGAATAATAGAGACCACTATAATATGTAATATGAATTGGTATTATTTTGTAGCCACACCCCTCCCCCATGAAGCTATGCCCCTTTATTTTCTGCGCACGCCTACAGCTCGCACTGCCCCTTTTTTACATAGAGGGGGGGGGGGGGGGCGCTGATGCCCTATCTTGCACACAGCGCTAAAATATATCTTACTCCAGCACTCTGGAGAATATTCTGTTTTAAGCAAGCTAGTGAAACCATTTGAAATAGCAACTAATGAAATGTGGAAAAATGTGGATAAAAAATAACTACAAATTCTACAATGAAGACTTTTGCCACCCAATGCAACTACGTACAGAGATTTCTGTAATAGTGGATTCCAGTGTTGGCAATTTTATATTTTTTGGCAGTAAGCTTTCTCTTTATCAGAGGTGATGTTTTTTTCCTTTAGCATTGTGAAGTATTGTTTTAATTTCAGGTGCCCTTTCTTAAACCCTCTATACCCTTGAGCACCTTCTTTATTTGATGTTGAAGTACTACATACTAATATTACGACCATCATGACTAGCAGCAGCCACAGCACTAGTACTTTGTTGCTGCCCCTACTCTTCTATCGACTGATTGTTATCCATATAGACTCACTGGGTTCCATTTACTTAGGTGGGAGTTTTTTGTAGAACTGGTGATGTTGCCCATAGCAGCCAATCAAATTCTATCTATTATCTTCTAGAAGCAGCTAGATAAATGTTAAGTAGATTCTGATTGGTTGCTTTGAGCAACATCACCAGTTCTAAAAAAAAAAACCTCCCACCTTAGTAAATTTACCCCACAGTGCTTATATTTTTTAACGCAGCGGGGCACAGCACCTACTGAGCTTTATTGAACATACAAGTTGTACAAAAATATAAAAACATCTTTCTTGTTTTTTTTTTTTTTTTGCAAATGACAAGTCACACTGCAGATTCAGTGCTTATATTTATGAACATGAACACACAAAATTTTACATTTTTGTTTATTTTAATATTTATTTATTTTTTACACACTGTTGTGAATCACTGCTCTTATATAGTTACAGTAATGGTGGCATGCTCCAGTGTGCCCCAATAGAGGGTTAATACTGCACTGTGGGCAGGAAGAAAAAAAAACAATAGTGGGTTAAGATGCCTCTGTATTAGGGGGATAATATTGTTGATATTTGCCCTGGCAGCCTAGTGAAAATGCTCTTAGACTGGCATCTGCTGTGACATGGCACCCGTATCATTATGGGAGGGACTTATCTTAAATCCAAAACACGCTAGATCCAGTGCAGGAAAGATGATGTTCTGCCTCATTTTGGAATCCGAGCCTGGTAGAAAAAAACACAAGCCAGGTCTCGGATTCCCTCGGATCCCAGAAAACACACACATGTATTTATACAGTACATACACATACAGTATAGCTATGGGCTCTGTTCACTGGAAAGCTTAGTATTTTCCACACAATGTAATTTATTTTTGTATATTATAGAACAATGTTTAAAATATCCTGACTCACATTTAAAGATGGCTCCGCGTTGTTCCTCCCCCTATTATGGAATTTCTCTCATTGGGTTGGGAGTAAAGCAAAAAAGAGCAAGTAACTGTTTACCTGGGCTGCTGGGCATACCATACCGGCTGATTATGCATGTAGTCTATGGGCCTGATTGAGACCTGGACGCAACCGCACGGTTGTTTGCAGCGGCCACATCCAGATGATCTGCACACACGCACCAGTCATTGTGTTCATGCATAACCTTACACATTGCAGCTGCATCCCTGAAGGATACGGCTGCAATGTGATTGACAGGCGCTGGTGTTGAGGGGGCGGAGTTATGGCATTGCGGGGGCGACTGGACGCATTGGGGGCGGCCTCACACATTCTGGGTGGACTTGCCCTGTGCTGGGTGGCCCCCAGCATGTGCGGGGGCCACCCAGCACATGCATATGCAGTGGTCTGCGTTCATCTCTGCATAACCCCCCATATGTTTTAGACAGCTTTATTTTTACACTGCAATTTAGATGTGAGTTTGGACACGCCCCTCTGATATGTAACGGGAGCTGAAGTTCTGCAAAAATGGTGCCAGTGATGGAGGAGGGGTGCCAGGTGACCCAAGGGCCAGCAGCAGGAATTACGGGGGTGGGCAGGTAATGCCTGTCCTTTCTTTCACATCTGGATCACCCAATCAGCCAGTGAGTGACAGCAGGGGTTGTGCAGCCTACGGAAGCTTAAAGCAGGAGGCAGGGGAGTGGCTCGGTCATTTCTAGGGGAATAGCACAGGAAGCATTTCAGCTGTTGCATGTTTAGTCCAGCAGAGAATCCCTTGTCTTAAACAGTATGGAGGTCCTATATGAGTGGGCAATGAGAAAGATTTTTTGCATCAGCAATTCTGGGAGGCAGTGGAGCAGGGAGACACATAGCCCAGCGCAGCACAGAGTGGTAGAAGTCAGCTGCAGCTATTGGGGAATCACGCTGCTAGAGCTCCCCCTGGTGGCCGGAGAGCAGCAAAGTGTGTGTTGGACACAAAAAGTAACAGATCCAGCAGTAAGCAGGCAAAGACAAAAAGCCAGTTGGTGGTACCTCTCAGCATGGAGCATCTGCAGGGGGTGAGTGCATTGCCAGCCCTATGAAGATATCCCTGTGGCAACAGAATCAGAGTCAGGAGGGGAGGGGCAAAATGTTTGCTGGTAGCCGCAGCCCACAGCCATTGATCACCCCCAGCTCACCCGAATTTCAAGCAGGCTAAGTTACCCTTTAACCAACATATCCAAGCGGAAAGGCTGACTTACCAGAGGAGTAATTGGGGCAACACCAAGGCACAGGGGATTTGGACAATGAGCAAGACCCAGCATCAAAAACACAAGGTTCGTGGGTGTATGCTGCCTCCATGCAGCCACCTCCTTTCACCCCAGGGGTATGGGTAGCAGAGTTCAACCCATCACAGTGGGGTCAAGGCACCATAATAATCAGTTAAGCAGGGAGCATTACCAGCACCAATGCTCCCCTCAGCACATCTCTCACCCAGGAGCATAAACCATCACCTATCCCCCTAGGATAGCTGACGGGGTCAGATATCACCCACCAGGTCACCTTACCAACAGTTTTCACCACCATGAAGGAACTATGTAACTATGAAAATAGCTATAGAGAGTAAAACCAATCCTAAAAAGTTTTATAAATACATAAACAGTAAAAGGTTAAAGAAGGAGAATGTAGGCCCATTAAAAAATGAATTTGGAGCTTTGTTAAACGATGATAAAATAAAAGTGGAAATACTGAACAATGTTTTTTCCTCAGTATTCACCAGGGAGGATCAGACGGTGAGAGTAGTGCATAACGATAGTGAGGGTAATGACTCTTGGCGTGAGATTCAAATGTTTGAAAAGTCGGTTGGGTGTCTGTGTTTTTCTGTCTATTAGATAGGAAAAAACAGACTCCCAACTGACTTTTCAAACATTTGAATCTCCCCCTTGGCTTGATGTTTGTTTAAGTGAGGAAGTAGCCCTGGAGAGACTAAGCAAAATAAAGATTAATAAATCACCAGGCCCAGATGGTTTTCATCCGAAGGTTATTATGGAGCTTAGGTCACTTCAAGCAAAACCCCGGGCCCTCATTCCGAGTTGTTCGCTCGTTATTTTTCATCGCATCGCAGTGAAAATCCGCTTAGTACGCATGCGCAAAGTTCGCACTGCGACTGCGCCAAGTAACTTTACTATGAAGAAAGTATTTTTACTCACGGCTTTTTCTTCGCTCCGGCGAACGTAATGTGATTGACAGGAAATGGGTGTTACTGGGCGGAAACACGGCGTTTCAGGGGCGTGTGGCTGAAAACGCTACCGTTTCCGGAAAAAACGCAGGAGTGGCTGGAGAAACGGTGGGAGTGCCTGGGCGAACGCTGGGTGTGTTTGTGACGTCAGCCAGGAACGAAAAGCACTGAACTGATCGCACAGGCAGAGTAAGTCTGAAGCTACTCAGAAACTGCTAACTCGTTTGTAATCGCAATATTGCGCGTACGTCGGTCGCAATTTTAAGAAGCTAAGATTCACTCCCAGTAGGCGGCGGCTTAGCGTGTGTAACTCTGCTACATTCGCCTTGCGAGCGAACAACTCGGAATGAGGGCCCCTATACTTAATTTTCCATAGTTCAATCAGATCAGGCAGGGTACCTAAAGATTGGCGCATAGCTGAGGTAGTGCCTTTATTTAAAAAGGAACTAAAATTAATCCTGGTAACTATAGACCAGTTAGTTTAACCTCTATAGTAGGTAAAAAATTGGAAGGTATCTTGAGGGATAGCATAGAAGATTATCTGCAGGTTAATAGAATTATTAGCAAAGTCAGCATGGGTTTGTAAGGGACAGATCATGTCAAACTAACTTCATTAGCTGCTACGAGGAATTGAGTGAGAATCTTGACCAAGGAAAAGCAGTGGATGTGGTCTATTTAGATTTTGAAAAAGCCATTGACACAGTGCCTCACAGGAGACTGATCATCAAATTAAGGGAACTTGGTCTAGGATATACTATATGTACATGGATAGGTAATTGGCTGGATAACAGAGTACAACGAGTAGTGGTCAACGGCATGTTCTCCAGCTGGGCACCAGTAATCAGTGGAATACCAAAAAGGGTCCGTACTTGCCCCGCTACTGTTCAATATATTTACCAACTCATCTAGGAATTGGCCTGGAAAGCACAGTGTCAATATTTGCAGATGATACTACGCTGTGTAAGGTAATTAATTCAGATAGTGATGTGGAGTCTCTACAAAATGACTTATTTAAACTTGAAGCCTGGGCGTCTAAATGGGGAATGAGGTTCAATATAGAAAAAGTTATGCATTTTGGGACAAAAAACACACATGCATCGTACACTCTAAATGGGGAAATTATAGGGGTAACTGTGGTGGAAAAAGATTTGGGGGTACTCATAGATAATAGGCTTAACAACAGTACACAATGTCAAAATGCTCCAAAAAAGGCAAAGTGCTCGCATGCATAAAACGGAGCATTGAGACCAGAGCTGTCCCTAACCAATATGATGCCCTAGGCAAGATTTTGGCTGGTGCCCCCTAGCACCACCGCTGGTTCTGCCTCTGACCTTGCACCTCTTTCCCAGCACCACCACCCCTCACCCATAGCAGTCCTTATTTTGGTGTTTGTACCCCCTATACTTTAAATAGGAACAGCTCGCACATTTGTCGCACAGCCCAAAAGGGGGGGGGGGTTGCTGACAAGGGGCATGGCCGCACAATAGTAACCCCAATTCCAATTACGCCACACAGTACTGCAACTTTATTCACATTTGATCATGCGATAGTGTCCATAATTCATATTACATCCCACAGTAGTATCACTTTACCTTATAAACGTTACTCCTCACAGTAGAGCCCCTTATTCACATTACATCACACTGAATTGCTCCTTATTCACATTACACCACACCCTATTGCTCTTTATTCACATTAGACGACACAGTAGTGCCCTTTCTATACGCAACGCCATATAGTAGAGCACCTTACACACAAAATGCCACACATTAGTAATGCATTTATACACACAATTCCACACAGTAATGCAGTAATATGAGACACCTTATTAATGTCCTTATAACCATAATGCGCCTTACACATTATGAGAACCTTTATTAATGCCCTTTTACACATAATGTCCCTTATACATATGCCGCACATTATTAATGCCCTTATACACATAATGACACACACAGTGCCACCTACACATTTGCTGCACATTATTAGTGCCCCTTTACACATAATGACACACATACAGTAGTACCCTGTTACACATATGCCGCACATTATTAATGCCCTTATACACATAATTACACACAGTGCCCCTTACACATATGTTGCACATTAATGATGCATTTTTACATGACACACATAATGCTCCTTACACATATTCTGAACACTACTGCACAACCAACCCACTCACATGCACACAGCACTCACACTGCTACTAACACTGTGACCTCTGCCTCTGCTTGGATACAGATGTGTCCTCATAAATCTTGCCTCAATGATAACATCGGGCACGTTTTTTAATGAAAATGCATCTTATTAGCATTGCTATGTGGCTAGGATGCACAAGCAGCTTCTGCTGATTAAAATGATATGCAGCATGCCTATATACTGTGTGAGACTGTGGCTGTATCTGCACATGAAATGCAACACACAGAATATAGGCATGCCGCATATCATTTTAATCAGCAGAAGCTGCTGATGCCCCTAGGCATATCAAATGCCCTAGGCAATTGCCTAGTTTGCCTATACCTATGGCCGGCTCTGATTGAGACAAGGGACAAGGATGTAATCCTGCCACTGTACAAATCATTGGTACGTACGCACCTAGAATATTGTGTTCAGTTTTGGCCACCATATTATAAAAAAGATATTGGGGAACTAGAAAGAGTTCAAAGGCAAGCTCCTAAATTGATTAAAGGGTTAGAGACACTGGAGTACAAGGAAAGGCTTACTAGGTTAAATATGTATACATTAGAAAAGCGGCGTCTAAGAGGAGACATTATTAATATCTTAAAATATGTAAAGGGTCATTACAAGGAGTTAGCAGAGGATTTGTTTATTAAAAGAACTCTGTATAGGACACGTGGGCACTCGCTGAGGCTAAAGGAGAGAAAATTCCGTACACAACGTAGGAAAGGGTTCTTCACGGTAAGGGCAATACAAATTTGGAACTCCCTGCAGGAGAAGGTAATAATGGCAGACTCTGTAAATGCATGGAAAAACCGATTGGACACATTTCTGACTGGAAAAAGTATCCAGGGTTATAGCATTAAACATAGTGACATTAAGCTGGGAGTGGTAAGAATCATTGTTGTCAACTGGTACTAAACCATTACTTTAGCAGGCGCATTATAATAGGAACAGCTTAACACAGAATACAGGTTGAACCCGATGGGCATTTTGCCTCTTTTCAACCTCACTAACTATGTAACTATGTAACAGTGCGCAGCACCAGATCTACCACTGCGGCTGCAAACACTCTGAGAGGCATTGCTGGCAAAACATGCAAGAGGATGTTCAGCAACTTTTACAAAGCCGCAGGAGCAAGCAACACTGCAGTCTGCAGCACCTGCACGCCAGTATTCCAGCACAAGTGGGAATCAGTAGCTGTCAGTGACGTGCGGTGGGGTGAGGAAGGTGAGGCAGAGCATTTCCTGTCATACTTACGTTTAAACCAGAGTTTTGACTGAATAAAGTATATGAAAAATATTAATAATTTGTTTGAAATATCTTCTTTGCATTATTCTAATAATTTTTATAGCCGAAACTCTGGAGTAATAAGTCTATGGCAGGTGAGGCAGTGCCTCACCTGTGTATCCTTTCCATACATCTCTAATCAAAACTCACCAGATTTCCAGGAGTTTATACTGCTGCACCTGTGTATAATCCCCAGATGTACCCTTTGGCTCATATATTGCATGGAATTCTGGCTCTGGTGTTAGTCAGTACCTCCTGAGCCATTTAGCTCACTGCACATCCCTGGTAGCTGTAGCTGTTTCCAGAAGAGCATCTCAAGGGCATTGCGACTCAGCCCACCCTACATTCAGTGGGGCTCCTGCAGTGATAAGCCAGGTATCCACTACCACGTACAGCGCGATGGTTTTCGAGAACATCAGTAATAATTTGCAATGTACACAATTGAAATGCTGCAAGGTTTGTTTAGAATGTTAGCAATGCTACTGTCAAATTTACAGGAGTATCTAATAATAATGAAAAGGTACAGGTTAGTGTGCATGACAATATTTCATCAGAGTCAGATGAGCATGAAGCATGTGAAGTGTTAAAAGAGCAGCTTAAGATTGTGAGGGCAAATAGTAAGAAGAAAAAGGCAAGCATTCCAGGGGTAGATGTGGTTAGGAACCACATGGGACAGGTACAGCAAAAGAAAGCAAGGGAGTTCCTGCAGGAAGGAGTCACACTAAGGGGGGTATCCAATTTGAGGTGAAGAAACATTAGGCGCAAAAAACTGAAATTTTGCGGCAGGTGAAACAAAATCCCCAATAAACTGCGCGTTGCACCGGCTTATCGAGGCTAATAGGTTAGATAGGTGAGTCAATTAGCTGCGGTATTTAACCGTGGCTAATTGGAATCCTGCACTAAGGTTGCAACCTGGGGTCAGTAGCAAGGCAATTGACAAAGCAAACCTAGAAGGTAATTGAAATGGGTGTTTTCATTGGCATATGCTCTTTGACTGAGGCAGTGTTAAGGGATAGGGAAAGAGCTATGGTAAAGGGTGGGATACAGACAGATGCCTATTAGAACTAGAGATGAGCGGGTTCGGTTCCTCGGAAACCGAACCCCCCGAACTTCACCCATTTTACACGGGTCTGAGGCATACTCGGATTCTCCCGTATGGCTCAGTTAACCCGAGCGCGCCCGAATGTCATCATCCCGCTGTCGGATTCTCGCGAGATTCGGATTCTATATGAAGAGCCGCGCGTCGCCGCCATTTTTCACTCGTGCATTGGAAATGATAGTGAGAGGACGTGGCTAGCGTCGTCTCACTTTGTTTTAGGGTGCTGCATATCTTTATTCTGGGGACCAGCAGTATTATAGGAGGAGTACAGTGCAGAGTTTTGCTGACCAGTGACCACCAGTATTATACGTTGTCTGCCTGAAAAACGCTCCATATCTGTGCTCAGTGTGCTGCATATATCTGTGCTCACACTGCTTTATTGTGGGGACTGGGGACCAGCAGTATTATATAGGAGGAGTACAGTGCAGAGTTTTGCTGACCAGTGACCACCAGTATTATACGTTCTCTGCCTGAAAAACGCTCCATATCTGTGCTCAGTGTGCTGCATATATCTGTGCTCACACTGCTTTATTGTGGGTACTGGGGACCACCAGTATATTATATAGGAGTACAGTGCAGAGTTTTGCTGACCAGTGACCACCAGTATTATACGTTGTCTGCCTGAAAAACGCTCCATATCTGTGCTCAGTGTGCTGCATATATCTGTGCTCACACTGCTTTATTGTGGGGACTGGGGACCACCAGTATATTATATAGGAGGAGTACAGTGCAAAGTTTTGCTGACCAGTGACCACCAGTATTATACGTTCTCTGCCTGAAAAACGCTCCATATCTGTGCTGCATTGTAGTATATAGAAGGAGTACAGTGCATAATTTTGCTGACCACCAGTATATAATATATAGGAGTACGGTACAGAAGGCCACTGCTCTACCTACCTCTGTGTCGTCAAGTATACTATCCATCCATACCTGTGGTGCATTTCAGTTGTGCGCAGTATATATAGTAGTAGGCCATTGCTATTGATACTGGCATATAATTCCACACATTAAAAAATGGAGAACAAAAATGTGGAGTGTAAAATAGGGAAAGATCAAGATCCACTTCCACCTCGTGCTGAAGCTGCTGCCACTAGTCATGGCCGAGACGATGAAATGCCATCAACGTCGTCTGCCAAGGCCGATGCCCAATGTTATAGTAGAGAGCATGTAAAATCCAAAACACAAAAGTTCAGTAAAATGACCTAAAAATCAAAATTAAAAGCGTCTGAGGAGAAGCGTAAACTTGCCAATATGCTATTTACGACACGGAGTGGCAAGGAACGGCTGAGGCCCTGGCCTATGTTCATGGCTAGTGGTTCAGCTTCACATGAGGATGGAAGCACTCATCCTCTCGCTAGAAAACTGCAGTGCCACTCCTAGATGGGCCAGGTGTTTGTGTCGGCCACTTGGGTCGCTTAGCTTAGTCACACAGCTACCTCATTGCGCCTCTTTTTTTCTTTGCATCATGTGCTGTTTGGGGACTATTTTTTTGAAGTGCCATCCTGCCTGACACTGCAGTGCCACTCCTAGATGGGCCAGGTGTTTGTGTCGGCCACTTGTGTCGCTTAGCTTAGCCATCCAGCGACCTTGGTGCACCTCTTTTTTTCTTTGCATCTTGTGCTGTTTGGGGACTATTTTTTTGAAGTGCCATCCTGTCTGACACTGCAGTGCCACTCCTAGATGGGCCAGGTGTTTGTGTCGGCCACTTGGGTCGCTTAGCTTAGTCACACAGCTACCTCATTGCGCCTCTTTTTTTCTTTGCATCATGTGCTGTTTGGGGACTATTTTTTTGAAGTGCCATCCTGCCTGACACGGCAGTGCCACTCCTACTTGGGCCAGGTGTTTGTGTCGGCCACTTGGGTCGCTTAGCTTAGTCACACAGCTACCTCATTGCGCCTCTTTTTTTCTTTGCATCATGTGCTGTTTGGGGACTATTTTTTTTAAGTACCATCCTGCCTGACACTGCAGTGCCACTCCTAGATGGGCCAGGTGTTTGTGTCGGCCACTTGTGTCGCTTAGCTTAGCCATCCAGCGACCTTGGTGCACCTCTTTTTTTCTTTGCATCATGTGCTGTTTGGGGACTATTTTTTTGAAGTGCGATCCTGCCTGACACTGCAGTGCCACTCCTAGATGGGCCAGGTGTTTGTGTCGGCCACTTGGGTCGCTTAGCTTAGTCACACAGCTACCTCATTGCGCCTCTTTTTTTCTTTGCATCATGTGCTGTTTGGGGACTATTTTTTTGAAGTGCCATCCTGCCTGACACTGCAGTGCCACTCCTAGATGGGCCAGGTGTTTGTGTCGGCCACTTGTGTCGCTTAGCTTAGCCATCCAGCGACCTTGGTGCACCTCTTTTTTTCTTTGCATCATGTGCTGTTTGGGGACTATTTTTTTGAAGTGCCATCCTGCCTGACACTGCAGTGCCACTCCTAGATGGGCCAGGTGTTTGTGTCGGCCACTTGTGTCGCTTAGCTTAGCCATCCAGCGACCTTGGTGCACCTCTTTTTTTCTTTGCATCATGTGCTGTTTGGGGACTATTTTTTTGAAGTGCCATCCTGTCTGACACTGCAGTGCCACTCCTAGATGGGCCAGGTGTTTGTGTCGGCCACTTGGGTCGCTTAGCTTAGTCACACAGCTACCTCATTGCGCCTCTTTTTTTCTTTGCATCATGTGCTGTTTGGGGACTATTTTTTTGAAGTGCCATCCTGCCTGACACGGCAGTGCCACTCCTACATGGGCCAGGTGTTTGTGTCGGCCACTTGGGTCGCTTAGCTTATTCACACAGCTACCTCATTGCGACTCTTTTTTTCTTTGCATCATGTGCTGTTTGGGGACTATTTTTTTTGAAGTACCATCCTGCCTGACATTGCAGTGCCACTCCTAGATGGGCCAGGTGTTTGTGTCGGCCACTTGTGTCGCTTAGCTTAGCCATCCAGCGACCTTGGTGCACCTCTTTTTTTCTTTGCATCATGTGCTGTTTGGGGACTATTTTTTTGAAGTGCCATCCTGTCTGACACTGCAGTGCCACTCCTAGATGGGCCAGGTGTTTGTGTCGGCCACTTGGGTCGCTTAGCTTAGTCATCCTGCGACCTCGGTGCAAATTTTAGGACTAAAAATAATATTGGGAGGGGTGAGGTGTTCAGAATAGACTGAAAATGAGTGGAAATTATGGTTATTGAGGTTAATAATACTATGGGATCAAAATGACCCCCAAATTCTATGATTTAAGCTGTTTTTGAGGGGTTTTTGTAAAAAAACACCCAAATCCAAAACACACCCGAATCCGACAAAAAATTTTCAGGGAGGTTTTGCCAAAACGCGTCCGAATCCAAAACACGGCCGCGGAACCGAAACCAAAACACAAAAAATTTCCGGTGCACATCACTAATAAGAATATGAACCACTGGCTGACGGGAAGGTTGTCTACACAAGCTGTTATATGGAGGCCTACCTGGAGGTAGATATGGGCATGTTGATACAGATTTCATCTATTCAGTGTACAAGGATTACGGTGGGTCGTATGGTGCAGATCTGACGAAGCTGATAAATAGTGCAGGGTGGGATACCCATTGATTTTGGAAACAGGGATTTAAACATGGCTCAGAGTGTAGGCTAGTGGCTTAGCAGAGAAAAGCTTCACAGGGGTTTTGTACTAAGCGGCCTTGCAAATAAAAGCAGGACCTTAAGTTCTGGGCACCCAGACACATTGCAAATTCAGGCAGAGTTGCGCTTGGGCTTTGTGCAATAGAGACCATTTCACCTCTCGGGTTGGTCCTGAAGAAAGTGCTTGGGAAGTTTAGGCTCATTCAGGACCTATCTTATCCCGAGGGAGCGTTAGTCAATGATGCTCTAGATAGGGATCTGTTTTCAGTACAGTATTAGTTATTTGAAAGAGCTGTCAAGATAGTCACGGAGCGATATTCTAAGCAATCTGACTAGAATGGTTATCATTTAAGCCTGATCGCTCCGTGTGTACCCCCTACAGCGATAGCGATGCGCAGCCCCGTGCATCGCTATCGCTGGTGCAAGATTGGCCTGCCGTGCAGGCCAATCTAGCAGGTCGCTCACTTCACCCGCTGGGTGAAATGAGCGGCCCCCCCATCTCCCCCCGCACGCTCAGCACACATCGCGCTGTGCTGAGCGGGGGGAGAGATGTGTGCTGAGCAGTTCGCATCGGCCCGTCTATATGGGCCTTTACTGATGAAGCTGGATATCAAATTGGCTTTCAGGCTGCTGACCCTGCATCTGGAAGGCTTCAGGCCCATGGGTTTTCATTTCAACTGATATTTTTACATAGACAGATGCTTGCCCATAGGTAGTAGCGCCGAGAGGGGGGAGGGGTACTACTTACCCAGGCCCAGGACTGATGGAGGGGCCCAGAGGGTGCCCAAGTCCTTCCCCCCTCACCTGGCAGCAGCAGCTCTTCTCAGCCGCTGGGCTGAGGAGAAGATCCAGGGCCCACACAGAAAAGCACATGGGCCCAGCCAAGCTCTATACTGCCTTACCCATGGGTTGTGTCATTTCGTGCATATTCTTTGATGCTTTTAGCTCTTTCTTACAATGGTGGTTGGAGGGTGGGAGGCCATAGCGCCATAGCCAGATTAAGGGGGGGGGGGTGCAGGGCATACTGTACCCCGGGCCCCCTGGCCGGAGCATAGTGACATCACTAGCTCTTCTTCTTGTGCAGTAGCAGAACCAGGCAGCAAGAATGTGAGCAGGACAGTATGCAGTGCAGGCAGAGACATAGCAGTATCATGTTTCATGAGCTACCGACGGAGCTTCCCGACAAGAGGAAAGCTAGAAGGGAGGAGAGAGCTGTAAGTGACCAAAGTATCCCAGCTCCTTCTCCTCCCCGCCTTTGTCCTTTGTAACCTGTTATGTAATGAGAGCATTTGGGTCTAGAGAGAGACACACACAGAGTCCTCCTGATTCCTGTCCCAGTGTGTAAGTAGTACAGAGGCTGCTGCTATTCTACATGTGACACGATGAATGATAGATTTTATTTTCTATGTGTATGTTAAGGTTGTTTAAGTTGTTTTTGTTCCACTACAAGAAAACTTTATAAAATAGTTGGAGGAGCTATAGACAGTACTCAGGCATTATTAAACTATTCGTTTAAATATAATATACACAATTTTTTAAAATTTAATATAAACAATCAATACCTCCCAACAGAACCATTCCAGGAGTGACAAAATGCTCTCTACCTGGATTTCCCTCATAATTTATGATTGCAATCAACACAGTGACGCCAATCATATATTAAGAGAAAATTCCAGATAGAGAGCATCTTGTCCCTAATGGAACGGGTCATATTGGGAGGTATGTACAATCTAATATACACTCTTACCCCTCCTCCTTCCACCAAGGCCCCCTGTCTTAAGTGCCCCGGGGACCCCAAAGGCTTAACCCGACCCTGTATAGTAGAGATGTGCACTTGAAATTTTTCGGGTTTTGTGTTTTGGTTTTGGGTTCGGTTCCGCGGCCGTGTTTTGAGTTCGACCACGTTTTGGCAAAACCTCACCGATTTTTTTTTGTCGGATTCGGGTGTGTTTTGGATTCGGGTGTTTTTTTCAAAAAACAATAAAAAACAGCTTAAATCATAGAATTTGGGGGTCATTTTGATCCCAAAGTATTATTAACCTCAAAAACCATAATTTCCACTCATTTTCAGTCTATTCTGAATACCTCACACCTCACAATATTATTTTTAGTCCTAAAATTTGCACCGAGGTCGCTGGATGACTAAGCTAAGAGACCCTAGTGGCCGACACAAACACCTGGCCCATCTAGGAGTGTCACTGCAGTGTCACGCAGGATGGCCCTTCCAAAAAACACTCCCCAAACAGCACATGACGCAAAGAAAAAAAGAGGCGCAATGAGGTAGCTGTGTGAGTAAGCTAAGCGACCCTAGTGGCCGACACAAACACCTGGCCCATCTAGGAGTGGCACTGCAGTGTCACGCAGGATGGCCCTTCCAAAAAACACTCCCCAAACAGCACATGACGCAAAGAAAAAAAGAGGCGCAATGAGGTAGCTGTGTGAGTAAGATAAGCGACCCTAGTGGCCGACACAAACACCTGGCCCATCTAGGAGTGGCACTGCAGTGTCACGCAGGATGGCCCTTCCAAAAAACACTCCCCAAACAGCACATGACGCAAAGAAGAAAAAAAGAGGCGCAATGAGGTAGCTGTGTGAGTAAGCTAAGCGACCCTAGTGGCCGACACAAACACCTGGCCCATCTAGGAGTGGCACTGCAGTGTCACGCAGGATGGCCCTTCCAAAAAACACTCCCCAAACAGCACATGACGCAAAGAAAAAAAGAGGCGCAATGAGGTAGCTGTGTGAGTAAGATAAGCGACCCTAGTGGCCGACACAAACACCTGGCCCATCTAGGAGTGGCACTGCAGTGTCACGCAGGATGGCCCTTCCAAAAAACACTCCCCAAACAGCACATGACGCAAAGAAAAAAAGAGGCGCAATGAGGTAGCTGTGTGAGTAAGCTAAGCGACCCTAGTGGCCGACACAAACACCTGGCCCATCTAGGAGTTTCACTGCAGTGTCACGCAGGATGGCCCTTCCAAAAAACACTCCCCAAACAGCACATGACGCAAAGAAAAAAAGAGGCGCAATGAGGTAGCTGTGTGAGTAAGATAAGCGACCCTAGTGGCCGACACAAACACCTGGCCCATCTAGGAGTGGCACTGCAGTGTCACGCAGGATGGCCCTTCCAAGAAACACTCCCCAAACAGCACATGACGCAAAGAAGAAAAAAAGAGGCGCAATGAGGTAGCTGTGTGAGTAAGATAAGCGACCCTAGTGGCCGACACAAACACCTGGCCCATCTAGGAGTGGCACTGCAGTGTCACGCAGGATGGCCCTTCCAAAAAACACTCCCCAAACAGCACATGACGCAAAGAAAAAAAGAGGCGCAATGAGGTAGCTGTGTGAGTAAGATAAGCGACCCTAGTGGCCGACACAAACACCTGGCCCATCTAGGAGTGGCACTGCAGTGTCACGCAGGATGGCCCTTCCAAAAAACACTCCCCAAACAGCACATGACGCAAAGAAAAAAAGAGGCGCAATGAGGTAGCTGTGTGAGTAAGCTAAGCGACCCTAGTGGCCGACACAAACACCTGGCCCATCTAGGAGTTTCACTGCAGTGTCACGCAGGATGGCCCTTCCAAAAAACACTCCCCAAACAGCACATGACGCAAAGAAAAAAAGAGGCGCAATGAGGTAGCTGTGTGAGTAAGCTAAGCGACCCTAGTGGCCGACACAAACACCTGGCCCATCTAGGAGTGTCACTGCAGTGTCACGCAGGATGGCCCTTCCAAAAAACACTCCCCAAACAGCATATGACGCAAAGAAAAAAAGAGGCGCAATGAGGTAGCTGTGTGAGTAAGCTAAGCGACCCTAGTGGCCGACACAAACACCTGGCCCATCTAGGAGTGGCACTGCAGTGTCACGCAGGATGGCCCTTCCAAAAAACACTCCCCAAACAGCACATGACGCAAAGAAAAAAAGAGGCGCAATGAGGTAGCTGTGTGAGTAAGCTAAGCGACCCTAGTGGCCGACACAAACACCTGGCCCATCTAGGAGTGGCACTGCAGTGTCACGCAGGATGGCCCTTCCAAAAAACACTCCCCAAACAGCACATGACGCAAAGAAGAAAAAAAGAGGCGCAATGAGGTAGCTGTGTGAGTAAGCTAAGCGACCCTAGTGGCCGACACAAACACCTGGCCCATCTAGGAGTGGCACTGCAGTGTCACGCAGGATGGCCCTTCCAAAAAACACTCCCCAAACAGCACATGACGCAAAGAAAAAAAGAGGCGCAATGAGGTAGCTGTGTGAGTAAGCTAAGCGACCCTAGTGGCCGACACAAACACCTGGCCCATCTAGGAGTGTCACTGCAGTGTCACGCAGGATGGCCCTTCCAAAAAACACTCCCCAAACAGCACATGACGCAAAGAAGAAAAAAAGAGGCGCAATGAGGTAGCTGTGTGAGTAAGCTAAGCGACCCTAGTGGCCGACACAAACACCTGGCCCATCTAGGAGTGGCACTGCAGTGTCACGCAGGATGGCCCTTCCAAAAAACACTCCCCAAACAGCACATGACGCAAATAAAAATGAAAGAAAAAAGAGGTGCAAGATGGAATTGTCCTTGGGCCCCCCTCCCACCCACCCTTATGTTGTATAAACAGGACATGCACACTTTAACCAACCCATCATTTCAGTGACAGGGTCTGCCACACGACTGTGACTGAAATGACGGGTTGGTTTGGACCCCCACCGAAAAAGAAGCAATTAATCTCTCCTTGCACAAACTGGCTCTACAGAGGCAAGATGTCCACCTCATCATCATCCTCCGATATATCACCGTGTACATCCCGCTCCTCACAGATTATCAATTCGTCCCCACTGGAATCCACCATCTCAGCTCCCTGTGTACTTTGTGGAGGCAATTGCTGCTGGTCAATGTCTCCACGGAGGAATTGATTATAATTCATTTTAATGAACATCATCTTCTCCACATTTTCTGGAAGTAACCTCGTACGCCGATTGCTGACAAGGTGAGCGGTGGCACTAAACACTCTTTCGGAGTACACACTTGTGGGAGGGCAACTTAGGTAGAATAAAGCCAGTTTGTGCAAGGGCCTCCAAATTGCCTCTTTTTCCTGCCAGTATAAGTACGGACTGTCTGACATGCCTACTTGGATGCGGTCACTCATATAATCCTCCACCATTCTTTCAATGGGGAGAGAATCATATGCAGTGACAGTAGACGACATGTCCGTAATCGTTGTTAGGTCCTTCAGTCCGGACCAGATGTCAGCATCAGCAGTCGCTCCAGACTGCCCTGCATCACCGCCAGCGGGTGGGCTCGGAATTCTGAGCCTTTTCCTCGCACCCCCAGTTGCGGGAGAATGTGAAGGAGGAGATGTTGACAGGTCGCGTTCCGCTTGACTTGACAATTTTGTCACCAGCAGGTCTTTGAACCCCAGCAGACTTGTGTCTGCCGGAAAGAGAGATCCAAGGTAGGTTTTAAATCTAGGATCGAGCACGGTGGCCAAAATGTAGTGCTCTGATTTCAACAGATTGACCACCCGTGAATCCTTGTTAAGCGAATTAAGGGCTCCATCCACAAGTCCCACATGCCTAGCGGAATCGCTCCGTGTTAGCTCCTCCTTCAATGCCTCCAGCTTCTTCTGCAAAAGCCTGATGAGGGGAATGACCTGACTCAGGCTGGCAGTGTCTGAACTGACTTCACGTGTGGCAAGTTCAAAAGGTTGCAGAACCTTGCACAACGTTGAAATCATTCTCCACTGCGCTTGAGACAGGTACATTCCACCTCCTATATCGTGCTCAATTGTATAGGCTTGAATGGCCTTTTGCTGCTCCTCCAACCTCTGAAGCATATATAGGGTTGAATTCCACCTCGTTACCACTTCTTGCTTCAGATGATGGCAGGGCAGGTTCAGGCGTTTTTGGTGGTGCTCCAGTCTTCTGTACGTGGTGCCTGTACGCCGAAAGTGTCCCGCAATTCTTCTGGCCACCGACAGCATCTCTTGCACGCCCCTGTCGTTTTTTTTAAAATTCTGCACCACCAAATTCAAGGTATGTGCAAAACATGGGACGTGCTGGAATTTGCCCATATTTAATGCACACACAATATTGCTGGCGTTGTCCGATGCCACAAATACACAGGAGAGTCCAATAGGGGTAAGCCATTCCGCGATGATCTTCCTCAGTTGCCGTAAGAGGTATTCAGCTGTGTGCGTATTCTAGAAACCGGTGATACAAAGCGTAGCCTGCCTAGGAAAGAGTTGGCGTTTGCGAGATGCTGCTACTGGTGCCGCCGCTGCTGTTCTTGCGGCGGGAGTCCATACATCTACCCAGTGGGTTGTCACAGTCATATAGTCCTGACCCTGCCCTGCTCCACTTGTCCACATGTCCGTGGTTAAGTGGACATTGGGTACAACTGCATTTTTTAGGACACTGGTGACTCTTTTTCTGACGTCCGTGTACATTCTCGGTATCGCATGCCTAGAGAAGTGGAACCTAGATGGTATTTGGTAACGGGGGCACACTACCTCAAGAAATTGTCTCGTTCCCTGTGAACTAACGGCGGATACCGGACGCACGTCTAACACCAACATAGTTGTCAAGGCCTCAGTTATCCGCTTTGCAACAGGATGACTGCTGTGATATTTAATCTTCCTCGCAAAGGACTGTTGGACAGTCAATTGCTTGGTGGAAGTAGTAAAAGTGGGCTTACGACTTCCCCTCTGGGATGACCATCGACTCCCAGCAGCAACAACAGCAGCGCCAGCAGCAGTAGGCGTTACACGCAAGGATGCATCGGAGGAATCCCAGGCAGGAGAGGAATCGTCAGAATTGCCAGTGACATGGCCTGCAGGACTATTGGCATTCCTGGGGAAGGAGGAAATTGACACTGAGGGAGTTGGTGGGGTGGTTTGCGTGAGCTTGGTTACAAGAGGAAGGGATTTACTGGTCAGTGGACTGCTTCCGCTGTCGCCCAAAGTTTTTGAACTTGTCACTGACTTATTATGAATGCGCTGCAGGTGACGTATAAGGGAGGATGTTCCGAGGTGGTTAACGTCCTTACCCCTACTTATTACAGCTTGACAAAGGCAACACACGGCTTGACAAATGTTGTCCGCATTTCTGGTGAAATACTTCCACACCGAAGAGCTGATTTTTTTGGTATTTTCACCAGGCATGTCAACGGCCCTATTCCTCCCACGGACAACAGGTGTCTCCCCGGGTGCCTGACTTAAACAAACCACCTCACCATCAGAATCCTCCTTGTCAATTTCCTCCCCAGCGCAAGCAACACCCATATCCTCCTCATCCTGGTGTACTTCAACACTGACATCTTCAATCTGACTATCAGGAACTGGACTGCGGGTGCTCCTTCCAGCACTTGCAGGGGGCGTGCAAATGGTGGAAGGCGCATGCTCTTCACGTCCAGTGTTGGGAAGGTCAGGCATCGCAACCGACACAATTGGACTCTCCTTGTGGATTTGGGATTTCGAATAACGCACAGTTCTTTGCGGTGCTTTTGCCAGCTTGAGTCTTTTCATTTTTCTAGCGAGAGGCTGAGTGCTTCCATCCTCATGTGAAGCTGAACCACTAGCCGTGAACATAGGCCAGGGCCTCAGCCGTTCCTTGCCACTCCGTGTGGTAAATGGCATATTGGCAAGTTTACGCTTCTCCTCCGACAATTTTATTTTAGATTTTGGAGTCCTTTTTTTACTGATATTTGGTGTTTTGGATTTTACATGCTCTGTACTATGACATTGGGCATCGGCCTTGGCAGACGACGTTGCTGGCATTTCATCGTCTCGGCCATGACTAGTGGCAGCAGCTTCAGCACGAGGTGGAAGTGGATCTTGATCTTTCCCTAATTTTGGAACCTCAACATTTTTGTTCTCCATATTTTAATAGGCACAACTAAAAGGCACCTCAGGTAAACAATGGAGATGGATGGATACTAGTATACTTATGGATGGACCAGCGACTGCCGACACAGAGGTAGCTACAGCCGTGGACTACCATACTGTGTCTGCTGCTAATATAGACTGGATGATAATGAGATGAAATTAATATATATATATATATATATAATATCACTAGTACTGCAGCCGGACAGGTATATATATTTATTATGTAATGACTGATGACGGACCTGCTGGACACTGTCAGCTCAGCAGCACCGCAGACTGCTACAGTAAGCTACTATAGTAGTATGTATCAAGAAGAAAGAGAAAAAAAAAACCACGGGTAGGTGGTATACAATTATGTATGGACCAGCGACTGCCGACACAGAGGTAGCTACAGCCGTGGACTACCGTACTGTGTCTGCTGCTAATATAGACTGGATGATAATGAGATGAAATTAATATATATATATATATATATATATATATATAATATCACTAGTACTGCAGCCGGACAGGTATATATATTTATTATGTAATGACTGATGATGGACCTGCTGGACACTGTCAGCTCAGCAGCACCGCAGACTGCTACAGTAAGCTACTATAGTAGTATGTATCAAGAAGAAAGAAAAAAAAAACCACGGGTAGGTGGTATACAATTATGGATGGACCAGCGACTGCCGACACAGAGGTAGCTACAGCCGTGGACTACCGTACTGTGTCTGCTGCTAATATAGACTGGATGATAATGAGATGAAATTAATATATATATATATAATATCACTAGTACTGCAGCCGGACAGGTATATATATTTATTATGTAATGACTGATGACGGACCTGCTGGACACTGTCAGCTCAGCAGCACCGCAGACTGCTACAGTAAGCTACTATAGTAGTATGTATCAAGAAGAAAGAAAAAAAAAAACCACGGGTAGGTGGTATACAATTATGGATGGACCAGCGACTGCCGACACAGAGGTAGCTACAGCCGTGGACTACCGTACTGTGCCTGCTGCTAATATAGACTGGATGATAATGAGATGAAATTAATATATATATATATATAATATCACTAGTACTGCAGCCGGACAGGTATATATATTTATTATGTAATGACTGATGACGGACCTGCTGGACACTGTCAGCTCAGCAGCACCGCAGACTGCTACAGTAAGCTACTATAGTAGTATGTATCAAGAAGAAAGAAAAAAAAACACGGGTAGGTGGTATACAATTATGGATGGACCAGCGACTGCCGACACAGAGGTAGCTACAGCTGTGGACTACCGTACTGTGTCTGCTGCTAATATAGACTGGATGATAATGAGATGAAATTAATATATATATATATATATATATATAATATCACTAGTACTGCAGCCGGACAGGTATATATATTTATTATGTAATGACTGATGACGGACCTGCTGGACACTGTCAGCTCAGCAGCACCGCAGACTGCTACAGTAAGCTACTATAGTAGTATGTATCAAGAAGAAAGAAAAAAAAAAACCACGGGTAGGTGGTATACAATTATGGATGGACCAGCGACTGCCGACACAGAGGTAGCTACAGCCGTGGACTACCGTACTGTGTCTGCTGCTCATATAGACTGGATGATAATGAGATGAAATTAATATATATATATATAATATCACTAGTACTGCAGCCGGACAGGTATATATATTTATTATGTAATGACTGATGACGGACCTGCTGGACACTGTCAGCTCAGCAGCACCGCAGACTGCTACAGTAAGCTACTATAGTAGTATGTATCAAGAAGAAAGAAAAAAAAAAAAAACACGGGTAGGTGGTATACAATTATATATATATTATATACAATTATATATATATATATATATATATATATTAAACTGGTGGTGATTAATTAAACTGGTGGTCAGGTCACTGGTCACACTATCAGCAACTTGCAAGTAGTACTCCTAAGCAGACAATCACAATATATACTGGTGGTCAGTGTGGTCACAATGGCAGTGTGGCACTCTGGCAGCAAAAGTGTGCACTGTACGTTAAAATATGTACTCCTGCTCTCAGACTCTAACTGCTCCCCACTGTCTCCCCCACAAGTCAGATATACAGTCACACTATCACTTCAGCAAGTAGTAGTACTCCTCCTAATGCTCCCCAAAATTATTAAAGTAAATACTGTGTCTCTCTCTACTCTAGTCTCACTCTCTTCTCTATAAACGGAGAGGACGCCAGCCACGTCCTCTCCCTATCAATCTCAATGCACGTGTGAAAATGGCGGCGACGCGCGGCTCCTTATATAGAATCCGAGTCTCGCGATAGAATCCGAGCCTCGCGAGAATCCGACAGCGGGATGATGACGTTCGGGCGCGCTCGGGTTAACCGAGCAAGGCGGGAAGATCCGAGTCGCTCGGACCCGTGTAAAAAAACCTGAAGTTCGGGCGGGTTCGGATTCCGAGGAACCGAACCCGCTCATCTCTACTGTATAGCTCACTACTTACTGTAGATGATTTCCTGCTGGTGGGGGCACCACAATCGGACCTTTGGGGATGGCTTCTGCCTGCGCAAGCTCCAGAGCATGCCTGGGGAATTTGAGTGTAGACTGCCTGCAGAGAAGGTCGAGAAGCTAGGTAGGGAGATAAGCTATTGTGCAGGAGCAAAGAAGGTCACTCTAGGGCAGATGCAGTCCTTGTTATGGAGGAACCAGTTTATACACATTTCCAAGGACCAAGGTCATAGGCTGTGTTAGAAAAATGTCGATTAGGAACCGATTGGCTGGGACTTTGGGGGTCATTCTGAGTTGATCGCTAGCTGCTGTTGTTAGGCTAATCTGCGCATGCCTATGCACCGCAATGCGCACGCGTGACGTACGGGTACAAAGAGTATTGTGGTTTTACACAGGTTCTAGCGAAGATTCCAGTCGCACGGCCGAATGCAGGAAGATTGACATGAAGTGGGCGTTTCTGAGTGTCAACTGACCGTTTTCAGGGAGTGCTTAGAAAAACACAGGCGTGTCTGGAAAAACGCAGGCGTGGCTGAACAAACACTGGGTGGGTCTGTGTTGTCAAAAGCCGTCCCTCCGTCCTTAGAATCAACGCACATGAAGAGTAACTACAGGGCTGGTCTTGTTTTGCACAAAATGATTTTGCAGGCGCTCTGCTGCACAAGCGTTCGCACTTCTGCAAAGCTAAAATACACTCCCCAGTGGGCGGCGACAATGCGTTTTTACGGCTGCTAAAAGAAGCCAGCGAGCGATCAACTCGGAATGAGGGCTTTTATCTCCGTCGGATTTATCTCCATCCAAGGCTTAGTAAATAGACCTTAATTCTTTAGGGTAGGGGTTGCAACATCAGCAGTCAGTGAGGGGCGCCTATTGGAGGATATCAAAGCATTAGGGAGGTAGAAATCCTGCTACAAGACTTACAGTATATCAGGCCCATAAGTGACCTTTATCTTATTACCACAGAGGCTTGGTCAAGCATTAGATAGGACATAGCCTGCAGGCAACAGGGATACTACAGTGCAGGGCCCCCTTATATACAATAAGTACTGATTTACTGAGTTATTTATAATCTACTGTACCCGATTATACACTGTAGTGAATACACCATTGTCCTGGGAAAGTTTTATAATGGAACATACAGTATGTATAATATTAAAGCATATGATTGTGATCACGGGCATTGTGTAATGAAGTCTGATATCAGCGGTCATGTGGGATGCCAGCCGAACTTAGATTTTTTTTAAAGTGGTAATCATGTACAAGGCGAATACCCCTGCATGCCACGCATGGGAAATATAATAACCGGTCCAGGGAGACGGTGATCACTGCTCCTGCAGGGCTGCCGAGCGCCAGATCCTGTGTGCTACTGTGACCCCCGCTGCTGTAAAGTGAGCTGCAGTTTTGCAGCATCACTTTACTGCACTGGAGGTCACGATGCAGCATATGGAGGACCCGGCACCCGGCAGCCCGCTCTGGAGCACCGATCACTGGCTCCTGGACTGGTAAGTGTGTTTTTGTTTTTTGTTTTTTTTACTTTTTTTTTCTTTCTACAAGTGATCAGCCTGTGTGTCCATCGGACACACAGAATTGATCACACTGCCTGGTCCCTGCACAGCTTTCTCTGCCAGGAGGCAGAGAAAGCTGGGCAGAAGGCAGCAGATCGCAGTGCTGCCCTGTGATTTTGCCATTATTACAGGGCTCACTGCGATTTTTTTTTCACATTTTTTTTTTTAGTAACTAAATTTAGCCCAGATCGCATTTCCCATTCTAAAGCCCAGTACCCACGGGCCGATGCAGGAGAGATGTGTGCTGAGCGAACCGCTCAGCACACATCTCTCCTGCCGCTCAGCACAGCGTGATCTGTGCTGATCGTGCGGGGGGAGACAGGGGGGCCGCTCATTTCACCCAGCGGGTGAAGCGAGCGACCCGCTAGATTGGCCTGCATGCAGGCCAATCTAGCAGCAGCAATAGCGATGTGCGGGGCCGCGCATCGCTATCACTGAGGGGGCTACACACGGAGCAATCATGCTGATATTCTAAGCAATCCAGTCAGATTGCTTAGAATATCGCTCCGTGAGTACCCCCCTTAAGTATGGGAAATGCAATGTGGGTTACTAAAAAAAAGTGAATTAAAGGGTTTGGAGCAGTTTTTCATGAAAACTGCTCCAAATGCCCTTTAATACATTTAAGTGATACTAAAATAATGTGAAAAGGGGTGTGAAAACACCCTTTTTCACATTGTCGTTAGTAAAAATGTTAATAAATAGGCTCCTAATACAGTAAAAATGTAGAATTCCAGTGCACAGTCTGGAACCTTTAGACAAGGGTGTGTGGCCCTCAGGCAGTAGGGCCACTGGTGATTTTCCCTATACTCCTTGAACCCAGTCCGACCTTGAGTGGATGTCCACCCTGTATCCTTTCTCCTACAGTTCTTCAATGTTGCATTCCATCAGAATTGTCTTTAGAGTGAGTGCTTGTTTGATTTCCTAAAGCACTAACTGTATGAGGTAGAAGTATTTCCATCTGGAAGTAGTCCCGTCCCAACAGGTGAAGTGTGCGCCTGCACTCCCATCCCAGTAGTCTTTCCTAAGCGTTAGCCCGTTCTGCTCAAGGTCAAGCGCAGGAAGTGCGGTCTACCCAGCACTAGATAACATATTCATCTACAATTATATTACATGCTGTAATATTCCGGCAGCCAAGAATACTTTTTATTTTCTCGTCCCTTCTCTCCACTACAGTTACTAAACCGCCCATTAATCTCCATGTTCCAAAGTCATATTTGTAAACTGGCCACGAGTGTTTTGCCAGGAAGTGAAGGTAAATTGATAAGGTGATAACACTGAGCATTCATGCTGGGCTGCAAACCACAATTGTTTTTCTGTCTGAATGGGCCTCTTATCTTACATTGACATTGCTAATAGAATATGCATAGTCTTATTAGCATACAAGATAATAGTGCCCTGGGGGGAACAGTATCATAAAACTTTAAGTAGAAATCAAAACAGAAGGAGGGGGCAAGAGGGAACATTGTCACAAGCAAAAAAAAATAAAACCAGAGCCCGAGGCCACACTTTGCAAGAGCATACGTATGTAGTCATATTTCTCGCACTAGTCACCATGCAAATGCTAATAGGCTGTACTCCCATGAATACTATCAGTGTCATGTTTTATGTGAAGCATTAATTGAGATAATGTGCCCCTTCTGCGGGGATGACAGAGTTGTATGTCACAGTGTGCCACAACAATGTGATGGCAACATCTGCAATGGAAATACAAATGGATTTTATTCTGCGGAGCAGCTGAGGACTCGGAAACTGTATACTTAATTCTCACTCATGGCCTCCGCTATATGGTTATTACTGTGTAGATCAGAGGTCTGCTTGTTTAATGATAAACAGCATTGAAAATGTTCCTTTGATGTAGCCTGGCAATGGAAGATCACCTGAAATGTGTGGATGGTCTTCGGAAAGGGATAACTGTAATTTGTGCTATTTCATTCTTATAGACCTACCACACAGTGCTAGTGTAAACCCGTCATAGAGGATCCTGGGGTGGGAGGGTGACCCTGGTAGGAGGAGGATAATGGATGATGGACAACTACTGATAATACTGTATAGAGCAGCAGCTCTTGGTCACCAACATCATTGTGCAATTTACCCTGCATTATCTATCTATCTATCTATCTATCTATCTATCTATCTATCTATCTATCTATCTATCTATCTATCTATCTACGTACAGTATCTATCTATCTATCTATCTATCTATCTATCTATCTATCTATCTATCTGCAATTTAGATCTGGGTTTGGACCCGCCCCTCCCACGATTAAAGCGTTCTTCATATTTTATATATCTGTCAGACCAGCATGGTTTTACCAAGGTGCAAAGTTAGATGTTTTTGTCTTTGCTTTCCTTCCAGCTCAGAATTAGCCCCATGACTTTGTGAACTTACACTTGTGGATATATTCAATTAACTGTGAGGTCTATCATGCAGCTCATTGATGGATAATTAGCTCATGGCAAGGGGAAAAGCTACTCAATTAAATAGCCTTTCCTATGTGCTTAAGATTGGGGATTACTGCGTGGAAACTCACTGGGCGGTATTCAAATGATATATCACACCCAATCTCCTATCTAAAGTGATCCCCGTTATCACACATATTGCGCCCATAGTAATCAGGTTTTGCTGCGTAAAGGGTTGGGTGCCTTCACTACTCTTGGGGTAGCGAGCTGAAATGATTATACCACACACGTCAGCAGAAACAGAACGGGTGTGAAAGGGGGTGAAAAGAATTGAATACCGCCCACGCACACTGCAGAATCAATCGATTTTCCCTGCATTTGAACCCCCGGCAGTGCTGTTTTCTCGTAGACTTTTCCTCACAGCTAATTGAATATGCCCTTTGGTGGTCATTTCTGTGTGTAAAACCATTACCAAGCAGCAGCAATTATTTTGATTCTTCAATTTTCTGGTCCTTTTTGGATAATGGTTTCTTTTTATCTAATGCCATTCGACCTGTTGAATTTTTCAACCCATTTTGACACTCATGGGGGATGCAGTATGCTTAAAAATTCTGCATTATTAAGATACTTAAAAGTGATCCACAGAAGATTTCAGATATATCCGCTGTGGCCTGCCAGCACTACAATCCCAATAGAATGTTATGGGGCTGCAATGCGTTGGTATGTATCAAGATCTGGAGCTTTGTCCGGATAGGCAGTGCTGTCTGTAGATGGTGTTGCCTATAGAAGCTTTTATCAGCGTTCCCCTGAGAGGGATTTCTGACCACCCTTCCCCTCCCCCACCGTGGCTTATTAAAACTGTTTACATTTATATAATATCATATATGTCAGTATTAGGGATGATAGGGACTCACCTGATGGTGTCACTGTGATGTGGTAGGTGGGCCCACATTTCTGGACAAAAATTATACTAAGAACCTCAGTTTTTCTTTATGTAAAATTGCAGAGTTTATTATAATTGTTTTGATTACCAGTGTTCTTAGTGTTTTGAGTGTGCACCTGCAATTTCCTTTTATTCTGTGGGGCACTACAAGTCTCAACAAGGTAGCCCCTCTTATGTTTAAACTTAGGGTGTGCAGTTCAGCCCCCCTTTACAAGTTACTGGTCACCTCATACTACAAAATAGGTGAGCAACACTGTAAATCATAGATTTTTGTGCTTGCTCACTGTACAGTGCCATATTTATGCTAGTGTCCTTGCCATTGTCGTTCAACATTAGAAAAGAAGGTACCATAATATAGTGGCTTGAGACAACACCACAGTGATAGCGTAAAATCCAGGGAAATGTAACTCTATTTATTAGCGTTCAGGGGTTCCAAGTAAGGAAAGGGAGCACGTTAGGAAAATATTTTCATTGTTGGTAGCCCATCTTTAAGGCGTATACCTCAAATTCACACCCCCATTCACATCCCAAACATTGGATCTTAAAAATACAAATAGTAGTTGTGATTCTTTTTTAGCATTAGTTATGCAATAGACCAACTTGTCTGAGCGACTCAATAATCTGTAAGCTATACTGTAAGATAGTTGATTTTTTCAAATGCTGACCTCCAATAGGAAGTTCACAAATTCTTCCACCATTACGAATAGATTGTTTTTATGAATTAAATTATCATACTCATATTTTTTCACTTTACAGTACTGACTATTCAACATAAGCATTCTCCACAACAAACTCAACATTCCTATATCCCCTACTGTAATTTTATGTTGTGTGTCATTTCATTTCTACAAATCCAAAGCATAGGGGACCACATGCATCACCTCTGCAACCATAATGAGTCCACCTCCCGTTACCATCAAACCTTAACAGTTTCCTGACCTTGCTATCATAGCTCTGATCTGTGAGCGTGACGGCTCCTGTCTGCAGTGTCTGTACACAAATTCACGTTTTCTACGCTAAACTCTTCGTTCTATCAGAGCATTCACAGTTCACTTAACTCTGGAAGAGAGCCACACATTCATATCCTTTCTATACCACACCAATAGCCAAAGTAAATCTTTCAGTGCTTGGCACAAGAGAATGACCTCAGTAGAAAAGACTCAAACAAGAATCAGATGGTTTGTCCTCTCTGCTAATGGCGAACAATGTGTCTTAATGTTTGGAAACTCTTGTGTAGCCAACTTCAGATGACCCCGCATGTTCAAATCCTCATACAATGCTCAATGGAATAAACGTTGGTTGCAAAGTATAAGGGAACGTGGTACTTTATGGTTTCTTACAGTATGTTCACCTGAATAGTTGGAAATATTTTTTTTTATTATCTTTTCAATGTGTTGTAGTTAAGCTTTACAAAAGACAAGAAGACCCTTAAGTATTCAAGTAGTAGCCTCTCCCATTTGTGTCACACGCTTCATTTAGAACAGTCAATAAAGACAACAGACACCTAGATATAATACTCCTCTCTCAAAATCAATATTGACTGTAAATTAAATGTAAAAAAAAATAGTTTTTGGAGGGTATATAAGCAATGAAACTCTAATTTACACAAGAGGAAAAAACTGTTGTTAGTTTCCTATTTTGTCCCTAATTGTCTATTTATCCTGAATCTGTAAGATCCCAAATGGCTTTAAAGGTTTAGACATATGTTGTTTAGTAATTTCTCTGCTGTAGTCTTACTAGCAGTGCATAGTTACTGTACCTGCTATCAGTGGTGCCGAGAGAGGGGGGGGGGAAGGGTACAAATTACCAGGGCCCAGGTCCGATGGAGGGGCCCAGTGAGGATCCAGTAGGGGCCCAGGCCCCCTCCCCCTTTACCTGACAGTAGCAGCTGCAGCTCTTCTCTTCAGCCCAGCACACTCTGCTGTGGCCTGGGCTGCAGTGTGGCCATGGAGGTGCTTAAAATACTATTTTTTCAGCATTTCACCTCTTGTGATTAGGCCACGCCCCTTGAAAAGTACCTGGGCCCATCCTGGCTCTCGACTGTTCTGCCTGTTATACAGTTTCTATACAATTGGAGGGTAGCATTGCAAGTGTCATTTGAGAAGACACAGCAACCCGCTCCCCCCCCCCCCCCTCCCCTTCACACACACATCTCGCCAGGTCATATACGGAAAATGTATCATCCCTCTGCATATACTTGATATATTTTGTTCTGTTCTATCCAGATAACAGGTTTAATTAGCAGGTGTGTAAACGAATGCAAGAAAGCAAGCTTTAAACACAGCCAGGCAGTTTGGAGTGAACATTAATTAAATACTGTTGGAGTAATTTCACTATTTTCATTTAGTGGAGTTCAACCTAAACTGTAAAATGTCTATTTATGATACTATCATTTTTCAAACTCAAACAAGTAAGTCTGAATTAAACAATTGTGTAATGTGTGAAGAGGGAGCATGAGACGTAGTGTGTGACTCTTGTCGAGCAACGAACAGAAAGTGAGGTAGAAATGATGAGTGACAAACCATGAGAGATGAAGGACTAGCCATGAGTGATGAGGGACAAGCCATGTGTGAATAGGGACAAGCCATGAGTGATGAGTGACAATCCATGAGAGATGAGGGAGAAGCTATGAGTGATAAGGAAAAAGTTATGCACAATGAGGGGCAAGTCATGCATGATGAGGGACAAGCCATGGGAGATGAGGGACAATTCAGGAGTGATTACTGACAAGCCATAAATGACCAGTAACAAGCCACTCAAAATGAGGGACAAGTCATAAGAGATGAGAGGCAAGCCAAGAGTCATCAGAGACAAGACATTTGAGATGAGGGACAAGCCATGAGTTATGAGTGACAACCCATAAGTTATGGATGACAAATCATGAATGATCAGTGGCAAGCCATGAGAGATGAAGTACAATCCATGAGTAATGAAAGACAAGTCATGAGAGATGAGGGACAAGCTATGTATGATCAGTGACAACCCATGAAAGATGAGGAACAAGCCATGACTGATGAGGAGCAAGCCTTGAGAGATGCAGGACAATCCATGAGAAATGAGAGACAAGCCATGTGAGATTGGGGACAAGTCATGAAAGATGAGGAAAAGTCCTGAGTGATGAGGTACAAGCCTTGACATATAAGTGACAAGTCATGAGTGATGAGAGACAAGCCATGAGTGATTAGGGAAAAGTCATGAGAGATGAGGGACAAGTCATGAGTGATAAGGTACAAGCCATGACAGATGAGTGACAAGTCATGAGTGATGAGTGACAAGCCATAATTGATGGATGGCAAGTCATGAATGATCAGTGGCAAGACATAAGAGATGAAGGACAAGCCATAAGTGATGGATGGCAAGTCATGAATGATCAGTGGCAAGACATGAGAGATGAAGGACAAGTCATGAATGATTAGTGACAATCCATGAGTGATGAGTGACAATCCATGAGAGATGAGGGAGAAGCTATGAGTGATAAGGAAAAAGTTATGCACAATGAGGGGCAAGTCATGCATGATGAAGGACAAGCCATGGGATATAAGGGACAATTTAGGAGTGATTACTGACAAGCCATAAATGACCAGTAACAAGCCACTCAAAATGAGGGACAAGTCATAAGAGATGAGGGGCAAGCCAAGAGTCATGAGAGATAAGACGTTTGAGATGAGGCACAAGCCATGAGTTATGAGTGACAACCCATAAGTTATGGATGACAAATCATGAATGATCAGTGGCAAGCCATGAGAGATGAAGTACAATCCATGAGTAATGAAAGACAAGTCATGAGAGATGAGGGACAAGCTATGTATGATCAGTGACAACCCATGAAAGATGAGGAAAAAGCCATGACTGGTGAGGAACAAGCCTTGAGAGATGCAGGACAATCCATGAGAGATGAGAGACAAGCCATGAGTGATTGGGGACAAGTCATGAGAGATGAGGGAAAAGTCCTGAGTGATGAGGTACAAGCCTTGACAGATAAGTGACAAGTCATGAGTGATGAGAGACAAGCCATGAGTGATAAGGGAAAAGTCATGAGAGATGAGGGACAAGTTATGAGTGATAAGGTACAAGCCATGACAGATGAGTGACAAGTCATGAGTGATGAGTGACAAGCCATAATTGATGGATGGCAAGTCATGAATGATCAGTGGCAAGACATAAGAGATGAAGGACAAGCCATAAGTGATGGATGGCAAGTCATGAATGATCAGTGGCAAGACATGAGAGATGAAGGACAAGTCATGAATGATTAGTGACAAGCCATGAGAGATGAGGGACAAGCTAAGAGTGATAAGAGACAAGCCATGAGTGATTGGGGAAAAGTTATGAGAGATGATGGATAAATCATGAGTGTTGAGGGACAAGCCATGACAGATCAGTGACAGTCATGAGTGATGAGTGACAAGTCACAAGTAATGGATGACAAGCCATGCTGGATGAGGGACAAGCTATGAGTGATAAGGACAAGCCATGAATGATCAGTGACAACACATGAGAGAAGAGTGACAAGCCACAAGTGATGAGGAACAACCTTGAGAGATAAAGGACAAGCCATGGGAGATGATGGACAAGCCATTAGTGATGAAAGACAAATCAAGAGTGATGTGGGACAAGCCATATGTGATGAAGGACAAGTCATGAGTGATGAGAGAAAAACCATGATTGATGAGGGGCAAGGCATGAATGATCAGTGATAACCCATGAGAGATGAAGAACAAGCCACGAGTGATAAGTGACAAGCCTTGAGAGATGAATGACAAGCCATAAGGGATAAGTATCAAGCCATGAGTGATGAGGGACAAGCCATGAGAAATTAGTGACAAGTAACAAATGATTAATGACAAGATCTGAGAGATGACGATCCAGCCAAGAGTGATGAGGGACAAGGCATGAGTGATGACTGACAAGCCCTGAGAGATTAGGGACCAACCATGATTTATGAGGGGCAAATCATGAGTTTTGAGTGGCAGTCATGAGAGATGAGTGAAGAACTATAAGGAATGTGTCATGTTCAATAAGGGATGTTTAATGACATGGTCAGAATGAAGTCTAATTATAAGTCATGGGCCATATCAGCAACAATCAGCCTTATTTGATGACCTGTGCCTGTATTTAAAAATTCTAATTAGAAGCAAATTATGATGTAGTAAGGTTTTATCTTCTTAACTTTAATCCTAATTTCTCATACTCTTGTAACTCAATCCTCTTCCACCATAAACTGACCTGTTCCCTTGTCACTCATAAATATGAGTGACTTTATTCATTGCTCATCATTATTCACTTGTCACCTATAAACATGGTAACACGTGATGGGGAACTATTCATCACCAGTCTTCCATTACTCATCATTCCTTACTTGTCAACTATGAACATGGAGTAACATGCTATTGGGAACCAGTCATAACCCATCATTCATTACTCATCATTCATTATTTGTCACCTAGAGTAATAAGATTCAGTGACACGGGATAGGTATCTAGTCATCACCCATATTCATTACTCATCATTCATCACTTGCCACCTACAGTATGAACATGGAGTGAATGGTTATAGGTAACTAGTTATCACCCATTATTCATAACTTATCAGTCATCACTTGCCACCTGCAGTATGAACATTGAGTGACAGGTGATAGGTAACTACTTAGCACCCATTATTCATTACTTATCAGTCATCACTTGCCACCTACAGTAAGAACGTTGAGTGACAGGTGATAGGTAAATAGTTATCACCCATTATTCATTACTTATTATTCATCATTTGTCACCTACAGTATGAACATGGAGTGACACGTGATATGGACCTAGTCATCACCCATTATTCATTACTCATCATTCATCACTTGCCACCTACAGTAAGAACATTAAGTGACAGGTGATATGCAAATAGTTATCACCCATTATTCATTACTCATCATTCATCACTTGTCACATACAGTATGAGCATGGAGTGACACATGATATTGAACTATCCATAACCCATTATTCATTACTCATCATTGGGGGAAACAAAATGTTCAGAACTGGGAACTACAAATGTATTAGCACTGGAATGAGTTTGGAACTTGGGGCTACAATGTTATCTACAAATATATACAAAAAAGTAGATAGAAATATCTTTAGCCTAGTAAACGTAAGGGAGGCAATTAATTTGCAGGCTATGAGGTTCCCGGCGATCAGGATACCGAGGCCGGAATCCTAACAGCCAACAATGCCGGCAGCTGGAATATCGGCTCACAGGGGCTATATCCACTCGTGGGTGTCCAAAACACCCATAGAGTGGGACAGTGTCGGACTGGGGCATGTAGTGCCAACCGGGGGAATACAGTGGTAGAGGCCCATGTTTATGGGTGTGGCCAGTCTCTAGAGGGGGTGTGCCCAGCCGCCACATTGGTTTACCTAACCATTTTGCAAGTGTTGGTCCCCTAAATAAATATATATACAGTAAATACTGTAGCGCATGCATGATAATGTACTAGATTAGTAACAGCACAGTCTGGAACCTGATCCCTAGAGGAGGGGGTAGACCCCAGGCAGTAGGGCCCACTGGTGGTTTCCCCTGTACCCCTGTGGGCCAGTCCAACCCTGGAGTGGGAATAGATCCTGTGGTGAGAGCAGCGACCTACCGAGCCCCCAAGGGGACTCGTAGCACTCGCCACATTGATGGCATTCTGGTGGGCGGGATGCCACTGTTGGGATACTGACAGCCAGCATCCCATCCGCCGGGAATACATATGTATTCCAAATGTAATATAGTGGCAGTGGTTATTTGCTTTGGGGGGGGGGGGGGTTATGTGTTGGGCGCCTGTATAGTCGATACAAATGTATTGGCACTGGTTGACAGGTTACTGGGAGGCACACTACAGTATGCTGCAAAGTGGTGGACAAAAATGTGCTATGGCAGCTTTAAAACTTTATCAAAATGTAATGTGTATTCTTCAGTGCACGATTTAGAGTTTTGTATCTGTATGATTAAGGTGGGCTGCAACAAGCGGTGGTTTAACAGAGGAGGCGGCCAGTGTGCAGACTCCATGCGGGCCCCCTCCTATCTGCTGCACAGTATATTCTGGCATTGTGCCAGGGGCCCGTGGGCACCGCACACTCTGCACTTGTTATAGATATGCCAAAGACTGCCACAGCCAGACTCACAGTTACAAGTTTTAATCTCATTAAAACAAAGTGCAAGATGTTCTATCTATCTATCTATCTATCTATCTATCTATCTATCTATCTATCTATCTATCTATCTATCTGTTGCCATTTCAATGAGTACAGGGTGTTAGGGTCCCTTCTCTGCACAGGAGTGGTTCGGGAGTGTATAGATACTGTACCAGAAGCAAGCTCAGAGAACATACTGGCAACAAGTATGGGGCTTGCAAAATACTATCTGCAGTGCTTGACATATGTGAGCACACAATTGAATAAAAAAAACATACATGCTCTGCACTCTTATTACACTTCAAACTCTATTTAATTTAAATTCAGGTAATGTTGGTCCAAAATATTGCAAAAATTTATCAAGCCGGCTAAATAATGTCAAAGTTTTCCCTTCTGGCCAGTGCCTACCCTGACATCTGCATCATTTGCCACAAGGTATAACCCAGCTTTTAAACACAAATTATGCTTTTTTTATGGGTTTGGTGTACTAGCTCATTGGCTTAAAGAGACAGAACCTCACCCAAGCATACCAATTAATGAGCACCTGGGGAACTCACTAGCGCACGCAGGGGGGGTTTCTGAGTACCTAGAAACCTCCCCTGCTCTCCACTCCATCGCCCCAGCTGAACGATTAATTTTTTGTTTTTTTTAATAAGACGGAGGAGCTGCCGGTCTATGACACGGCAGCTGCCTCCTTATATTCATAGAGCCGCCGGCAGCGGGCTGACTCTGCAATAGGTGGCGCTGGAGAGCACAGCTCCTCAGGAGCAGCAGTGCCCATGGTAACAATGCTGGCCGGGAGAAGCACTCTCTTCCTCCGTCCCGGCCAGCGATAGGCACAAGTATGAGCCCGCGGATCAAGCATGTGTGGCGCAAGTAAGGGGTGCTGGGGGACGGCAGGGGAGGCATCGCATCCACCTGTGTTTATTTGCGTACATATTATTAAGAGATATACGGGAGAGGGGAAAGTAAAGTGTGTGTGTTATTAAGGTGAAGTGTGTGTGTGTGTTATTAAGGTGAAGTGTGTGTGTGTGCGTGTGTGTGTGTGTGTGTGTGTGTGTGTGTGTGTGTGTGTTATTAAGGTGAAGTGTGTGTGTGTGTGTGTGTGTGTGTGTGTGTGTGTGTGTGTGTGTGTGTGTGTGTGTGTGTTATTAAGGTGACGTGTGTGTGTGTTATTAAGGTGAAGTGTGTGTGTGTTATTAAGTTGGAAGTGTGTGTTTGTAATAAGTGAAAGCGGTCTGCATATAAAGTGAAAGGGGTGTGCGTGCGTATAAAGTGAAAGAGATGTGCATGTGTGCGCGTAATAAGTGAAAAGTGTGTGTAATAAGAGAAAGAGGTGTGCGTATAAAGGTGGTCATTCCGAGTTGTTCGCTCGGTAATTTTCTTCGCATCGCAGCGATTTTCCGCTAATTGCGCATGTGCAATGTTCGCACTGCGACTGCGCCAAGTAAATTTGCTAAGAAGATTGGTATTTTACTCACGGCATTACAAGTTTTTTTCTTCGTTCTGGTGATCGTAATGTGATTGACAGGAAGTGGGTGTTTCTGGGCGGAAACTGGCCGTTTTATGGGTGTGTGTGAAAAAACGCTACCGTTTCTGGGAAAAACGTGGGAGTGGCTGGAGAAACGGAGGAGTGTCTGGGCGAACGCTGGGTGTGTTTGTGACGTCAAACCAGGAACGAAACTGACTGAACTGATCGCAGTGGCAAAGTAAGTCTCGAGCTACTCAGAAACTGCAAAGAAATTTCTATTCGCAATTTTGGAATCTTTTGTTCGCAATTCTGCTAAGCTAAGATACACTCCCAGAGGGCGGCGGCTTAGCGTGTGCAATGCTGCTAAAAGCAGCTTGCGAGCGAACAACTCGGAATGACCACCAAAGTGAAAGGGGTGTGTGTGCATATACAAAGGGAAAGAGATTGTGTGTGCGTAATAAGTGAAAGAGGTGTTTGTGTGCGTATAACGTGAAAGAGGTATGTGTGCTATATATTTATGTACATATATAGTGTCACTTTAGTCCTTCCCCTGCCCCACCTACTGTATGCATGGCTCCACACCCACATTGGAAACCCCCCTTCACAAATCCTGTGTTTGCCCCTGGGAACTGTATATACCGTATATACCACCTGTGACTGATCAATGGCAAGGCATGCTGGGACTTACAGTGTCACCTCCTCGTGAAAGCCGCAGCTAATGTAACCCTGCAGTGTATGGTAGGCATGTGTCCCTCATCTCTGCAGGGATCCTTGAAAAAGCCCCTCCGTAGTGGATGCTGTCTTTGCATATCTCCTCTGCAGCAATATGAGGACAGAGAGGAACAACACTTCCAACACTTACTGGCATATTTATCAAAATTATTTTTGGTAAAATAATGTGAAAAAGGGTGTTTTTTTTCACACCCGTTTCACATTATTTTAGTGTCACCTGATTGTACTAAAGGGCAGTTGGAGGTGAATTCTTAAAATTCCCCCTCCACGCTCATGAATTTGCATTTTCTTAGTAAGCAGATCGCATTTCCAATACTTGTAAAAAACAAGAACAGTTGTAAAAAATATACCAGAGGAAGCCCTGTGATAATAATGATGTTTTGAGATAACATCAGGGCTCTCTTCTGCTTCCCCTACCCGTGCACAGCCTTCTCTGCCTACTGGCAATGAAGGGTGAGATGGGTTCTGGCCCCTCTGTTCAGCCATGTGTGTCTGATGGACACATAGGTTGATCACTATGTAAAAAAATACTTCCCTGCACCCAGGAACTGGTTATTGATGATCCAGTGAGGGCAGCCGGTCATCCGATCACTGTGCCTCTGGTGTTGTAAAGTAGGCATCTCACTTTACAACACTGGTGGTCACAGTATAGCACAGGATCAGATGACTGGCTGCTCTCCCAGATCACGGGTCCTGGCTGGTAGTGTAAGTAGCGTAGGTAGTGGAGGTGTCTTGGGGGGTAAACAGTGGCGGCAAATGCGCTGTACAGTCTCAGGATACCCTGAGAATTGCGGTAAGCTTGCTGTACTTTCTCGCAAGCTCTGTACCCACATGCGATAGTTGATAACATCCTTTGATGTATTCACAGTGCTCGAAGAGGGCCAGTATACACCGGTATGGCATATCGGCACTTTGACGACTGATTTCCCTCCCCTGCTGACTTCCGTGCTGCCAATCGGAGCTGTGGAATCGGCAGCCAATAAGCAGCGGCCGCGTGGCCGCTCCTGAGTGGCTGCCGGTCCACGCCAGATTTCAAATCTCAGAGGGACCTCACCGCCGCCACCGCCGCCCATGGTTTCCTCACCGACGCTGCCCATGGGCTCCTCCGCCACCGCACACGGCCTCCTCCTCACCAGCGCCGACTACACCTCTGCACAGCCGCCGACCACAGCTCCCTCCACACCTCCACTGCTTATCTCATTAGGTAATGTTCCCCTGCTTCCCTATGTCCCTCTGTCACTCTCCCTGTCACTGCTGTCATTCTCTCTGTCCCTGCTGTCACTCTCCCTGTCACTACTGTCACTCTCTCTCCCTGTCCCTGAATTATGGAACATACTGTGTGGCATATTGTGAATTTTGGCTCATACTGTGTGGCATATTGAGAATTTTGGCTCATACTGTGTGGCATATTGAGAATTTTGGCTCATACTGTGTGTCATATTGTGAATTTTGGCTCATTCCGTGTGGCATATAGTTATTTGGCTCATTCTGTGTGGTGTAATGTGAATTTTGGATCATTCTGTGGGAATTTTAGCTCATTCAGTGTGGCATAATGTGAATTTGGCTCATTCCTTGTGAGATAATGTGTAAGGGGCACCAGTACTAGCTAGTATAAGGGGTCCTACTATTGTGGTGCATAATGTGTGTATGGTTTGGTACACTACACTTATGGACATGCCTCCTTTTGAGTGACCACGCCCCCTTTTGAGTGGCCATGCCCCCTTAATTACAACCTTCACTTTTCCATACCCCCATTTTAAAATTTCCACTTCGACAACTGTGTATTCAATTATCGCAATGTGATATGGGGCGGTTCTGATTGTGCTAAAAATGCCTATCGATGTAGATAAATAAGTAGCATGTAATGAAGGGTTTAAAACCAATTGTTGTCACACATTCCTTGTGGTGATACTTGCTTAGCACACAGTAACTGCGGAGAGACTTTTTGATCATTTATATACATATATACAGTACACACACACACACACACACACACACACACACACACACACACACACACACACACATATATGCATTGAAAACGGAGAGCGCACACATCAATGTATAATTTGGTAACTTTTATACTGGTAGTAGATATCCACATACATTATAGTTTAAAATCATCTGTTTCAGCAAAACTCTACCATGAATAAAACCGTCAGTCCTCTGATCTGGTCGGATAACCTCTCGCACCAGCTCCGGATGTCACAATGCCCACATCGTTTAGCCATGCCCTATATATATATATATATATATATATATATATATATATAGAGTGGGGGGATAAGGGTACCGGCGACTTGTGTTGTTTAAAACATGATCATTAAAACTTAAAATTTATGAGCCAAAAAATATATAATATTACAAACAAGTTTTTTAATAATATATAAAAGTGGAATAAAACATAAAAAGTTTCACAAACACTGGTAAAAGCATAAAGGTCTTTGTAAAAGGTAAGGAATTCTGACTTAACTTTAAGATAGGCAAGGGGGTCACTGCAGGGAAACCAACGCGTTTCGTCACACCAGACTTCTGAGCGGGTTCGATTCTCCGAGATCCGTACCCCCCCGCCCCCGAACTTCACCTATTTTACACGGCAGCCTCGGATCTTCCCGCCTTGCTCGGTTAACCCGAACGCGCCCCAACGTCATCATCCCGCTGTCGGATTCTCGCGAGATTCGTATTCTATATAAAGAGCCGCGCGTCACCGCCATTTTCACTCGTGCATTGGAGATTGAACGGAGAGGACGTGGCTACGTTCTCTCCCTGAAAAGCTCCATATCTGTGCTCAGTGTGCTGCAAATATCTGTGCTCAGTGTGCTGCAAATATCTGTGCTCAGTGTGCTGCAAATATCTACGTTCTTTGCCTGAAAAGCTCCATATCTGTGCTCAGTGTGCTGCAAATATCTGTGCTCAGTGTGCTGCATTTTGGTGACCAACAGTATATAGTTGTACAGTACAGTAGGCCATTGCTGTATCTTGGAGCTCTGTGTCACTGCAAGTATCCATTCCATATCTGTGCTGCATTTTTGTGAGCAGTATATATAGTAGTACAGTGCAGCATTTTGGTGACCAACAGTATATAGTTGTACAGTACAGTAGGCCATTGCTGTATCTAGCAGCTCTGTGTCACTGCAAGTATCCATTCCATATCTGTGCTGCATTTTTGTGAGCAGTATATATAGTAGTATAGTGCAGCATTTTGGTGACCAACAGTATATAGTTGTACAGTACAGTGGGCCATTGCTATTGATATAATAATATTACTGGCATATAATTCCACACATTAAAAAATGGAGAACAAAAATGTGGAGGGTGAAATAGGGAAAGATCAAGATCCACTTCCACCTAGTGCTGAAGCTGCTGCCACTAGTCATGGCAGAGACGATTCAATGCCATCAACGTCGTCTGCCAAGGCCGATGCCCAATGTCATAGTAGAGAGCATGTAAAATCCAAAAAACTAAAGTTCAGTAAAATGACCCAGAAATCTAAATTAAAAGCATCTGGGGAGAAGCGTAAACTTGCCAATATGCCATTTACGACACGGAGTGGCAAGGAACGGCTGAGGCCCTGGCCTATGTTCATGGCTAGTTGTTCAGCTTCACATGAGGATGGAAGCACTCATCCTCCCGCTAGAAAACTGAAAAGAGTTAAAATGGCAAAAGCACAGCAAAGAACTGTGCGCTCTTCTAAATCACAAATCCCCAAGGAGAGTCCAATTGTGTCAGTTGCGATGACTGACCTTCCCAACACTGGATAGGAAGAGGTGGCTCCTTCCACCATTTGCACGCCCCCTGAAAGTGCTGGAAGGAGCACCCACAGTCCAGTTCCTGATAGTCAAATTGAAGATGTCAGTGTTGAAGTACACCAGGATGAGGATATGGGTGTTGCTGGCGCTGAGGAGGAAATTGACAAGGAGGATTCTGATGGTGAGGTGGTTTGTTTAAGTCAGGCACCCGGAGAGACACCTGTTGTCCGTGGGATGAATATGGCCATTGACATGCCTGGTCAAATTACAAAAAAAAATCACCTCTTCGGTGTGGAATTATTTTAACAGAAATGCGGACAACAGGTGTCAAGCCGTGTGTTGCCTTTTTCAAGCTGTAATAAGTAGGGGTAAGGACGTTAACCACCTAGGAGCATCCTCCCTTATACGTCACCTGGAGCGCATTCATCAGAAGTCATTGACAAGTTCAAAAACTTTGGGTGACAGCGGAAGGAGTCCACTGACAACTAAATCCCTTCCTCTTGTACCCAAGCTCCCTCAAACCACACCACCAACTCCCTCAGTGTCAATTTCCTCCTCCTTAGACAGGAACGCCAATAATCCTGCAGTTCATGTCATTGGCAAGTCTGATGAGTCCTCTCCTGACTGGGATTTTTCCGATGGATCCTTGAGAGTAACGCCTACTGCTGCTGGCGCTGCTGTTGTTGCTGCTGGGAGTCGATCATCATCCCAGAGGGGAAGTCGGAAGACCACTTGTACTACTTCCAGTAAGCAATTGACTGTCCAACAGTCCTTTGCAAGGAAGATGAAATATCACAGCAGTCATCCTGTTGCAAAGCGGATAACTCAGCCTTGGCAGCTGTGTTGGTGTTAGACGTGCGTCCGGTATCCGGCGTTAGTTCACAGAGACTTAGAGAATTTCTTGAGGTAGCCGATACCAAATACCATCTAGGCTCCACTTCTCTAGGCAGGCGATAGCGAGATTTTACCAATTAATATCAGTGATTTAAAATTAATTATTAATTACAGTGATCTTGCCAAATGATTCCAGTGATTTTGTCATTTTCTTCCAATGATTTGGACCAATAATACCATTGATTAGAACGAATAATTCCTGTGATTTTGTCATTTTCTTCCAGTGATTTGGACCAATAATACCATTGATTAGAACTAATAATTCCTGTGATTTTGTCATTTTCTTCCAGTGATTTGGACCAATAATACCATTGATTAGAACGAATAATTCCTGTGATTTTGTCATTTTCTTCCAGTGATTTGGACCAATAATACCATTGATTAGAACGAATAATTCCTGTGATTTTGTCATTTTCTTCCAGTGATTTGGGCCAATAATACCAATGATTCGAACAAATAATTCTTGTGATTTTGTCATTTTCTTCCAGTGATTTGGACCAATAATACCATTGATTAGAACAAATAATTCCTGTGATTTTGTCATTTTCTTCCAGTGATTTGGACCAATAATACCATTGATTAGAACAAATAATTCCTGTGATATTGTTTGAGGTGTTTTTGTCGCTTAGCTTAGCCGTCCAGCGACCACATTATACCTCTTTTTCTCTTTTCTTTGCATCATGTGCTGTTTGGGGCCAATTTTTTAAGTGCCATCCTGTCTGACACTGCAGTGCCACTCCTAGATGGGCCAGGTGTTTGTGCCGCCCTCTTGGGTCGCTTTGCTTAGTCATCCAGCGACCTCGGTACAAATTTTAGGACTAAAAATAATATTGTGAGGTGTTCAGAATAGACTGGAAATGAGTGTAAATTATGGTAATTGAGGTTAATGCTACTATAGGATCAAAATTACCCCCAAATTCTATGATTTAAGCTGTTTTTGAGGGGGTTTTGAAAAAAAACACCTGAATCCAAAACACACCCCAATCCGACAAAAAAATTTCAGGGAGGTTTTGCCAAAATCCAAAAACACGGCCGCGGAACCGAATCCAAAACCAAAACACAAAACCCGAAAAATTTCCAGTGCACATCTCTAGTATATATATATATATATATACATACATATATATATATATATATTTATATAAATACAGTATGTATATATATATATATATATATATATATGCAGCAGAAATATAGTCTTAGACTATGGCGTAAATACGTACTGTATATTCAGGATGTCTATTTCAAGAGGCAAGCTAATAACAACATAAATAGTTTTCATCTTCAGGAAATGATTCTAGAGGAGCAGTGGCTGATAATGTGATTGCGCTGTCAGTGAGAATAGCTGACACTATGTTAAAGTTTCTGCTCAGAAAGGTCTCTGCTTTTCCATTTATATTTTTGTTTCCTATTTTGTTGTTACGTTTCCATGTGTGTTGGGTTTCCAGGCTAGGTCAGCGGGTGGACATGCAAAGAAAATGAGTCCCTGGAGCTGTAATAATGGTATGTGTCACAGAGTAAAGTCAGGGTCCCTGATAGCACAATATTCTGCTGTGACTCTTGACCAGAAAAGCTACCGCTTAAGGGCAATTTCTGAAAGTGAGAAGATTTAACTGCTTCTCTGCTAGTGTTCTCTGGGTCTGAAATCCCATAGATAGATAGACAGACAGACAGACAGACAGACAGACAGACAGACAGATAGATAGATAGATAGATAGATAGATAGATAGATAGATAGATAGTTGAGTTTATATATATATATATATATATATATATATAGAAGAGAAGGTGGTGGTGGCACTCAGAGTCTTTCACAATTGGTTGAATCATTATTTTGACAATAAATGCACTATTTGCTTTGATTCAACCAATTGTGAAAGACTCTGAGTGCCGCCACCACCTACTCTTCTGCATATTGAGGCTGCCATACCCCTAGGAGGGCACCGGAGCGATACCCCTACGGGGACTGCGGAGTGCCGGGCTGTTTCTATGGATTTTATATATATATATATATATATATATATATATATATATATATAGGTAGACGTAATGGCGGCACTCTCGGATTTCTCCAGTGCAGTAACGGAGATCACTCGGTACTGCTCAGACTTAACGTTTCGGTTTTATTCAACCGTCATCAGAAGATACAAAATATCTTATAAAACAATCTTACCTTTATGCTCTAAAACACCCCCACGTGCACAGTCCCCGGCTCACGCCGCCGGACTTACTTCCGGGTACGTCATCACTTGGAGACCACAGAGTCAACGTGATGACGTTTACCCGACCAGTGAACTAAACCATCACCATGGAAACAGTAAAACAAGACAGAATCGTTTGCAGAACTGGAAACTAAGTTACATTCATGCTTTATGTACTATGTATACTTCTAAATACCGCAATGTTGAAATGGTTACTGTAAACAGGGCCGAAACTAGGGGGGGGCTAGGGGGGCAGGCGACCTGGGCGCCAGATTGGAGGGGGCGCCGAGACCCCCTAACACCCGCCGCGGCACTTACTTTTAAAAACCCCCTTCTCCCGAGTGCCCAGCTCGGGGGGCGGGGTTTCGCGGAATGACGCGATTGCGTCGTGACGTCACGGCGCAAACGCGTCATTCCACGAAACCCCGCCGGAGGAGGGAGAAGGGGGAGCCCGGAGCCGCGCAGACGAGGAGGGAGAGGCGGCTGAAGAGCGGCGAGAACCGCTTCAAATGTAAGTCAGCCCCTCTCCCTTCCTCTCTCTCTCTCTCTCTCCCTCCACCACCTGCCGCAATGTGTAAAATGGGGACCTGTGCCTGCCGCTATGTGTAAAATGGGGACCTGTGCCTGCCGCTATGTGTAAAATGGGGACACTTGCCAGCGTACTGTGTAAAATGGGGACCTGTGCCTGCCGCTATGTGTAAAATGGGGACACTTGCCAGCGTACTGTGTAAAATGGGGACCTGTGCCTGCCGCAATGTGTAAAATGGGGACACTTGCCAGCGTACTGTGTAAAATGGGGACCTGTGCCTGCCGCTATGTGTAAAATGGGGACACTTGCCAGCGTACTGTTTAAAATGGGGACCTGTGCCTGCCGCTATGTGTAAAATGGGGACACTTGCCAGCGTACTGTGTAAAATGGGGACCTGTGCCTGCCGCAATGTGTAAAATGGGGACACTTGCCAGCGTACTGTGTAAAATGGGGACACTTGCCAGCGTACTGTGTAAAATGGGGACCTGTGCCTGCCGCAATGTGTAAAATGGGGACCTGTGCCTGCCGCAATGTGTAAAATGGGGACCTGTGCCTGCCGCAATGTGTAAAATGGGGACACTTGCCAGCGTACTGTGTAAAATGGGGACCTGTGCCTGCCGCTATGTGTAAAATGGGGACACTTGCCAGCGTACTGTGTAAAATGGGGACCTGTGCCTGCCGCAATGTGTAAAATGGGGACACTTTTTCCTGCCGCAATGTGTAAAATGGGGACACTTTTTCCTGCCGCAATGTGTAAAATGGGGACACCTGTCTGCCGCAATGTGTAAAATGGGGAATGGGGACACTTGCCTGTCGTACTGTGTAAAATGGGGACACTTTTTCCTGGATATGAAATTTATGTTAGAAAAGGCAGTTTCTCAGGTAAAAAAGTTCTGAAAGAGAGATATATATATATATATATATATATATATAATATTTTTATTCATTTATTTTTTATTTTTTCTATTTTATTTTATTATTTTTATTAATTTATTGTAAAATATATATATTTATTTATTTTTGCGGGGGGGGGGGGGGGGGGGGGGTGTCAAATGACTACCTTGCCCCGGGTGACAAAAATCCTAGTTTCGGCCCTGCTGTAAACCTATCCAACAATACCAAAGTTACAATTATAATGGCTATTAAACTTTCTATTCAATACATAATGCATCTTCTATTTCACAGGAAACAAGCAAGTGACAGTGTCTCATTTAGGCCGTTAGGAGCCACCGTATTAAGCCGGTGTATCCAACGTGCCTCCTTTTGTAACAGAGTTTTCTGTCTATCTCCCCCTCGCTTAGTTAAAGGGACCTGTTCCAACATTTTATACCGTAAGGTGGCAAGACTGTGTTGATGTGCTTTAAAATGTTTAGCGACCGGTTGGTCCACTTGCTTACCCTCCAGTATTTGTTTTATTGCACTTCTGTGTTGGCCCATGCGTACTTTAAATGGGCAGGACGTTTTACCTATATAATAGAGCCCACATGGGCATTTGATGCAGTATATTACGAAATCACTTGTACAGGTGAGAACTTGTTTAATTTTGATCTTAGCGCCGGTGTGTGGATGTGTTATATAATCACCGGTTTCAAGATACTGACAAGTAACACAGCCAATGCATTTATAATTCCCTGGTTTTTTTGTTAGAAAAGTGGCCTTCTCTGTAGCAGCATATCGTGAGATGTCATTGTGTACAACAACATCTCGTATGTTGCTACCCCTCCTGTAGCATGACATCAGTTTACTAGAACTAATACTAGAGAGATCTGGGTCTCTCTGTATTATCGGCCATAATCTTTTAGCTGTTTTATTAATTCTTTGACTGGATGTGGTATAATCAGTTACACAGACAATCACGTCCTTGTCCTGTTTTTTCTTTAAGGCCGTTACAGCAACTGGAATTTTTGGTTGAGACATGGCCTTTTTTCTAGCTGATCGCAACAAGTCACTATTGTACCCCCTCTCCAGGAATCTGGAAGTCATAAGTTCCATTTGTTTATATTCTTCATCCGTACTGCTACAAATCCGATGTACCCGTAGGTACTGTGAGTACGGAAGACCACTTTTCAAGGGTTTTGGGTGATGGCTGGAGGCCAATAGTAGACTGTTGACATCAGTCGGCTTTTGGTAAATGGAAGTAATAAATATGCCATTTTTTCTAATAATTTTCACATCCAGGAAATTAATGGTCTCTGCCTGTATGTCAAAAGTGAATTTAATGGAATCATCCATCAAATTTACTTGATGCATCATGTCTATAAACGTCTCACGTGTCCCTGTCCATAGCATGAACACGTCATCAATGTAGATTTGGTAATTCCAAATTTACAGGTCCGGTGATTCAATTTTTTATGAGTCTAATGCAGCTTATACTTAACAGGAATTACTTTTTATTCAACAATGAATTTTTCCAACAAATAAAAGGCTGTGCGATGGGGTCTTGTGCCGCACCGGCATATGCCAATGCTTTCATGTTCTGTGTGGAACAGGCATTATTTTTCTCCAATCCCCAGTACAAATCCAATATAGCTATGTACACTCGCTACATTGATGACGTGTTCGTGCTATGGACAGGGACACGTGAGACATTTATAGACATGATGCATCAAGTAAATTTGATGGATGATTCCATTAAATTCACTTTTGACATACAGGCAGAGACCATTAATTTCCTGGATGTGAAAATTATTAGAAAAAATGGCATATTTATTACCTCCATTTACCAAAAGCCGACTGATGTCAACAGTCTACTAATGGCCTCCAGCCATCACCCAAAACCCTTGAAAAGTGGTCTTCCGTACTCACAGTACCTACGGGTACATCGGATTTGTAGCAGTACGGATGAAGAATATAAACAAATGGAACTTATGACTTCCAGATTCCTGGAGAGGGGGTACAATAGTGACTTGTTGCGATCAGCTAGAAAAAAAGCCATGTCTCAACCAAAAATTCCAGTTGCTGTAACGGCCTTAAAGAAAAAACAGGACAAGGACGTGATTGTCTGTGTAACTGATTATACCACATCCAGTCAAAGAATTAATAAAACAGCTAAAAGATTATGGCCGATAATACAGAGAGACCCAGATCTCTCTAGTATTAGTTCTAGTAAACTGATGTCATGCTACAGGAGGGGTAGCAACATACGAGATGTTGTTGTACACAATGACATCTCACGATATGCTGCTACAGAGAAGGCCACTTTTCTAACAAAAAAAACAGGGAATTATAAATGCATTGGCTGTGTTACTTGTCAGTATCTTGAAACCGGTGATTATATAACACATCCACACACCGGCGCTAAGATCAAAATTAAACAAGTTCTCACCTGTACAAGTGATTTCGTAATATACTGCATCAAATGCCCATGTGGGCTCTATTATATAGGTAAAACGTCCTGCCCATTTAAAGTACGCATGGGCCAACACTGAAGTGCAATAAAACAAATACTGGAGGGTAAGCAAGTGGACCAACCGGTCGCTAAACATTTTAAAGCACATCAACACAGTCTTGCCACCTTACGGTATAAAATGTTGGAACAGGTCCCTTTAACTAAGCGAGGGGGAGATAGACAGAAAACTCTGTTACAAAAGGAGGCACGTTGGATACACCGGCTTAATACGGTGGCTCCTAACGGCCTAAATGAGACACTGTCACTTGCTTGTTTCCTGTGAAATAGAAGATGCATTATGTATTGAATAGAAAGTTTAATAGCCATTATAATTGTAACTTTGGTATTGTTGGATAGGTTTACAGTAACCATTTCAACATTGCGGTATTTAGAAGTATACATAGTACATAAAGCATGAATGTAACTTAGTTTCCAGTTCTGCAAACGATTCTGTCTTGTTTTACTGTTTCCATGGTGATGGTTTAGTTCACTGGTCGGGTAAACGTCATCACGTTGACTCTGTGGTCTCCAAGTGATGACGTACCCGGAAGTAAGTCCGGCGGCGTGAGCCGGGGACTGTGCACGTGGGGGTGTTTTAGAGCATAAAGGTAAGATTGTTTTATAAGATATTTTGTATCTTCTGATGACGGTTGAATAAAACCGAAACGTTAAGTCTGAGCAGTACCGAGTGATCTCCGTTACTGCACTGGAGAAATCCGAGAGTGCCGCCATTACGTCTACCTACATAGCTTCTTTAGCTTGGAGGGCACCCGGTGAGGTGAATTTCTCTACAAGTGTGAGTGCCGAATATTTCTCTTCTATATATATATATATATATATATATATATATATATATAAAATTTGAGTTAGAAGATAGTCATTGTTGTCAGACTGATCACGGAACAAGTATGAACTCTGCTATTTTTGTAAAGTTTCAAGATTCTGTTTATTTTAAATAAAGTAACACGTTTTTCCCTTAGCAGAAATGTTTAGCCTACAAATTCTGTCTCTAGAAAGTCTCTGTGCTCTAAAACTCTTTAAAACTTCCCAGCCCTACCTGCAGTAGCTGTAGACCGTCTGCATAAGTGTAAAACCCCGGTGCTTGTTTTTAATGAAAGTCTAACCTACACAGGACCTCAATGTCACCAAGTAGCATAAGGAGAGAGAACAGGAGGCCAAAGCTGCAGAACACTAATGTCAATTTTCTGCATCAAATATTTTGATAATTAAACAAAGCTGATCAAGAGAGCAAAACAGCGTCCCCCCAGAGCACGGGAAGCAAAGACCCATAAAATAGAATAGGCAGAAAATGCCAGAGGCGGCAGCCTCAGATTAATGATACTCCAGTAATAGATTTTCCCAGGAACAGTCTAACACTCACAGGAGACATCTACTGTGCAGCCACTGAGGCAATGGAGCTGTTAAAGGAATAGAGACATTATATCAAATGGCTGATTGTCAACCTCAAATCCTTTAAACATTTAGGAAAAGCTCTTTTAATTCAGAATAAATGGTCAATTTTGATGTCCGTCCTTTATACACACATAACCAATGTCCCATCCACACTCTTTAATATTTGATATAAAAACATTGGCCCTCATTCCGAGTTGATCGCTCGCTGACGTTTTTCGCAGTGCAGAGATCAGGTTACTACTGCACATGCGTATGCACCGCAATGCGCACGCGCGTCGTACGGGTACAAACAGCATCGTTACTGTGCAATGCTTCTAGCGACGAATCCATTCGCACAACCGATCGCAAGGAGATTGACAAGAAGAGGGCGTTTATGGGTGTCAACTGACCGTTTTCTGGGAATGGTAGGGAAAATGCAGGCGTGTCCAGGCGTTTGCAGGGCGGGTGTCTGACGTCAATTCCAGGACCGGACAGACTGAAGTGATCGCAAGGGTTGAGTAAGTTCAGACCTACTCAGAAACTGCAAGAAACTTTTTCGTACCACTCAGCTGCACATGCGATCGCACACTTGCAAAGCGAAAATACACTCCCCCGTGGGCGGCGACTATACGTTTGCACGGCTGCAAAAAGTAGCTAGCGAGCGATCAACTCGGAATGAGGGCCATTGTACACAATTTACTCTCCGACTACAGCAAGAAAATAAATGTATTATAATTGGTTAAACAAATAACTGGATACATTGTCATAGATTGATCTCAGAAATCAACAGTTGGCAGTTATCTTGTACTTAGTTAAACATGGGACAAAAAGGATAAATTATAAAGCTGGAAAAATGGTTTTGCTTTGTACTGTTTTTTTTCCCCTTACAATTATCAGTATTCATATGGGAAAGTACATAGGTTTCAAATATGGTATTTACTACACAGATATGGTATTGTGCTCATTCTGATTTTAGGAACATGGTAGAGTAGTGTCTGTTCTCTGCACAATTTATTTACAGTCTCAGCATATTCCACAGCACATATAAGCAAACTCAGCATCAGATTTTACATGAGGTCCAAGAGGTGGATATTATGCCAAAGAGCACTTTCCATTTGTAAAACAGTCTGACTTTCAACCCTCCTCCCAAGTGTCAGTGTTTGGATATTAGCCTATATTGTCAATGAAGCATCTTTTTCATTGACTGTTCTTTATAAATGGAAGGAAATGTATGGAAACAATTCTAAGTACAATATGTAATAAAAACATCGACGAGAATTAATATAACATACAATATAAGGCTGAGTTGATTTTTACTAGGAAAACAAGAATACAAATATGCCAGGAAGATAAAAAATGACTAGACATTTCATTTCCATTCTCTCCTGCAGTGCTTGTGGATCTCCAGCAAAATTCACAGGGGTAAATTTACTAAGGTGGGAGTTTGTTTTATTATAACTGGTGATGATGCATATAGCAACCAATCAGATTCTATCTATTATCTTCTAGAAGAAGCTAGATAGATGTTAAGTAGAATCTGATTGATTGCTATGAGCAACATCACCAGTTCCCAAAAAAACTCCAACTCAATACCAGCAATTAGGAAGTATCACACATACTGCAAGGGTTTTGGGAAGGAACCCCTCCAAAGAATTTGATTAAAATGTGAATGCAAGCCCTCCTAAAGGGGGAAATGTCTCAAACCATGGAGAGAGATAATGTGGTAAAATATAAAGGATCAGCCAATCAGCTTCTGTCATTTTTCAAACACAGCTTGTAAAATGCCACACGCTGATTGGTTGGTACTTTATCTATCTACTTTATCTCTCTCCAAGGTTTGAAACATCTCCCCCTATGACATGAAGCACCTTAAGTGGTTTGCAAGATGTCTAAACAAAAGTAGTAAAGTTTTAAAAGAAACAGTCCGCAATTCTGATCATAACAGGTTCCTCCGTTTTGACTAGCTGTCAACGTACCAACAAATGGGGCAATTTTGACCAATGAGGTCAGTACATAGAAAGAAATCCAACCGGGCTTGTTGCAAATTGTAGCCACTTTGTTAATGGTCCTCAGAAAGAGCTATGATGCATACCATGTATGAAAATGACATTCAAACATTGTTCCACTAACATAAATATTTCACAGACATGGGTTAAATTTTCCTGATCCTATCCAAGATTTTATTTGTAATCAATCCCAGATCTGCTGGCTACTATCCACTACTAGTCTATGCGCTTTTCCCCTTCACTAACAAGGTGAACATGGAACATTTGTCTGACAGGGGGAAACAGGAGGGAATGGAGGGTCAAACGTGATCCCTGCAACGTGTAGACGGCCAGGCAAATTTTTATTACAGTCTATAAATGTTTTGTAAGTGTCTATGTCAATGTGGTGTGGTTCGCGTACATAAAAAACATTGCACAATCTATCGCTGATCTGTTCATTATGAGAGAATTTAAGAGGGAATTTATCAAACCTTCTAAAGAGTGGAGGTGTGGCCATATAAAGCAATCAGATCCTAGCTGAAATTTTAACAGACAGTACTAGATAAATGATAACTAGAGCCTGATTTGTTGCTATGGGCAACAGCTCTGATTGTCCTCTTTAGAAGGTTTAATGATTCTCCCTATTCCTTTTGAGCCACCAAAACTAGAGACAAAGGGGTCTATGTACTAATCCTTGATGAGAGATAAAGTGGAGGAAGATAAAGTATCTGCTAATCTGCTCTTAACTGCTATGTTACAGACAGTGGTGGAGAAGTGATAAAGAAGTGATAATTGGAAGGTGATAACGCAGCAGCCAATTAGCTCCTAACTGTCTTTTTTTCAAATCAGTAATGATTGACTGGTGTGTTATCAACTTCCACTTATCACTGCTTTATCACTTCTCCAGACTTAATACCTCTGCCCCAGTGTTTGAAAAATGATAGGAGCTGATTGGTGGTGGTGCTTTGGGGCCTATTTACCAAGCATTGAAGAGAGATAAAGTGGAGATAGATAAAGTACCAATCAGCTCCTAATTGCTATGTTACAAGCAGTGTTTGAAAAATGACAGGAGCTGCTTGGATGGTACTTTAGCTCTCTCCACTTTATCTCTTTCCAAGGCTTAGTAAATAGAGCCCACTCTTTCTCTACTTTATCTCTCCACAAGGTTTAGTTAATAAACCCCATAGTTTTAAAAGCACCTTCTGGTTACATTACTCAAGAAAGAAATCAGAAAACAAAGGAGACTCACAGCCAAATTGAATTAGAATAACACAGCTTTCATTTTTATTTTATGATTATCAGGATTATGATGATGATGATGATGATGATGATGATGATGATGATGATGATTATTATTATTATTATTATTATTATTATTATATGTTGTTTTTTTTTTGGCTGGTTTCAAGGAATACACAGCAATGAATTACCAGGATCATATATTCTATCAACATACTATACCAAGTGTTAAGAGACTTGCCAGAGTGAACACAGAAAATACATATTGCTTTGTGATGAAACCAAAAATCCCTTAAGTTCTTTTTTTTTTTTTTTTATGGAACATTTCATGGTGAGGATTACTGAGTAGGAATGTGCGAAAAATGCAGATCAGAATAAAATCCTTTAAATTCCAGGTGTGAAGGAATCAGAAAGCACTTAAAGAGTGGTGCTTGTGAGAAGGGCGGTCTCTCCACCCCCAGCCCGGAATAAATCTCCCTGGCTCCCCTCACTATGAGTAGCTGAAGTGCAGAGCTGTGAATGCACATAAAGCACGGAGGATTTAGGAGCAGTAACCCAGGCTTACTTACATTTTAATCATAATTTAATGGAGCATATAATCAACATTTTGGAAATGTAGTTCTGTTCTATCGCAAATCCCCCGCCACTTTCTGAAGCTAGACCTTGTTTTCCTCATTTTCACACAGTGAGCTGCAGTGTGCAGGATGGTGCAATACCAACCAGCAATTTGTTAGAGAAGGGAACAATCCAATATCAGTAATATACATTTGTTCAATGCAAGATTGCCAAGTGACAGTAAATTTACTGGCAAACTTAAGCCCCATACACACGGGGGAGATTTGTGCTGAGCGATCTAGCACAGACCGCTCAGGACACACCTCTCCCCCCTCCCCCCCCCCCACTCAGCACGTTATGTGCTGAGCGAGGGGGGGGGGGGGGGGGAGCCGCTCATTTAACCCAGCGGTGAAATGAGCAATCTCACTAGATTTGGCATGCATGAATGCCAAATCTAGAGCCGGCGATAGCTGCGCGCGGGACCGCGCATCGCTGTCGCCGGCACCCTACACACGGAGAGATCCGTGCTTAATTTCTAAGCAATCTAGTCAGAATTTAAGCATGGATCTCTCCATGTTCAGCCCCCTTTAGGGGGAGATGTACTAAGCAGTGATAAGAGTGGAGAAATGAGCCAGTGGAGAAGTTTCCCAGGGCAACGAATCAGATGCTCTGTATAATTTTATAGTATGCAAATTATAAATGTTACTTCAATGATGATTGGTTGCCATGGGCATCTTCTCCACTGGCTCACTTCTCCACTCTTTTCACTGCTTAGTAAATCTGCCCCTTAGTGGCAAAACAAAGTCAGTTGTAACATAGATGTTACACGGGATGCAGTCAATATACCAGCTGTCGGGATCCCGGCATGCAGGAGACTGACGCGGAATCCCGACAGCCGGCATTTTAGCAATAGATGGAATTCCCCAGTATTCCCACTCGGTTGGTGGGTCCACGCCACCAACCGAGTGGAAACAGAACCTGTTGCTAGTGAAGCGAGCCCCCGGGCCTGATGCGTGGCAAACGTAGCGAGGGGACTCGATGCAGGGATTCCAGCAGATAGGATGCCGCTGTCGGTATAGTGACAGCCGGCATACCGTCTGCCAATATCATACAGTATGTATTCGTTACATGAATATTGGTTTTCAAGTTGATGGGGGAGATGTATTAAGCCAAGGTGAAAGATAAAAGTACCAATCAATCAGCTCCTATCAATTGTCAACACAGCCTTTATGATAATGTCACAGAGCAGCACCCGGATCCCGGTCACTTTAGTCTCACCCCTTGGAGCAGGGGCGATTTAAGAGAGGATGAGGCCTGTGTTCAGCCTCCTCCGTTCGGGCCCCCTCCTCTCTGCCCAGAGAGCTGTAGAGTCTGAGCACTAGAGCACTCAGACTCTACTGCGCATGCGCAGATCTCCAGGAAAATGGCGCGGCGGCCATTTTCCCTGAGATTTCTCTACTGCGCATGCGCAGAACTCCATGAAAATGGCAGCTGAGCCATTTTCACGGAGTTCTAATAGCGCTACGTATGCCGGCGCTGGACTTCGGAGGGGTGAGTATTTTAAAAATGGGTGCAGTCAGTGTGTGCGGTGGGGGCCCCCTCTGGACTCAGGGGCCCATGTGCACCGCACACACTGCACCCATTATAGAAACGCCAGTGCCTTGGAGGGTGACACCCGGTGAGGTCCACACCTCTTGCACCCCCCAAGTGATGCCACTGGTGCTGGCCCTCCCCCTTTGGAGGGTGACACTCGGTGAGGTCCACACCCCTTGCACCCCCCAAGTGATGCCACTGGTGCTGGCCACTGGAGGGCACCTTTCTTAAGGACAATACAAATACCTTTTTTACTTCTTGCAGTCCCTTGCAGGATTTGGCGCAGGTGGAACGTGGGCATTAGGTACAGGGGAAATTGACACCTCTACCTACTCCTGCAGGGATTGCTCAAAACCCGTTCTAATACAGCAACTAAACGGGGGCTCCTCCCCATGGGGGGCTAAATGCGTCTGTTGCCAAGGGCCTGGACTTATTACAACTGGAGGCAATCCTAATGCCAGCCTCAAGCAGCATCACCAGTGGAGTGTTTACCCTGCAGTGCAGCCATCGCTCCGGGACCCAGGTATGCACATTTTTAAAGTGAAAACACTGGTCTGGGCTGTGGTTATTATGGGGGCCAGTGTCTCTGTGTGTGGGCACATCATGTTGAGTGACCCTGCTCTCAGTGTGAGGGTCATCCATGTATACTAGACATGTACTTGTAACCATATGGATGACAGCAAGCACTGGGCTGCTCATATATATAACAGTGCAGCAGCTGAGGGCAAGGGAAGGACTGGGAGCTCCTCTCTCTCTTCTTGATCTTTTGTGGGGGGCTGGGGCAATTCAAGTGTTTTTCCTGTGGTTGCATGTGTGCTATTAACTTTCCTGTAGGGGCCAATGTGTTTCTTTATTCTTCATGTAATTTGTGTGTGTTTTTTCCCCATGAGGGCCAATATGAGTTTTTTTTCATGTGGGGGGCAATGTGTGTTTTTTAATGATAACTGTAATAAATATGGATATAGTTAGATGAGTGGGGGGGGGGGAGGCATCGTAACGTTTCTCGCATATGGTTATAGTCAACCTGGCAATACGGATGTGATGTATTGGTTAGCATTATTGCCTCACAGCATGAGGTTATGAGTTCAATTTCTACTATGGCCCTAACTGTATGTATATTCTTCCCGTACTTGCATGAGTTTCCTCCCAAAATCCAAAAATATACTGGTAGATTAATTAGCTACCACCACAAAAAAAAAATAACCCTATTGTGTAAGTATGTATATGTACATGGGCAGACTAGATGGGCCAAGTGACTCTTATCTGCCATCAAATACTTTGTTTTTATGACCTGGAGCCAGCCCTGTACTCCTGCATTTTGTTTTTTTTTATGTAGTTAATAATCCCTCTCCCCCAGGAAGTTATCTCAAAATGAGATTTGAAGATGGCGTTAGTTAGCATTACCAGAGTACATGGGAGCAGCGATATGTGAGCATAAAAATTACAGCACCTGAAGAATGCAGGAGAATCTAAGAAAAAAACAAAGGGTTTCTGCTTGTTTCAGTTTATGGCTTGGTTTCCGAGATTTAAAGAAAAAAATAGATTAAGTGTTGCTACTTCTAGGGTCTTAAGCAGAAACAGCAGAGGCTTTGTTTCAAGGCTTTGTTTCAAGAAATGACTTCCCCCAAAACAAGCTGCTAAAATAACCCTTATTAATAATCCTGAACACAGGATAATCTGAGCAATAAAGAAATATTAACAACCTGACACTCTATAAAGGTGAAAGTTATCAAGGATATTCAAAATTATATTATTAAGTAGAGCTATGCATGGGCCCCAATGTTTTGGTTTTGGTTCTAATTCATCATTGTGTTTTGGTTTTGGAAAAACCACCCTTAAGTGTTTTGGTTCAGATTTGGTCTTTGGTTAAAAATATTTTTATAAAAATAGTCGATAATCACTGATAGAAATCACTGAAAATAGCTAAATCATGTAATTTTTGCAATACAAAATCCGAAATTCGGGACTCGTTTTGGATCAAATTTTCTGTGAAAATCTGGATCTGGTTTTGGTTCGGATCCTCAAAATTTGTGTGGTTTTGGATTTCTGGAGAACCGAACCACCAATTTATTACCATACATTCATTACTGGAGCATACTGTACATAGCCAATTTTCTTTCAACGCTACAACAGGCACTATGGGGGTAATTCTGAATTGATCGCAGCATGAACTTTGTTAGCAGTTAGGTAAAACCATGTGCACTGCAGGGGAGGCAGATATAACATGTGCAGAGAGAATTAGATTTGGGTGGGTTATTTTATTTCTGTGCAGGTAAATACTGGCTGCTTTATTTTTACACTGCAATTTAGATTGCAGATTGCACAAACCACACCCAAATCTAACTCTCTCTGCACATGTTATATCTGCCTTCCCTGCAGTGCACATGGTTTTGCCCAACTGCTAACAAATTTCCTGCTGCGATCAACTCAGAATTACCCCGAGAACAGCACTGGACTATTGTACTGTAGTATACTGGTCACCACAATGCAGCACAAGACAATGAGTAGTGATACTGAGCACTGATGAGGATACTAGAACTGACACTGGGCAGCGAGAACAGCACTGGACTATTGTACTGTAGTATACTGGTCACCACAATGCAGCACAAGACAATGAGTAGTGATACTGAGCACTGATGAGGATACTAGAACTGACACAGAGCAGCAAGATGCAGCAATGGACAATTGTACTGTAGTATTATATACTGGTCACCACAATGCAGCACTGATACTGAGCACAGGTACTGAGCACTGATGAGGATACTAGAACTGACACGGAGCAGCAAGATGCAGCAATGGGCTATTGTACTTTAGTGGTATTATATACTGGTCACCACAATGCAGCACTGATACTGAGCACAGATATTGAGCACTGATGAGGATACTAGAACTGACACGGAGCAGCAAGATGCAGCAATGGGCTATTGTACTTTAGTGGTATTATATACTGGTCACCACAATGCAGCACTGATACTGAGCACAGATATTGAGCACTGATGAGGATACTAGAACTGACACGGGAGCAGCAAGATGCAGCAATGGACTATTGTACTGTAGTATACAGTCACCACAATGCAGCACTGATACTGAGCACAGATATTGAGCTGATATTAGCTGATATTGGGCTTTTCAGGCAGAGAACGTAGATGGATATGATCGGAATAAGGTAGACACTGCCAAACTCAAACTCACGGGCATTAATAGGGAGAGTCTTCTTGAGAAAAAAACTAACAATGAAACAGTGTCACAGAATGATCCCAAATTTGAATGGGCATTTATCACTGAGTTCACCTCCCAACACCGTTCGATTGAAGGAGTGTTCAAAAAACATTGGGAGCTTTTACGTAAAGACCCCATAATAGGCACCCTTGTTCCGGAAAAGCCCATTCATATCTATCATAGAGCACCCAACTTGAAGTCCAAACTTGTCTCTAGCAATCTCCCTTCTGCCCCGCATATATCAAGAATAACTTCCAAAGGCTTCTATAGATGTGGGGGTTGCCAGGGATGCAAAAATATTACCAGTGAAGGACATAACAAGATTGAAAGTATCTGCATAAATGATATTGAAGTCAAGATTACCGACTTCATTACCTGCCACACGAAAAATGTAATTTATGCAATCAAATGTACCTGCTCCCTATTTTACATTGGAAGAACCACAAGAGATTTGAAAGTTAGAATGGGGGAACATGTAAGAAATATTAAAAAGGGTCTTGTGACCCACTCACTTTCTTCACATTTCAAAAAGGTCCATAACTGTGCAGTTTCCAATATTGTTGGTTTTTATGGAATTAAACATATCAAAAATAACATCCGATATAGGGACACAATGTCCCAACTTGCAAAAGCTGAAATGAAGGCTATCTTCACATATAACACCTTGACTCCGAGAGGTCTCAACAGTGATTTTGAGTTGAAGTGGTTCCTATAATATCAGTTAGGACCATGGATTGAATATACACACAGGGTTAGGCTAACCAATCAACCAAGTTTTTGGCATCTTAAATTATATCCACCGTTTGTGATATTATGGGATGACACTATGTCATTAAGACAATGGACATACCAGCAGTATCTGTTTCCAATGAAAAGGAAAATTTGTTTCATAATATGTCTGATTGGCAGACGTGTGAGGATGATTTTTTAATAACTTAAGGGAGGAACAATCAGAGATTACTTCAATTACTATTAGGAATATCTTTATTATTGCACTACTTTTTGCAGGATTCTTCACATTACTGAAGGGGGTATAATAATTATAGTGATGTTTCAACAAAAAATCTTATTATTAATATAAAAAAGTAATTTCAGTTATGTTTTTGACTTTTAACATGATGATCGATCTTCTACATTTACTTTGAACTTTATTTCGTTTATTGTTAAGAAATTCGTTTCCAACTAAGTCCGGGGTGTTATACTACAAGATCCAGAATGCTTGGCGTATTACGCTGGTCCGAGCGGCCGAGACGTCATTTCCGCTTCCGGTTCCGGCGGAAAAACCATATATGGACATCATAGCTGAATAAGAAGACTACGATTCCCAGAAGGCCAAGCGCGGCAATTACGATGCTCCGGGAACGGACTTTCTATACAAAGAACACGAACTATATGCATTCCACCTTAGCAATATGGTGGAACTCTTAGTTTTCAACTTATATTTATTGTATTTTGGACATTTTGATTCAATTAACACAACCAAGGAATCGGAAGGTGGCTAATTAATTGCCTCACTTCCTGCTACTCACGGATAGGCAGGGTGCCTCATAAATACTCAGTCTCCTCACAGTCCAGATATGTCTTGACAAAGGTCCACTGACCGAAACGCGTCGACATTATCTGGACTGTGAGTAGCCTTATTCCACACTCTTTTTTGGAAGAATTTTTCTCGACAGAGAGAGAATTTTTTTCATGTTGTTTTGATTTTTTATGCATTTTTATATGTACTTTTTAAACTTTCTTTCTGGAATGGATTAAAAAACCTTTTTTTATATCACCGTTTATATTTGAATCTTTTTGGATATAAATACGTATTGGCATCAGTGAATATTATCAGATTCCTTTTACTACTACGCACTGATTGGTGAAATCTCTAAGGATCGGATAGAATAACCATTCAAGTGCTAAAAGATACCCTGATAGGATTCATCCGTGCCATTCCAACGTGAGTTTGGGTACGCCCACTTCTAAGAAGCATGGTGTAAAGATACCTTGATAGGAGTGTCTGATATATATCTTCTGTGAGTTCGGGTACGCCTGGGGGAATTAATATATTTTGGATGCACTGCAATATATGAGCTGTGAGAGTCACCGGTTAAAGAATACTTTTACGGGCACATCACCACCCAATTTCTTTGGTATGAGTGGGGTACGCAAGATATTAGTTATCCACTACTATTCACCAAAGTATTAGTGCCTTTCAATTTGTGCACTTTGAATTGCACAAACAATACTACACATTGTCCGCCATTGTTTCCTTTCTCTCTGCATATCTATGAGCTACCGAATCAAACCATCAAAATTGGACAGAAGCTCCACTATTGAATAAAGATACCTTGATAGGAGCAGAATATCCAGTTCCAGTGTGAGTTGGGGTACGCCTCATCTATACCAAGTATAAAGATACCTTTTAAGAAGTGCCCACCACATCTTCTGTGTGAGTCTTGGGTACGCCTGTGTTTGACTAGCATATTTTAATTGATGTCTGGTTATCTGGAAGCTGTGAATACTATTGCATAAAAGATACCTTTATGGACATACCAATACTTATTTCAGTGTGAGTGGGGTACGCAAGACATCACAAGATCCCTATTATTCACAAAATATACCACTTGTCTATATTTTGTGTGAACATCGAACTATAAACAATATTACACATTGCATGTTATTATTATTTCTTTACATGTACGGATAACTACGAAATGTTGTAATTGGATGAAATTACGATTCTTCCCTGTTGTGTGAATCAACTCCGAGATCATCCTTCTTTTAAAGGAACGTATTGTATATATCATTTATGGTTTAGTCACCTGATAAGCGCCTAGGACACATTTTAGTGTCTACTTTTTGTATATATCTGTGTTTCATAAATGTGGTGACATTTATTCTTGACATTAGAAGTGTACAGGCAGCTTTTGCGCCAAAAGAACTTGCTTGACTATTTTTCTATATCTGCAATTCCTTTTCTTCACCATTGTTAAAGTAAGTTCTATTCGGCAGCAATTATTGAAAAATGTTTTCTTACAGAGACCAACGTAATGCACTATTTGAAATTGTTTTTGGAGAAAATAGAGAGGCCACAGAACTTCTAGATTACAACCTAGATTCCGTTATGGGAAAACTAGAAACCATCCTACTAAAAGAGAGTAAAATTTGGTGGGAGGTAGCCACACTTGATAAATATTTATCTAATGAACTTATCCCACGGGGTCTAAAAATCACAAAAACTTCCACTTTTACTACGGCAAATGATGAGTTTAGAACCGAATGGGATAACATCTTACAAAACTGTTCTCTTTCCCTGATGAAATTAATCATCAGGGAAAGAAAAAAAGAATTTTCCAAACTAGAGGATGAAATAGGTATCCTTAAATCACTAGCTTCTCCATACTGTGATTCGAAAGAATACAAAGAATTTGAGAAAGATATTGAGATGAAATTAAAAAGGTCCCAAAAACAACTCATAGATAAAAAATTAAAAAAATTCAATAGGGATAAGAAGGAATCAATTGTCCCGAACGAAGTCTTACATGAGATGGCCAGTCCCAGTGTAATGAGAATCCCAGATAGATTACAAAAAAGAGTGATGCCGACTAGACCTAGGAGGGGGCGTAGTCCCATATTACAGAACCCGTCGTGGAACAGCTATACACCTAAGAACGATAGGTTTAATTCCCAAACATTTAGACCACATAGAGAATATTTCACCTCTAGGGATCGGGTAGGTTATAGGAGGGACAACACACCAGAATGGAGAGAAATCCCCATGAGAAACAACAGAGAAAGACCCCTAAGTAACCAAAGAGATCCCATTTATACATCAAATTCTTTTTCTCCGTTAGAAGGAACTAGCCATTCCTCTTATTTTTTAGGGAAAAATCGGGATTTCAACAAACTAAGATAGTAGGATTCAAGACCCATAGGGGTAAAAGAGGAGGGAAACCTAGACCGCATAAAGGGAAATGTAGAAAGAAGAAAAAAGTTTTAAAAAACAAAAAACCCATTCAAACCCCCCCAAAGGCATCTCCACAAATTTCTTCAGGAGTCAAAATTTTCAATTTAAGTTCACACACACTTACAAATGTTGAAACTAAAGTGTTGGAAAAGGGCCTAAAATATTCTCCCACTAATTTCTCCAATCCCTTTGATCTCTATCTTAATATACAAAGGTTTTTACGTAAATTGACCATTAAGAAATTTTTCACTAATCAGGAGTTGAATAGTGAAGGAGAATCATTATCTGTAACCCCTTTTAAACCAAAATCCATCTTTTACCCCAAATATTTACAGGGCCCATTTATAGAGACCTTTGGGGCCCTAGTAATTGAGGATTGCAAACATCTCTCTGAGAAATCTACAAGAAGGAACCAACAGACAAAATGTAACCTTTCATTTAGAGAGAGGAAAGCTTTGAAAGATCTAAAAGATCTTGACACTGTGGTCATCAAACCCACGGACAAAGGTGGAGGCATAGTCCTTATGGATCTTAAGGACTATGAACGGGAAGTTCTACGCCAACTTAACGACATATCCACATATAGGAAACTAAGAAACAATCCCACTGAACAGGTGCTATCCAAACTCAAAGAAATAGTTGATAAGTATGAGAAAAAGGGCACAATCACCACTAAAGAGGCCAAATTCATTTATGTAGAAAATCCCACAGTGCCCGTAATGTATATCCTACCTAAAATACACAAACATGCAACAGCACCACCGGGAAGACCCATCATTTCAGGGGTTGATGCTGTTACATCTAATCTTTCTAAGTTTATTGACTTTATCTTGCAACCTTTGGTGGTTCAAAATAAATCCCACCTAAAAGACACAGGAGATTTCTTATGTCTATTAGAAAAGATCCAATGGAAGAGTGAGTACATTTTGGTAACTGCGGACGTTAGTTCGCTTTATACCATCATTGATCACTCAGATGGGATACAAGCAGTGAAATATTTCCTGGACGCATCCAATTTATCCAAAAATCTTCAAGAACTGGTGTTGGAGGGAATAGCGTTCATCCTCAATAACAATTTTTTCATGTTTGGGGATGACTTTTATATTCAAAAGACAGGTACGGCAATGGGCACCAGATTCGCCCCAAGTTATGCAAATCTATTTATGGGTCTGTGGGAACTGAATAACATCTGGTCCCACAACCCATTTGGGGCGAATCTGGTGTCTTAAGCTAGGTACATAGACAATATATTTTTCGTCTGGAAGGGTGAGATGGACTCTTTGAGCGAATTTTGTTCCTTCCTGAATACTAACAATTTGAACATTAAACTTTCATTTGAAAATAGCAAAGAAAGCATCAATTTCTTGGATATAACAGTGTATATTAAAGACAGTAAAATCCATACCAAAACATACTCCAAACCCCCGGATTCTAGTACCTTTATTGAGGCCACCAGTTGCCACCATAACAACTGGTTGAACTCGATCCCCACTGGCCAATTCAAGCGCCTTAAACGTAATTGTACCGACAATGAGGTGTTTGAATCACAGGCACAAATCATGACAGAAAAATTTGTGGCCTGTGGATATGATCGGAATAAGGTAGACACTGCCAAACTCAAACTCACGGGCATTAATAGGGAGAGTCTTCTTGAGAAAAAAACTAACAATGAAACAGTGTCACAGAATGATCCCAAATTTGAATGGGCATTTATCACTGAGTTCACCTCCCAACACCGTTCGATTGAAGGAGTGTTCAAAAAACATTGGGAGCTTTTACGTAAAGACCCCATAATAGGCACCCTTGTTCCGGAAAAGCCCATTCATATCTATCGTAGAGCACCCAACTTGAAGTCCAAACTTGTCTCTAGCAATCTCCCTTCTGCCCCGCATATATCAAGAATAACTTCCAAAGGCTTCTATAGATGTGGGGGTTGCCAGGGATGCAAAAATATTACCAGTGAAGGACATAACAAGATTGAAAGTATCTGCATAAATGATATTGAAGTCAAGATTACCGACTTCATTACCTGCCACATGAAAAATGTAATTTATGCAATCAAATGTACCTGCTCCCTATTTTACATTGGAAGAACCACAAGAGATTTGAAAGTTAGAATGGGGGAACATGTAAGAAATATTAAAAAGGGTCTTGTGACCCACTCACTTTCTTCACATTTCAAAAAGGTCCATAACTGTGCAGTTTCCAATATTGTTGGTTTTTATGGAATTAAACATATCAAAAATAACATCCGATATAGGGACACAATGTCCCAACTTGCAAAAGCTGAAATGAAGGCTATCTTCACATATAACACCTTGACTCCGAGAGGTCTCAACAGTGATTTTGAGTTGAAGTGGTTCCTATAATATCAGTTAGGACCATGGATTGAATATACACACAGGGTTAGGCTAACCAATCAACCAAGTTTTTGGCATCTTAAATTATATCCACCGTTTGTGATATTATGGGATGACACTATGTCATTAAGACAATGGACATACCAGCAGTATCTGTTTCCAATGAAAAGGAAAATTTGTTTCATAATATGTCTGATTGGCAGACGTGTGAGGATGATTTTTTATTAACTTAAGGGAGGAACAATCAGAGATTACTTCAATTACTATTAGGAATATCTTCATTATTGCACTACTTTTTGCAGGATTCTTCACATTACTGAAGGGGGTATAATAATTATAGTGATGTTTCAACAAAAAATCTTATTATTAATATAAAAAAGTAATTTCAGTTATGTTTTTGACTTTTAACATGATGATCGATCTTCTACATTTACTTTGAACTTTATTTCGTTTATTGTTAAGAAATTCATTTCCAACTAAGTCCAGGGTGTTATACTACAAGATCCAGAATGCTTGGCGTATTCCGCTGGTCCGAGCGGCCGAGACGTCATTTCCGCTTCCGGTTCCGGCGGAAAAACCATATATGGACATCATAGCTGAATAAGAAGACTACGATTCCCAGAAGGCCAAGCGCGGCAATTACGACGCTCCGGGAACGGACTTTCTATACAAAGAACACGAACTATATGCATTCCACCGTAGCAATATGGTGGAACTCTTAGTTTTCAACTTATATTTATTGTATTTTGGACATTTTGATTCAATTAACACAACCAAGGAATCGGAAGTTGGCTAATTAATTGCCTCACTTCCTGCTACTCACGGATAGGCAGGGTGCCTCATAAATACTCAGTCTCCTCACAGTCCAGATATGTCTTGACGAAGGTCCACTGACCGAAACGCGTCAACATTATCTGGACTGTGAGTGGCCTTATTCCACACTCTTTTTTGGAAGAATTTTTCTCGACAGAGAGAGAATTTTTTTCATGTTGTTTTGATTTTTTATGCATTTTTATATGTACTTTTTAAACTTTCTTTCTGGAATGGATTAAAAAACCTTTTTTTTATATCACCGTTTATATTTGAATCTTTTTGGATATAAATACGTATTGGCATCAGTGAATATTATCAGATTCCTTTTACTACTACGCACTGATTGGTGAAATCTCTAAGGATCGGATAGAATAACCATTCAAGTGCTAAAAGATACCCTGATAGGATTCATCCGTGCCATTCCAACGTGAGTTTGGGTACGCCCACTTCTAAGAAGCATGGTGTAAAGATACCTTGATAGGAGTGTCTGATATATATCTTCTGTGAGTTCGGGTACGCCTGGGGGAATTAATATATTTTGGATGCACTGCAATATATGAGCTGTGAGAGTCACTGGTTAAAGAATACTTTTACGGGCACATCACCACCCAATTTCTTTGGTGTGAGTGGGGTACGCAAGATATTAGTTATCCACTACTATTCACCAAAGTATTAGTGCCTTTCAATTTGTGCACTTTGAATTGCACAAACAATACTACACATTGTCCGCCATTGTTTCCTTTCTCTCTGCATATCTATGAGCTACCGAATCAAACCATCAAAATTGGACAGAAGCTCCACTATTGAATAAAGATACCTTGATAGGAGCAGAATATCCAGTTCCAGTGTGAGTTGGGGTACGCCTCATCTATACCAAGTATAAAGATACCTTTTAAGAAGTGCCCACCACATCTTCTGTGTGAGTCTTGGGTACGCCTGTGTTTGACTAGCATATTTTAATTGATGTCTGGTTATCTGGAAGCTGTGAATACTATTGCATAAAAGATACCTTTATGGACATACCAATACTTATTTCAGTGTGAGTGGGGTACGCAAGACATCACAAGATCCCTATTATTCACAAAATATACCACTTGTCTATATTTTGTGTGAACATCGAACTATAAACAATATTACACATTGCATGTTATTATTATTTCTTTACATGTACGGATAACTACGAAATGTTGTAATTGGATGAAATTACGATTCTTCCCTGTTGTGTGAATCAACTCCGAGATCATCCTTCTTTTAAAGGAACGTATTGTATATATCATTTATGGTTTAGTCACCTGATAAGCGCCTAGGACACATTTTAGTGTCTACTTTTTGTATATATCTGTGTTTCATAAATGTGGTGACATTTATTCTTGACATTAGAAGTGTACAGGCAGCTTTTGCGCCAAAAGAACTTGCTTGACTATTTTTCTATATCTGCAACTAAAATCCTATTATTATTTTTTTATGTGTCTTACCCTCATCTCTGCAACCTTCAGATAATGGCACACATAGTCGATAAATGTTATCTACATATAGTAGCACACACATACTTTTCCTCTCCATGTATCATCAGATAAATGTGCTCCCCATTTGTTGGTATAAGAAGCCAAAAAGGTGAGGGTTGAAAGCCCTTGCCTGAAAAGAGCTCGGTAGTGTTTGTTTGCCCATGTACAGACCCTTAATACGGGATGAGAAGGATTTAATGTATACTTGGCAATACCTCGAAGCTTACTTAGAACATATACGGCACGATGATACATGCCCCTCAGACATTAATTCATACATACATGCTATTTACTATCTCACTAGGCTATACATTTCCCACCTACAACTCTTCCCCGGTCCTCCGAACTTTGTATATAATGTATAGATAATATTTTCAGTTTATTAGTTATTTGTGGCAGTTATTATTGACTGCCAAAGGGTGGACTGTCGAAGTAAAAAATATTATAGCCACACGCATCACGTACAAACACCACACAGATGGCCTCTGTGCGGTTGCTTGTTCCACCGTGCGTGCGCATGCTCGCACGATACGTATGTTCGGTCCTGCGTATTAGCGCGTGGTATGAGTAAATACGGTAGCATACGCATTCGCATGGAAAAGCCATAAAGACATTCCATATTTAATCCACAGAGCACATCCTTTACGCATAGCCTACATGCACCAGATCAGCGAGTTACATTTACTTTGGAAAGGGAACAATAGAGATATTCAACTTTACAGGATATGAGGGGACAGAATTAGGTTAGGAGGTGGTGTTTGGTATCCAGCTGTACAGTATTTCAAGGGCAATATTCCGATGGCAGTTTGCAGAAAGTAGCACGTTCCTGCGCAGGAATATATTATTAATATCACACTGTATGTACTGTACTCTTGATATTCGGAGGGAACCCAGTGGAGGACATCTGCAAGTGCATCTGGACCAGGCATCGCCCACCTATTCAAACCGACCTATGACCCCTCATGTACTGTAAATGACCAGCCCTTTAACCTATGGATGAAGAGATTACAGTTTCCTTTGTTTCATGCTCTGGACCATTGTATAAAACCAAGCCTCCTGGCTGGCCTCAGCTTTTTCTCTGAAGGTCTTCTATTCAGATTGACTGGGGACCGGAATCGTGTTGCGCAGGCGAACAAACGTATGTATCCATTGATTGTAGCCTATTCTCTTATGTGATTGTATTACTGTTGTAAACCCCCTTTTAAGTAAATAATTGTTGCTGGGTTGGACCTACAACATTGCATATACAATTGGTGTCGCATTCCTTTCCTGTTAGGGGTTTTTAAGTGTATTCCGCCGCACGTGTAGCTACTTTGTGCTTACAGCATGCCGGTGTGCTTATGCAACGTGTACGCATTTCATAGAGGTTTAACTGACACACGATTAGTGGTTGCTGCAGCCTGAACATGTGTGTATTTAAGGTATTGCTCTTTTCCTGAAAGTTAATCAGACTTAAATATATATATATATATATATATATATATAGAGAGAGAGAGAGAGAGAGAGAGAGAGAGAGAGAGAGTCCAGAGACATTTGCACATTTCCGTATAAGTAACACAGGTGCTCCCTTAATTCTGTTCCTATTCAATTCAGAGCAAATTATGGATATTCAGAAAGGGCACTCAAACATATTATATCAAAAGAATCTTGTATTTATTTTCAACCATATCGGGCACTCCAGAAGATATTAATAGGTGGCTCCATTTAAAACATGGTACTTTCTTTTTAAGTGATGTATAAACAGCCAGGCAACCAATGTGCCTACTTATCCAGCTTGAAATATGATCCTAATAAAAGCATGTTACTTATCCGTCTGTCGACTTCGATCAGTAAATGACCGTTAAAGACCAATCCATCCAGTCATCACCACCTATATGTCCAGGAGCCATTAGAGAACACCTCTGCCCAAACCCGACTTTATACTGCACCATCATTAAACAGGTGGGTTGTACTGTTGCCTCTAACCAGCCGGCATGCGTGTCACCACTCCGCGCATGCGCCCGTCCCAGCATTCAGCTCCCGCCGTGCAGGAAACGCCATGCGTTCCACAGGCGTTCGCACTTCCGGGTTCTGCGTTCCACTGGTGCGCGTCACTTTCTGTGACGAATCCCAACAATATTACAGTGTCTACGGCCGTTGCCGTGGCGACCAGGTGCAATGAAAATATAGGTCTCAACCCACATAACACTGCCCTTTAGGTCACCGCAGCGCAAGGCCACTCTTACCACTTCAACTCAACGTTGCACCTAGCGGGGCACTGCTTAGGGGTGATCGCCACTACTCGACTATGGTATGTCGGCATACAATAATGTCACCTGTATATTGCAACTCAACTCATCCTAGTTATCAACATAGGGTCAGGTATAGACATTCTCATATAGCTCCCGACTTATTCCTCTGGGTGCCCATTAAACAATGCTATACACGTTAAGTGATGTGCCATATAGGCAAATCATTTCAAGTTGCATACGCAGACCCATGTCATCCCATGGTCCCATATACAGGGAAAAAAACATATCATACATGTAAACATATATATAAACATATACAAAACACAAAACAAGAAGAAAACGAAAAAAATATACATGAAAAAAATTCAGTGAATTTTTTTCATGTATATTTTTTTTGTTTCCTGCACGGTAGGAGCTGAATGCTGGGACGGGCGCATGCGCAGAGTGGTGACACGCATGCCGGCTGGTTAGAGACAACAGTACAACCCACCTGTTTAATGATGGTGCAGTATAAAGTCGGGTTTGGGCAGAGGCGTTCTCTAATGGCTCCTGGACATATGGGTGGTGATGACTGGATGCATTAGTCTTTAACGGTCATTTACTGATCGAAGTCGACAGACGGATAAGTAACATGCTTTTATTAGGATCACATTTCAAGCTGGATAAGTAGGCACATTGGTTGCCTGGCTGTTTATACATCACTTAAAAAGAAAGTAACATGTTTTAAATGGAGCCACCTATTAATATCTTCTGGAGTGACCGATCTGGGTGAAAATAAATACAAGATGTTTTCTTGATATAATATGTTTGAGTGCCCTTTCTGAATATCCATATTATATATATATATATATATATATATATATAAATAAACAAAAGTATGTCCGGCACTCACGCTTTCTGGTGTATAACAGTTCGGTGCACAACCTCTCCGTAGAGCATGTAAACAAAAGATAACGGTGGCACTCAGGGTAAAATGAAAGACGACATCACCACTGGTTACAGTCGATGTTTCGGGGACTGCTCCCCTTTATCAAGACACAATACGTACCAGTACAGCCAACACATATAAATACATATATGAGACTCACCTAACACCAATCAAAATCCCACCCGCTCCCTGCTGGCGCCCGGCTGTGACGTCACCCGCACAGTCTCGTACGGGGAATCACAGCCAGCAGTAGAAACGGTATGCGCCAGTTGCCTAGCAACCACCATGTGGGCACTTGGATGACACTCACTTCCGCTACCTCGTCTTAGCGTCCTGACGTCAGGCGCTCGAGATCAGAGGGCGGGGGGAGTCTCCAGATCTCTCACTGGTAACGGTTGCCCGGCAACCATACAATACAGGAAGTGCATCATGATGTTATAAATACACAAGTGGGAGAAACAAAAAATAAAAAAATAATTAAACACCTAATAGTGATAAACCGAGATCTTGGATATGCGTATGAACCATAGTCTACATGTTGCCGATACATTACGTACAGGACCTCTAAAATAGAAGCTATAAATATGACCTAATCTACATAGACGTATATATGATTAGCATAGTAAACAATACTATCAGTCAAAAAATTAGCATAATCCTATATTCACAATGCTGACTGAATAAATATGCCATACCAAAATATTAACGTATTCTAGCAGAATATGTATATTCTACAACTACAAGAATGTCCAAGACATAAGAAATTAGCCAAATCACATGGTAGAATAGTTATAGAAAGCAATTAAATCGCAAAGCTTCATTTAAACCATGTGGCTGGACAGTTTGAAGCTTATGTATCCACCATGCTTCTTTTTGGAGGAGAATCCTTCCTCTATCACCTCCCCTCCTATTTTGAGGAACATGGTCAATCATGCGATATCGTATCGTAGCCAAAGAATGATTAAACCTCTTAAAGTGTCTTGCCACTGGTAAATCGCTTCCTTTATCGTCCAAGGCTGCACGGATACTCAATCTGTGTAGAGCGATTCTTTCTTTAAATTGGCATATACTCTTTCCTACATACAACAAGCCACAGGGGCACTTGATGTAATATACGATGTACCTGCTAGTGCATGTTAGTGCATGCCTAATTTTGAAGGATTTTCCAGACCTAGGGTGTTGGAATTCATCGCCAATTTCTAGGCAACTACAGGTTGTAAATCCAGTACACCTGTAGTTGCCAGGCTTGCGAGTGAGGAAATGGGCTGGTTTTTCTGGGCCCATCTCTGAAATATCGTTATGGACCACAATGTCCTTAATATTACGGCCTCTTTTATACGAGGCCATCAGAGAACTGTCCTTGAGGACTCGTAGATCTTTATCTCTGGTGACAACTGACCAAATATTCTTCGCTTTGTTCAACAGATGCTTGCTTGCCGTTGTATAATCCTGCGTCCAAATCATCCGATCCTTCGTTTCCTTCTCCACTCTCTTGCATAACGCCACCTGTCTTGGAGTGGACAGTGCTTTATCTCTGGCTTTCTGTAATGATTCCACTGAATATCCTCTTGCTTCAAATTTGGCGAACGTTATTGATCTGCAACTCAGCGTCTGACTTATCATTACAAATACGGATAATTCTGAGAAATTGCGAGTATGGCAAACTCCTCTTTAATGATTCAGGATGATGACTATTCGCTCTCAGCACCGTATTCTGATCTGTAGGTTTATAGTATATGCTGGTATTGATGTTATAGTCCGCATCCAGAGAAATGGTAACATCCAAGTAGTGGATACATTCAAAACTATACTCGAATGTAAACTTGATTGGCGGATCTTAGAATTGACTTCATTCATCATGTGCCAGCCCAAATAATGAGAATGTCGTCTATGTAACGATGAAACAGCTTGATGTTATCTGATGTGCCCCCTGTTTTAAAAAATAGGCTTTCAATAGGATTCAAAAACTCCCGCTTTGCTTAAAAGATACTACTTCATTGATCCTCACATTACAAGCCTTATCACCATTGCCAGCCAGACATTTGCTCTGCACTATAGATATGATTAATCTATATACAAGCATTCCCCATGATCGAGGTCTACAAGCGATAGAGACATTCCTGAATCATCAACCCAAATACACGGGCCCGGACATTAAGTTATTCCTTACTTTACTGGGACTCACTTTAGAAAGAAATTACTTTCTTTTTGACAAAAGGATCTACCGCCAGCAAACTGGCTGCGCCATGGGATCCTGCATGGCACCCAGTTTCGCCAATGTGTTCATGAGCGTAATTGAACAAAGACTATTTTTTGAAACAGGGGGCGCATCAGATAACATCAAGCTGTTTCGTCGTTACATAGACGACATTCTCATTATTTGGGCTGGCACAGAGGAGGAATTTAAAACCATGATGAATGAAGTCAATTCAAAAGATCCGGCAATCAAGTTTACATTCGAGTATAGTTTTGAATGTATCCACTACTTGGATGTTGCCATTTCTCTGGATGCGGACTATAACATCAATACCAGCATATACTATAAACCTACAGACCAGAATACGGTGCTGAGAGCGAATAGTCATCATCCTGAATCATTAAAGTGGAGTTTGCCATACTCGCAATTTCTCAGAATTATCCGTATTTGTAATGATAAGTCAGACGCTGAATTGCAGATCAATAACATGTCCGCCAAATTTGAAGCAAGAGGATATTCAGTGGAATCATTACAGAAAGCCAGAGATAAAGCACTGTCCACTCCAAGACAGGTGGCGTTATGCAAGAGAGTGGAGAAGGAAACGAAGGATCGGATGATTTGGACGCAGGATTATACAACGGCAAGCAAGCATCTGTTGAACAAAGCGAAGAATATTTGGCCAGTTGTCACCAGAGATAAAGATCTACGAGTCCTCAAGGACAGTTCTCTGATGGCCTCGTATAAAAAAGGCCGTAATATTAAGGCCCTCATTCCGAGTTGATCGCTCGCAAGGCGAATTTAGCAGAGTTGCTCACGCTAAGCCTACGCCTACTGGGAGTGTATCTTAGCTTCTTAAAATTGCGACCGATGTATTCGCAATATTGTGATTACAAACTACTTAGCAGTTTCAGAGTAGCTTCAGACTTACTCGGCATCTGCGATCAGTTCAGTGCTTGTCGTTCCTGGTTTGACGTCACAAACACACCCAGCGTTCGCCCAGACACTCCCCCGTTTCCCCGGCCACTCCTGCGTTTTTTCCGGAAACGGTAGCGTTTTTTCCCGCACGCCCATAAAACGGCCTGTTTCCGCCCAGTAACACCCATTTCCTGTCAATCACATTACGATCGCCGGAGCGATGAAAAAGCCGTGAGTAAAAATACTATCTCCATTGTAAAATTACTTGGCGCAGTCGCAGTGCGATTATTGCGCATGCGTACTAAGCGGAATTTCACTGCGATGCGATGAAAAATACCGAGCGAACGACTCGGAATGAGGGCCTAAGGACATCGTGGTCCATAACGATATTTCAGAGATGGGTCCAGAAAAAACAGCCCATTTCCTCACTCGCAAACCTGGCAACTACAGGTGTACTGGATGTACAACCTGTAGTTGCCTAGAAATTGGCGATGAATTCCAACACCCCAGGTCTGGAAAATCCTTCAAAATTAGGCATGCACTAACATGCACTAGCAGGTACATCGTATATTACATCAAGTGCCCCTGTGGCTTGTTGTATGTAGGAAAGAGTATACGCCAATTTAAAGAAAGAATCGCTCTACACAGATTGAGTATCCGTGCAGCCTTGGACGATAAAGGAAGCGATTTACCAGTGGCAAGACACTTTAAGAGGTTTAATCATTCTTTGGCTACGATACGATATCGCATGATTGACCATGTTCCTCAAAATAGGAGGGGAGGTGATAGAGAGAGGATTCTCCTCCAAAAAGAAGCATGGTGGATACATAAGCTTCAAACTGTCCAGCCACATGGTTTAAATGAAGCTTTGAGTTTTAATTGCTTTCTATAACTATTCTACCATGTGATTTGGCTAATTTCTTATGTCTTGGACATTCTTGTAGTTGTAGAATATACATATTCTGCTAGAATACGTTAATATTTTGGTATGGCATATTTATTCAGTCAGCATTGTGAATATAGGATTATGCTAATTTTTTGACTGATAGTATTGTTTACTATGCTAATCATATATACGTCTATGTAGATTAGGTCATATTTATAGCTTCTATTTTAGAGGTCCTGTACTTAATGTCTCGGCAGCATGTAGACTATGGTTCATATGCATATCCAAGATCACGGTTTATCACTATTAGGTGTTTATTTTATTTTTTTATTTCTCCCACTTGTGTATTTATAACATCATGATGCACTTCCTGTATTGTATGGTTGCCGGGCAACCATTACCAGTGAGAGATCTGGAGACTCCCCCCGCCCTCTGATCTCGAGCGCCTGACGTCAGGACGCTGAGACGAGGTAGCGGAAGTGAGTGTCATCCAAGTGCCCACATTTATGTATTTAAAATACTATTTATATGTGTTGGCTGTACTGGTATGTATTGTGTCTTGATAAAGGGGAGCAGTCCCCGAAACGTCGACTGTAACCAGTGGTGATGTCGTCTTTCATTTTACCCTGAGTGCCACCGTTATCTTTTGTTTATATATATATATATATACATATATACAGGTTGAGTATCCCTTATCCAAAATGCTTGGGACCAGAAGTATTTTGGATATCGGATTTTTCCGTATTTTGGAATAATTGCATACCATAATGAGATATCATGGCGATGGGTCCTAAGTCTAAGCACAGTATGCATTTATGTTTCATATACACCTTATACACACAGCCTGAAGGTAATTTTAGTCAATATTTTTAATAACTTTGTGCATTAAACAAAGTTTGTGTACATTGAGCCATCAGAAAACAAAGGTTTCATTATCTCAGTCTCACTCAAAAAATTCCGTATTTCGGAATATTTGGATATGGGATACTCAACCTGTATAGTATGTTCAGCTGTACTGACCAATGTGACTGCAATAGATTGTTGGTAATGAGAAGCTCCATATATTCTGCTGATTTGTAGCTGCAAATTTTGATTTAATAAGAAAAATACAGAAACTAATCCATCTGTCGGAACTCAGCATTGTCCTTGTGCGCTGTTGCAGTGGAAAAAAAACTATTAGCTATAAACGGAATTATACAATATAGGGCTGATTCTGAGTGGCACGCAAAGTGGCTGTAGTTGTGGGCAGCTCAGAAGCCTGTTGTACTACTGTATGCAGGGATCATATGTGTGCATGCGGAATCCTGTGCCGCCCACTGATTAGACGCTGACCACCGCACTGTCACCATTATTTGCGGCACTTACCCCAGCTCCATGCTAGATGCAAGCAATCCATCTGCGACAGGGTTCCCTTCCCGTATGCATGGCTCAGAATTAGAGTGATTTATAAATGCCTGCAACACCCCGAGCACACTCCCACAAGTCAGGGCGGTTCCGTGCTATCACTTTGCACTGCCTGGTTCCTAGTGGTGTAGTTCATCAAATCGACAGTATCTAGGTGGACAATGTTTAGGTCGACCACTATTGGTTGACAGTCACTAGGTCGACATGGATGGAAGGTCGACAGGGTTTCTAGGTCGACATGTGCTAGGTCGATAGGTCTAAAGGTCGACATGAGGAAATTATTATTTTTTTGTCGTTTTCTTCGTAGAGTGACCGGGATCCCAAATTAGTGCACCGCGTCCCCTCGCATGCTTTGGGCATGGTGCCTTCGCTCCGCTACCGCTTCGCTCGGCACACTTTACCGTTCCAATCGTAGTCCACGTGGATCGTTAAGTATGAAAAAATGCAAAAAAAGAAAAAAAATGTGAAAAACTCATGTCGACCTTTAGACCTGTCGACCTAGCACATGTCGACCTAGAAACCCTGTCAACCTTCCATCCATGTCGACCTAGTGACTGTCGACCTATAGTGGTCGACCTAAACATTGTCGACCTAGATACTGTCGATCTTCACACCGGATCCCAGTTCCTAGAACCCAAAACACTTGAGGGTGGTTTTGCAAAGCCAAAACATGACAGTGAAATTAGAACCATAACCAAAACACGAGGCTCTGCACACGTCTCTACTGCAAAGTAATATCCTCCAAAGAAACACTTTTATCCTTTCACACTTTACTCATTTGTGACTGTTTATTTTTGGGACCAGTTTCATTGATGGCTAGGGAAGATACCTGCAACAGCCGACAGAGAAATCAGAGGAACTAACATATAATCTGGGGAGCTTGTACAGTATGCGATAAAATAAACCAGTGTAGGTAATGATTAATCGTAAATCCGTAGCTGTGGAACTCTCTGTTCATGTAAGAGAAAGATTTACCTGTAGGATATTTAGAATTGTGTTGCCAGAAAAGGGTCTGTATGTTTTGTTATCACATTAGTTTCCTGGCAGTAAATACTTCATTGTTACTTATAACTCATTACCCTTTTGTCCAGAATGGAGCAGCTTTATCTCACATGGCTTGAGTCATGTAATGCCGGTCTGAAAAGTGAACATCGTACAGTCTGCACAATTTGCAAGTAAACAACAGTAGATCAGTTGCAAGGGTAAGTACTGAAGTTACGGTTAGGGTTAGCACTAGGGGGAGCCTTCGGGGGGAGGGGGGTGTTAGGTTTAGGCAGCTGGGGGGGAAGGGGGCGGTTGGGGTTAGGCACTAGGGGGAAGATTAGGGTTAGGCTCAGGGGAAAGGAGGATAGGGTTAAGCAGCTGGCCATACACCAGACCAACTTGTATAAAAATAAATAAAAAAAAATAAAAATTGTTTGTTTTCTGGGATTTGGGAGCCCATGACTGATTGTCACTTGCTCTCTTCCATTAGTGGATTTTCATTCCAACTAACCAACTAGTTGGATGAAAGTTGGTCTAGTAAGGCCAGTTTAGGATGAGAGAAGGGTGAGTTAGGGATAGAATTAAAATATGTGAATATTTGGGTTAAATTGTGTGAATATTTGAATTGAATTTGAATGCAGGGATGCCACTGTTGGCATTCTATTCCTTGGGATGGTGAATGCTGGGATTTCTATACCATTGCGTATCAAGGACTTCACAAGCTGATGTATTAATGCACTGTTGCAGTTGGATTATGTTAGCGCCCAGCAACAAGCGGACGCCGGGCACAAAGCCTTCTGATCCCCGCCCGGCACCTAGCAACAGGCTGACACCGGGCGCTGGCAGCTGCCGGACTCCTAGCAATGGGGACGCCAGAGGCAGATGGCATTCCCCGTTGCTAGGTAATTTAGTCAGTGGCGTCAGAAGGTGGGTGCGGGGGGTGCGGCCCGCACCCAGGTGTCACCCTCGGAAGGGGTGACACCAAAGTGCCGGCTCTCCTGCAGTGACAGGAGCCGAGTGCTGCAGTGTGATAATCCTCTGCAGCACTCAGCTCTTGTCACAGAAAAGTAGCCGATACTGCACGCTGCCTAGTCTCCGGTGACAGCCAGCATCTCCGAGGAAGCAGAACACGCCACCCAGGGTGAATAAGAGGAGACCCACACCCCTTTAAATTAGTCCACGCCCCCTTTTCGGGTGGCCACTGCTCTGGCAAGGTGAGTTGGGGGAGTGTAGTAATGCAGAGTGCGCACCAGGTGTCACCACACCTGGTGACGCCTCTGAATTGAGTGCTCAGTTCTCAGGGATGTACAGCAGGACAGCTGCACAATATTGTTATACAGTATTGTTAATTAAGAGTCTCAGCAGGGATTGGTGAGGGCTTTTGTTAAATACCCTTCCTGTGCATGACTCAAATGCTGGTGATAGTTCCTGCTCTTGTGAGAACGTGTCAGCCTGTGAAACACCTGTGATTCTGAGACACTGCCAGACTGATTTCCTGATCTGATCCAGCTAGCCTTGTGTTCAGGTTTTGTGTGGAACTCCACACAGGTTCTTGCCTTTGCATTTATTCATTATTCACACCATCCTGTGCATTGTTGCATGTATATACAGTCTTGTTGATAATAACACCCTGTGCATTGTTGCATGTACATATTGATTGTGTTAAGATTATAATCCAACCTGTGCATCGTTGCACTCACATGCATTCAGTTATTTCTCTCTGCCTGTGTGTAGTGCAGTGGTATCTAGGTGGTGTCCAGTGAACATATCATCGTACTGCAATTTACTCTTGCCCAGCCTCCAAAATGTCCATACATAAAACCTGGGGACATCTGTGTATGGGGTGGACCTAATTTTCCCTGGAAAGGTGGCTGCTATAGGAGAAGCCTAGCATTGCAGGAGGCAAGAAGACTGCTGGGCAAGGGTAATTGCGTGAGCATCACCAACAACCACCAGGTAGCCCATAGCTCCCTGTAGTCCACGTGACAGGTTATTATGTCACACTGTTGTAATCTAGTGGACAGTTAAGGATGGTTATGCACTAAATTATGCTTTTGTTATTTCATACCCGAAGTCGAAGCCCTGTTTCAATAGCCAGATTGAGTTGAAAAGCAGTTTCTCTTTCAGGTTTGGCCTTAGACCTATATCTGGCCCTTTCACTTCTGGATTCACCACGGCGCCCTGAGTATGGTTGGCCAATAACTGCATACGCTGCCAGATATGGTTGTCATTCGACACTACTTACTCTCCATCCTTCCATCTGATGCATATTATTTATTGACTTATATATGCTGCAATCTGATCAAACACAGAGTAATTGCCCTTCACAATAAGGTGTATGGAAAAAATTAAGCTATAACTTACATGCCATAAATACATTGCAGTAGATAAACATTTGATTATACTAATACTAGAATTTTTATATTATACATTCAACTCTCGATTTCAACTACACACTAAAATTTCTATCCTCCCACACTAAATAGAAGAAATTTCTTATTTCTGATACTTGTCCTACAGTATATTGCAGATTATTTCTATGGATGGAATTGTTCCATAATAGAGCATTTACACATGTATTTCTCCATTTAAGTGATCTGTATTGGATGAGTGGCTAAAAAAGAACAAGAAACCAGGGAATATATATGATATCCCAGCAGACGGATGGCGGCAGTCACTATACAGACAGCAGCATCCCATCTGCCGGAATCCTGACAGCAAAGCGGGCTCGCTGCGCTCGCTATGCTTCGGGCCTTGTGGCTCGCTTCACTCGCCACAGGTTCTATTCCCACTCGGTTGGTGGCATGGGCCCACCAACCGAGTGGGAATACCTAGACTGTGTTGGGATCCCGGACTCTGGATTTCAGCAGCTGTCAGGATTCCGGCGTCGGTCTCCTGAACGCCAGGATCGCGACAGGTGGTATATTGACTGCATCCCGAAAGCAGACCTGGATTTGTGGAAAAGCCAAACGGGACTTAAAGTGCATACACACTGTGCGATAATTTAGTCAATATCACTCATTTTCCCCCTTCTGAGCGATATTTTTATTTTATTATTAACAGTTTCTTATATAGCGCAGCATATTCTGTTGCGCTTTACAATTAGAACAACAGTAATAGAACAAAACTGGGCAAAACAGACAGACACAGAGGTTGTATGGCAAGCTTGCAATCTATAGGGAAAAAGACATTGATACACAAGGATAGATGCTACCTGTTACATAATGGTCCACCAGATTGCTAGGTTCATAATGGGTTGTATGATATGATCACCCAGCAATGTTGGAAGACAAAATGTGAGGTTATGTGTACTGTACAGAGAGGATATGATTAGATAAGATTAGGAAGCATTGAAGGTTATGTGGGTGGGTCTGGAATTTGATAGGCTGGTCTGAAGAGGTGACTTTTCAGGGAACGTTTAAAGGTTTGGAGAGTAGAGGTGAGTCTTATTGTGCATGGGAGGGCATTCCACAGAGTGGGTGAAGCCTGGATAAAGTCCTGTAATTTTGAGTGGGAACAAGTAGTACGTGTGGATTAGAGACGCAGATCTTGTGCAGAGCGAAGAGGTCTGGTAGGGAGATATTTTGAGATGAGTGAGATGTATGTTGGTGCAGATTGGTTAATAGCCTTGTAAGTAACAGTATTTATATTGAATACGGTAGAATACCGGTAGCTAATGGAGGGACTGACAGAGTGGATATGCAGACGATGAAAGTCTAGCGAGGAAGATTAGCCTCGCAGCTGCATTCAAAATGGATTGTAGTGGTGAGAGCCTATGTTTGGGAAGACCAGTAAGGAGACTATTGCAATAATCAATGCGGGAGATGATGAGTGATATAGTGATGATATTGACTAAAATATCACACAGTGTGTACCCGCATTAGGTCAAAGAAAGCAGGACGTATATTATATTGTAAAGCTCCACCTCTTTCAAGATCTGCCAAATATATTTTATGACAATGGGTTTCAGTGATGTGATAACTACCACAAAGGAACCATTGAAACATTCCATACTACGTAAAGGTTTATTCAACAGAAACAGGATTATCAAAGTTGTTTAGAAACAATTTCCATTTAAGTGCTATTAAGGAGCACTAATATGCCGCATTTGCACTTATATCAGGTTTATACTAGACTTGAACCACAACATAATATTATTACATATATTTTTCTGTTAAAATCATGATTATTAAACATACAGAGCCACTCCTTGTTTACTAACTGCCACCACATAGCAGTAATATTGTAGCACTGACTGAACGAAGTGTAGCCAACACCCTCTATTACTGGCACCTTAATCACCTATATTAAAGAATTTAAACAGAGAAAGAAAACTGTATGTTTAACAAAAAGCCTTGCTGTCGAGCATTACAGCTTTTACACAGGTATAATCCGTACATGACAAAGGAATGTTACTTTTTTTAACTGTTACTTTTTTCTTTAAAGATTAACACTTCCTTCTTAAATATAGGGAAAGTCAGTAACTTGCTGTTTAAATTGATCTTTCAGTAGGAATTAGCAGATGATCACAGTCTGATAAAACTCTTGCAGAAGTCCTATAAATCTGCACACTTCAGCCCATCAGGGCTCTATCAGTGTAAGTCAATAGTGATTTACGGTGGGAGTGGCCTGCCCAATGAGATGTGCTCGACACTTGCTAATTTCCACCTTGGTCTTTTATAGTAGTATCTTCAAAGTGATGCTCACAAAGTGTTTCTGGTATAATGGCCTTTTGTTTTATTGACAGGATGGCAAGCAAGACTCAAATGAACATCTGATTTCTCTTTGCCAATCCCTAGCACTGATCTGAGACAGACTATATTACTGCATACTTGCCTACCTGACCCTCTCCATGAGGTAGATAATGCTCTGTTCCTGGACTTTCCTGGTAATGTATGATTGCCATCACTTGTGTGACACTCTCTACCAATAAAAATGTCAATATGATATACTGGTCGTGCTATTAAAAAGTATAGAGGGAGATATATATTTGAGAGATAAAATGTAGTAGTTGCCCTTTGGCTGTGTGGATTGAAGCATAGTTAATATTTAGATAGGTCAACACCAGTTGGCCAACATGCAATAAGTCAACATGGTCAAAAGGTTGACATGGACTAAAGTCAGCAGCGTCAAAGGGTTGACCTGTTCAAAAGTTTGACTTTCAAATGGTTGATACAGAAACGGTCAACACTTTTTTGGGGGGTATTTTAACTCCAGCCTTCACACCAGTGACTAACCCTAAACCTTACCTTAGTGCCTAACACTGACCCTCCCCCTAGTGCCTAATCCTAACCATCCCCCTGGTGCCCAACCCTCCCCCTAGTACTTAACCCTAAACCTCCCCCTAGTGCCTAACCCTAACCTCCCTCTAGTGCCTAACCCTCCCCCTAGTGCCGAACCCTATCCTCCCCCTGGTGCCCAACCCTCCCCCTAGTGCCTAACCCTAAATCTCCCCCTAGTGCCTAACCCTAACCTTCCCCTAGTTCCTAAACCTAACTCTTCCCCTAGTGCCCAACCTTCCCCTTAGAGCCTAACCCACCCCCTAGTGCCCAACCCTCTATTTAGTGCCTAACCCTCCCCCTAGTGCCTAACCCTCCCCTAGTAACCAACCCTCCCCCTAGTGCCTAACCCTCCCCTGGTGCCCAACCCTCTCCCTAGTGCCCAACTCTAACCCTCCCCATAGTGCCTAATCATAACCCTCCCTCTGGTACCTAACCCTAATCCCCCCTTAGTGCCTAATAATCCCTCTAATGCCTAACCCTAACCCTCCCCCTAGTACAAAACCCTGACCCTAAAAATCATGAAAAACCATGGTATGCCCTGACTCGCCGGGAGATAATGGGGAATTGCCGGTCATTATAGGGACCAATACCAATATGTTCAAGAACTTGATCAAACAAGACAAAGAGTTTCAGGATGGTACAGCTCGGGAAGAAGACGAGGATGGTCGATATAGGTGTGCTCGAGTGGAACCCATTCTAGATAACACCCCTGATCCTGTGGGAACGATAGGTGAATACACATCTACAGCTCTTAACTTGGAGCCTTGTTTCAAGGACAGTGATGTCCCAATGGAGATAAAGACCCTGTTATTAGCTCAACTACACAGCAGAGCTGAGGTCTTTTCCGGTGGAGATTGGGACTTGGGAACAGCGACCGGAGTGGAGCACCATGTTAGACTGACCGATGACACCCCGTTTAGAGAAAGATCACGAAGGCTTGCGCCTGCCGACTTTGAGGACGTACGGCAACATCTGAGACATCTATTGGAAAACAAGGTGATCGCTGACTCCGAGAGCCCGTATGCTTCCCCAATAGTAGTAGCCCGAAAGAAAAATGGAGAAGTGCGTTTGTGTATCAACTATAGGACGTTGAATAGTCGTACAATCCCCGACCAATATACAGTTCCTCGGGTCGATGAAGCTCTCGACTGTCTTCAAGGCAGTCAATGGTTCTCTGTACTATATCTAAGATGTGGCTACTATCAGATCCCCATGAGCGCCCAAGATCAACAAAAGACTGCCTTCATTTGCCCTATCGGATTCTACGAGTTCCTTAAAATGCCTCAAGGGGTTAAAGGAGCACCAGCTACTTTTCAGAGGACCATGGAGAAGACGGTAGGTGACATGTGTTACCGAGAGGTGCTCGTTTACCTGGATGACATAATTGTATTTGGCAAGAGTATCGAAGAACATAACGAAAGGTTACTTAAGGTGTTGGACAGACTGAGGGCCAGAGGATTAAAACTGTCAGTTGATAAGTGTAAATTTTGCCAACAGACTGTGAAATATCTTGGTCATATCGCCACCGACCCGGCCAAGCTAAAGGCAGTACAGAAGTGGCCACGGCCTACGAACCTGAACGACCTCCGATCTTTCTTAGGATTTTGTGGTTATTATAGGAAGTTTGTGAGGCATTATTCCCGGATTGCTCGGCCATTAACAGAGCTTACCAAGGGATATCCCCCCTATAGTAGTAAGGGGCATCTCAGTGCCAACAGTAAAGTACAGTATCACCGGACTCAAGACCCGTTTAGGAAAAGATGGGACAGCCAATGTGAAGAAGCGTTTCTACAACAAAAACATTGTTTAACCCATGCTCCAGTGTTGGCCTATGCGAATCCCGAGCTTCCATACGAAGTCCATGTTGATGAATCTCTGGATGGAATTGGTGGAGTTTTATATCAATTGCAGAATCACCAGTTACGGCCCGTTTCATATGTAAGTCGTGGGTTATCCCCCAGTGAAAGAAAATACCCAGTACATAAGCTGGAATTCTTGGCGCTGAACTGGGCCATCGTGGAGAAATTCCACGACTATTTATATGAAGTACATTTTACGGTACAAACCGATAATAACCCACTGACTTATGTTCAAACAACAGCTAGATTGGATGCTACGGGACATCGATGGTTGGCTGCCTTGTCTATTTATGGATTCACCATCAAATACAGACCTGGGCTGGTGCATCAAGATGCTGATGCCCTGTCACGCTTACCTCATACCACTGAGCTCGAGTCAACTGACGAATGGATAGAAGTTCCGGCAGCAGATGTGCGAGGGTTATGTCATCAGGTCTATGTAGGACAACGCTCGGAACATGCTCTCGTTACATCCTTAGGAGTGCCAGAACAAGCCATACCACCACTTTACTGTTGACTGAACCAGATTGATTTGGAAGGCATGAACAGAGTAGGAAATCTGCAGATGGCATCTGATCAAAGAGAGGACAGAGTCATCTCCCCCGTAAAACAGGTCATGACTGATCCAGATGGAAGTAAGGGGAGAGTGATCCTTACAAACGCATCTAAGATGTTGTTGAGGCAACGCCCCAAATTGATCCTACAACAAGGGGTTTTATATCTACGTACCCGGATGTTGGATGGAAGATACAGATTACAACTGGTATTACTGGAAAAATATAAGCTGTTAGTGATGGAAGCTTTGCATAACAATCACGGACATCTAGGTTATGAGAAGACGCATGGGTTAATTGTGGACCGCTTCTATTGGCCGCTCATGAACAGGGAGATCGATCAGTTCTGCAAGGACCTGTGGGAATTGTATAATGAGGAAGACCCTGCCTAAACCCGGGGTGGCGCCGTTGACCAATCTAAGTAGTTCAGGTCCCATGGATTTGGTGTGTATAAATGTCTTGTCATTTGAGGGGCCAAAGGGAAAAGATAGTAACGTCTTGATTGTCACCGATCATTTCACCCGTTACGCCCAAGCATATGTAAATCGCAATCAGCGAGCTGCCACAGTGGCAAACACCTTATGGAAAAATTCTTTATCCACTATGGACTTCCAGCCAGAATACACTCTGATCAGGGTAGGGACTTTGAAAGTAGACTGATTAAGGAATTGTGTGATTGCTGCGGCATAAAGAAATCTCGGACTACTCCATATCATCCGCAAGGAGATCCCCAGCCGTAACGATTTAATCGCACGTTGTTGAATATGTTAGGAACATTAAATAGTAGAAGTAAGCCTCGGTGGAATCAATATGTGGCCCATCTAGTGCATGCCTATAACTGCACCCGAAACGAGGCTACGGGATACTCCTCATATTTTCTGATATTCGGTCGAGAGGCTCGATTGCCTATTGATATCTGTTTAGGGACTAGGCAGGCTGATTATTTGACATCCTCGCATACTCAGTATGTCAGCCGACTTTGTCAGCAATTAAAGGATGCCTATGCCTTAGCTCAATTAGAATCCCAGAAGATGGGGGACAAAAAAAAAGCACGACATGACCGACAAGTGAAACACCACATGTTAAACCCAGGAGATCGGGTATTGATTCGAGATTTAGGACGTCCCAGGTAACAAAAATTGGCTAATAGATGGAAGACTGAGCTGTATATAGTCCTTAAACAGTTGCCTAATATTCCGGTATATCAATTAGCCCCGGAAAAGGGGACAGGGACAGTAATTACGTATCATAGTCAACATCTGTTACCGGTAGCTCAAGATGTCAGATGGGAAGAAGTAAGAGAAGAGGATACTAAATCTTGTGACAGAGAACAGAAAGAGACAGCCCATAGCGAAGAAATGGGGGAGACTACTGATATAGAAGGAAGAGATACAGTTGAGAATGCGCCTGGGTACTATTACTGTGAGGAAGAGCCTGAGATTCCGGATGGAGGGGAGAGAAAGTTAAGTGATTCTCTTGATTCTGATCGATCTTTGAGACCAGTAACTATGAATGAAGATCAACAATCGCCCCAGGGGGAAGATTAGGAGTAGCTTCAGATTCTCGCAATAATGATGAATTGAGTGAACAATCAAATATAAGGGAAATTGAAAGAGAGGAAGTTTCTAGACCACAACGGGAACGTAGACCCCTGCGAATACTCACATATGACCAATTAGGGGTCCCTACCGAAGTCCCACTAGTCATACATCCGGGCATAATGTGGACATGGCCATACTATGGAAATGTTATATAAAATATATAATACAGAGTGTCAAGGACATCCTCGCTGAAGCAGAATAAGTGGGGAGTTCCACTTTAGTTAATGTTAGACGGTGGACTCCCCAGGGGGAGAATGTAACCAATCACAGGAGTTATGTATGTATATATATATACTTGTTAGCCCATTACAGGAATTTTTATATATATATATATATATCGTATATTCTATATGTATAAATAATGGGCCAAGAGACTGGAAGCTTCTAGAGCTCCGCGTGCTGTGCTGCAGGGGGACCGTCCGAGGACAGAAAAACGGCCGGGGAGTGGGACGCGTGAGAAAAAGAAAAAAGAGAAGTGCGCAGTAAGGAGAGAGAGAGCGGTCGGAGATGGAGAATGGGGAGAGTGACGGATCCAGCCCAGACAAGGAGACGCACGAAGGGAAGGGATTTGGCTGACCTGTCGCTGAGCTGGCTGCCCGGGACTCGGTAGGAAGAAGCTGTCCCCCAGGGTAGGAGGTGGGTCCCTCTCCCGCAGCCGCTACCCTCCATCACTTAGACAAGGCAGCATTTGGCCGAGCGGCGGGGGGAGCGGCCTGTCTCATAGCGGGAGGAGCCAGTGGCTAAGGAGACAGCAGAGCAGCCTGACGTTCAACTCCTTTCCCTCCCAGTGCTATGGGGGAGTGTCCTACTCTGGGCAGAGTATTGTCAGGTCCAACCCCAGTTTTATGAGACGGCTATAATAATTGATATATTCAATGATCCACTACACTGTTCAGACACATACTGCGGATCCTCTATGGCCTCGGTAGCAGTGTATTGAAAGAAGGTGAGGTCAGTGGCTGATGAGACTGTATCTGGGAGTATACTACAGCCTCTCATATATAGAGAAAAGTAGGAGAGATAGCGTATAGTCCCTCATTTCTCGGATGAAAGAAATTTAACTTCTAGGTATTTTATGAAGAGTGGCTTACAGTTATTAATGATAACGCCTCATTGTTTGTACTACGGCCATACAAGGGACTTTGAGTTGACACATATTGAAGATGGCTGTAGGTAGGAGCAGAAAGACAGTAATTAATACACTGCATTGTTTTTGAATTCTGTTCCCGACTATTTAAGTGAACGTAATTGATATACTGAGAGTGTAATGAGATTGCATCGCCGTTCATCCTCCTAACAGATGTACAGACAACATTTAGAGGAGAAACCCCGTCTAACACGGATAATAATCTAACCACAAGGGAGAAGCTGATAGTAGTGCTCATATTGGCTCAGGTCGAGTATAGCAAAGTACTGACCCGGTTGGAGTAAACTTTAATTGATACATATTACTAGGAGAGTCATTCAGAACTTTGGGACTCTTACCATGCTGAAATAACTGTACAGTTAGGATTCATCACCAGAGTCCAGATTACTTAGACTGGCATTTGATTTATATGACTCTGATTGAGGAAAGCCTGCTCACCACTAGTCAGAGAGCCGTAAGGAAAAAAGGGGAAGAAGATTGCCCATCCCAAATCCCCTCTTTAGTAGCAACAGTAGAATTTCCTATAGGAACCTTTACTACAGCAGACTGCTTTGACATTGGACATCCATGCTATCTAACCACAGTGATCACTTATGATAGTATAACTTATGTTAGTATAAATTATAATAATATAACTGAGTAACTGCACAGAAGGTAAAAGGTGATACAGTAATTTTTAAACCCCGGGTCCATAGTCATATAGACTGTGGTTGGTAATTTTTGTATTGCATGCATTTAAGGATGTGATTTATAAGTCATCTAAAAGTGTAGAGGTTAACGGGGCATTACATATATTCATTGGGCCCCTTTGGATAGAGATTAATTATCTATAAATATACTAAAATAAAGCTAATTACCTGTTATAGCTGGTACTGGGTATTCGATCGTTCTTGGTGGGAGAGTCCTGGAAGATAAGAAAGGAAACAGATGAAAGTTCGATATCAATAAGGTGAGGCATATATATTAACTATAATTATCATCCACTACATAACCGGATATATAATCGTCAACACCCCCATCCTACTACAGGACGGCTTTCCCAAGCAAGCGCGGGTGTGTATGCTTGGGTGGAGGCACGCCAATAGTGAAGTAGGGTTACATATACGGAATCTTCTATTGATTGCAGTGCTATGATATGCCCTAGATGTCAATGTTTTAAGTATATGTTGCAACAGCACTAATTTTAGATAATAGTAATAAACTTGTGATATTTCCATCCATTTAGCTCTCTTGCGCCAATTTGTATTTGTGTATCTCCATTGCAGGGTCTAACTAGCCCTATTGTATTGGCAGCACCTAGTTAAGCAGCTCATAATTAGCGCCAAAGAAATTACAGATGTAGCCACCTTTATCTTGACTGGCTGAGGCGTTTGTCCCGATAGAGCGTATGCAGCGTAGGGAGGCGCGCCTAGTCACAGAGAGGCGTACCTAATCGCACGGAGGCAGACATGGCGTTTGGCGTTACCTTTACGTGTAATACCTGCGATCAGCCACCAGATGTCGCTTTTTACAATCACCACTGCGCATGCGTGTGGTCTCCCGTAAAATACAATACTGGAATACATAATAAGGACTACTTTACTAAGGCGTCTCATTACGCTGCATACAGTAAATACTCATTACGCTGCATTATTTAATACAGTACTGTATATACGACACAGACGCAAATAGTACAGCATACAGTATATGATCCATCTACAATACTTTATGAATACTGTATGTGAGCGTCCAAGTCCCGCAGGCAAAACATAAAACCAGTAGTGTACACTGTCGCAAATGGATGTGTGTTAGAAGTTCACTATTGCCTCTCAAGATTCGGAATTTTGTACAGTACTGTATGTTATCGTCCTAATCCCGTAGCCATTACAGCATAATCAAAACCAATGGATTTATACATTTGTCTGCGGCGAAGTGGTGAAGTGTTTCGCTTCCTATACTCAGAGTCCCGGGTTCGATTCCATGTACAGTACGAATGCATGTTAGTTTTTTTTCATACACTTTATTATTTTTTTTATTCACATACAGTAAACCAGGGCAAAGCTGCATGAGTGGTTCTAATGTTAAGGTTCTATGCTCCGTACAGTACACATACAATTCTGTAGCTGGGCAGACTCAATAGAAATGGCTACCACCTACAGTATGACTCCTTGCCCCACAGAGGCCCTAGGCTACGGAGCAAGTAATAGTCCAAATTGTACAGACTATGGGGCAATGCTGAAGGAGCGTCACAATCCCCTAGCTAAAATACATACAGTAGTATGCACATTATGGTAACCGGACTCGATCGCATAGCACACTGGCAAAATGGCCGCCGCCCCTGAACCCTTTTGCAGGCTATGGGGCAATGCTGAAGTAACGTCACAATCCCCTAGCCAAAATACACAGGGGCGATGGGGATAAGTTACTATACTGTAGGATTGCATATTACGGTACACCGGACTCAATCGCATACTGTAGCACACTGTCAAAGTGACCACTACACCTGAACCCCCACCTCGTGGCAGGCAGCAGTCGGGTATGGAATGAGAAATGGCATAAGTTGTGCAGGCTACGGGGCGATGCTGAAGGAGCGTCACAATCCCCTAGCAAACAGAGATACTGTAAGCAAGGTCTATGCACATTACAGTACGTTACACCGGACTCGATCGCATAGCAAGCTGACAAACCACAAGTTTTACATAAAGCAGGCCAAAGTTGCAGGAGAGTTTCTACTGTAAAAGTTCTATGCACCGTACGGTACACATACAATTCTATAGCAGGGCAGACTCAATTAAAATGGCTACCGCCTGTGACTCCTACTGTACTGTAGCTCCTAGGAAGCACTCAGCTACAGTATGGAGCAAATAACAGCACAGATTTTGCATGCTATGGGGCAATGCTGAAGGAGCGTCACAATCCCCTAGCTACAATACACAGGGGCGATAGGGATATTCGAGTGGCTGGAGGGGGGGGTCCCCTTGATTTAAGGGGTCCCCACTCCTCCAGGGTACCCCGGTCAGGTGTGACTAGTTGGGTATTTAATTCCATGGCCGCAGGGACCGGTATAAAAGTGTCCCCCGGCTGTGCATTATCTGTCCAGCTAGTGGAGCCCGGTGCTGGTTAAAAAAATAGGTGGAACCCCTATGCTTTTTGTCCCCCAAGCTGCAGGAGAGTTTCTACTGTAAAGGTTCTATGCACCGTACGGTACACATACAATTCTATAGCAGGGCAGACTCAATTGAAATGGTTACCGCCTGTGACTCCTACTGTACTGTAGCTCCTAGGAGGCACTCAGCTACAGTATGGAGCAAATAACAGCACAGATTTTGCAAGCTACGGGGCAATGCTGAAGGAGCGTCACAATCCCCTAGCTACAATACACAGGGGCGATAGAGATAATCGAGTGGCTGGAGGGGGGTCCCCTTGATTTAAGGGGTCCCCACTCCTCCAGGGTACCCCGGCCAGGGGGTGACTAGTTGGGTATTTAATGCCATGGCCGCAGGGACCGGTCAAAAATACGGGGAACCCCTACGCTTTTTTGTCCCCCTTAGTTTTTGCACCAGGACCAGGCGCAGAGCCCTGTGCTGGTTCTAAAAAGATGGGGGATCCCGTGTCCATTTTTTCGTATTCCTGACGGAATTCGACCGCAATTGCATATACTGTACCCCTTAATGTCACTGCTTACAGTATACAGTATTTAGACATGCGCTTGTGTACAGTATCTGTCATGAGGTGCTTTTTTCACTGACACTATAACTTTTTTGTACTGTACAGAGACGGCAAACTAGCCAAACGGGAATAATCAGCTTCTGCTGAATAAAATGAGATGCTACAGTACATGCCTATATTCTGTGAGTGACTGCGGCTCTATGAAATTAAATCAGAAAATGTAAATATGAAATGCATTACTAATGTGTGGCATTACTGTACTGTACAGTATGTGTATAAGGTGTACTACAATATTTTCTGGTGTAACATAAGGAAAGGGCACTACTGCATGGTCTAATGCAGTGGTTCTCAAACTCGGTCCTCGGGACCCCACACAGTGCATGTTTTGCAGGTAAACCAGCAAGTGCACAGGTGTATTAATTACTAACTGACACATTTTAGAAGGTCCATACAGTAGGTGGAGCTAATTTTTTCACTTGTGATTCTGTGAGAAAAAAACCTGCACTGTGTGGGGTCCTGAGGACTGAGTTTGAGAACCTGTGGTCTAATGTAAATAAAGATGAATGTGGTGGGGTGTAATGTGAATAAGGGGCAATACTGTTAGGAGTAATGTGGTACTATGATATGATGTAATGAGAATAAGAGAGACACTACTGCATGATATAATGTGAATAAAGTTGCAGTACTGTGTTGTGTAATTTCATCTTCGGGTATTATTGTGTTACCATGCCCCTTCCCAGCAAGAACATACTATACACTGTTTTGGGCTGGCACTAAATGTGCACATTGTTCTTAATTAGATTATAGGGGGTAGGAGCGCCAAAAAGGGTGATGGTGCTGGGAAAGGGGTGCAGGGTTAGAGGCGGAACTACAGTACGTAGCATCTGTGCAAGAGGGCATCAGCAAAAATCTAGCCTAGGGCATCATGTTGGTCAGATATGGCTCTGATAATACTGTACTCTTACTGTACTTTGCATTCAATACAGATACTGTTTGCACACAGGTTTTACATGAATCATTGGCAATGCTGCAGGAGTGTCTCATTAGGCAATCTAAAATATACCACGACTATGGGTGGGGATACAGTAGGGAAGTTCTGTCACCATAAGCTATCTGCTGTGTATAGCATACTGTATTTCCATCTGAGATGCCTTTGTGTGTTTGTAATAATAAAAAAACATTTTACTGTACATTTAGTGGATACAGTATTTCTCCCCCATAATGACGTATCATATTGTACAGGTACCCTGATGTACTGTACCGTACCATAGTGTAAAATTGAATATTTATTGGAAAAGCATCAATATTAATGTAAAAAAAAGTACATATTACAACATCCGATTCCATGTACTGCACTGATCAAAATGTACAGTACTCTTATTCAGGACTTATAAAACTGAAAATAACTGTTCATACACATCAATAAACATTACTACTGTATAATATTCTACATTAGTTTATGCAATAATCAGACAAAGGCAATTTTATAATGTTTTTTAATAATGCACCAATTTAAAATTTTAAACAGAAAATACAGTACAGAACTACATATTTGTGGCTTGACCATTTCTTTCGACTACAACAGGTAATACTTTATACAGGTGATTTATATAATTATTACAATGTTCAGGTGTGAGTACTTCTAGCCAAAATTTCCTTATCCCATCCAACAGTTGCTGTTTTGTTGTTGGCTTTGCAACACTCCTAATGTACCTCTTCAATTGAGCCCACACTAATTCGATTGGGTTCATGTCTGGTGATCTATATAAAAATAAAAAAAAGCGTATAGAAAAAATTAATGACATTACAGTAAATAGAGAAAATTAAACATACAATATTGTACTGTTTATTAAACAAAAAATAAATTTACAGTACTAGAGTGCTATCTAAAATTTTACTTGTACACTGTTGAAAGAATACTCACTCTGGTGGTGTGCGTTCCCAATTCATACCTTTCTCTTCCATAAATTTGGCTGAGGCGGAGTGTTTAGGATCATTGTCTTGGAATATCCTATGGTGAGTTGGGTAATATTTATTCACAAATGGCACCATACATTCCTCTACTATTGTTTCTTGGAAAAATTTCTTATCCATGATCCCTACAGAAATCAAAAAATGTTGTTCATTAATAAGCTTCTCCTTTTATTGTGCAGTTACATGTACTCTACAGTACAGCATGTATTTTTACAGAACACAGGCACAGAATAAAGTATAGTACTGTACCTTCGAAAAATAATAGGGGACCAGCTCCTAATCGTGATATGCCTCCCCATACATGGACTCTCAATGGATGCTTTGGGCGTGGTTTTAATGAGATATGGTTACGTTTCCTGAATGACATTCTGGAGAACCGCTCAAGGGCAATAGACGATTCATCTGTGAAAATGACATCATCAAATGTTTCACCACTCTCAATCCATCGCCGTGCCTGTTCCACTCTCTTTTCTTTATTCACATCTCTTATCATTGGAGATATCCTGTGAAGATCCAAAAATAATGAAATCAGATACAGTTATGAAATTACAGATTACTGTATATACAGTAGACTGTATGTGCAGTATACTGTATTATATACCTACTGTATACATTAAACTGTATATACATTAAGGTACATACAGAGTAATATATATATATATATATATACATACTGTACATATACACACACACACACACACACACACACACACACAGTATACGGTATGTAATCATCACAATAAGCCGGCAATGCTTCATTGCTGTCTCTGAGTGCCTATACAGTAGGTATCTCTTTTGGGATAGAATATATACAGTATATACACACACACTGTATATACTGTAGTATAAAGTACACACTCTGTATAATGATTTATGGCATTGTTATATCACGTATCAAGGGATTATTAACAGTGCATTTACTGTATGGTTTATACTGCTTTCAGTATTTTACCTTGTTGCGCCAAAGGTCCATCCCATTTTCCGTCGCATCCTTCTGATGCTGGTGGCCGATATGTCCAGGTCATACTTGGAATGGAGAATTTGTTTTATTTGCAAAGCAGTACGCTCATCATCCTCACGAGTTAGTTCCTCCACAATTTGTTGCACTCTCCTACAGTACAATACAGTATGAAAAATATGAATTCATGAACAGCACAATCACAGTTACAATAGATTAATTTTTTTTTTTATTTCCAAAAAATTGTTATGGTACAAAGCAAGTCATTTAAACATTACAGTAGTGTACAGTACATACCATGTGCATTTTGTAGGAAATACAAATCTGGGCGTTGTTCTTTCGAATGCATGATAGCGCACCGTTTCTAAAGTGACTATGATGCCACTTTCCTTGAGCCATGCATGGATCTCTTTGATGGTTTTATTTTCTTTTTTCATGTTGGCGATTATCTTGCTCATCGTTTTGTTGATAGTTACTGGCATGTTGTCCAACTATAATTCCTGTATGGAGAAAAAACATTTGTGAATACTGTAGTCTAAAATGTACACATCTGAAAATGCATAGGAGTTTTATGATAGAAGTTAATACTGTACATGTTTACTATCCAGTACCTGATGTTCAAATTTAAGTATTGTATACTGTACAGTACTGAAAATACCACTTCAGTGTTATGGACTGCAATTAGTTTCCTGTATGAAACAGATGCAGTACAGTAAATAACCCTCCTTGGAAGTGCATGGGCCCTGTGAGACTTACAGTAGTGTACAGCATAAGGGGCGACTGACATGATGTACAAGCATTACATACAGTACATGTCAGTACTGTATGTAAATTCTTCAGTTATTGCCTAACAACAATGCTGCTTACTGTATATTAAATACTGTAGGCCTAGAAATGTGCATCTCAATATAGTAGTTAAAAACACAGGGGCCTATGTGGATAAGCGAGTTCTATGCACACTAAAAATGGCCGCCGACCGTGAACCCCCAGCACGTGGCAGCGCTCGGATATGGAGTGAGATACAGTATGATATACATTTTACAGGCCAGGGGGCAATGCTGAAGGAGCGTCACAATCCCCTAGCTCAATTACACCGGGATAAGCGAGGTCTATGCACATTACGGTATACCGAGCTGGATCGCTTAGCAACCTGACAAAATGGCCGCCGACCGTGAACCCCCAGCACGTGGCAGCGCTCGGATATGGAGTGAGATACAGTATGGTATACATTGTAGAGGCCAGGGGGCAATGCTGAAGGAGCGTCACAATCCCCTAGCTCAATTACACCGGGATAAGCGAGGTCTATGCACATTACGGTATACCGAGCTGGATCGCTTAGCAACCTGACAAAATGGCCGCCGACCGTGAACCCCCAGCACGTGGCAGCGCTCGGATATGGAGTGAGATACAGTATGGTATACATTGTAGAGGCCAGGGGGCAATGCTGAAGGAGCGTCACAATCCCCTAGCTCAATTACACCGGGATAAGCGAGGTCTATGCACATTACGGTATACCGAGCTGGATCGCTTAGCAACCTGACAAAATGGCCGCCGACCGTGAACCCCCAGCACGTGGCAGCGCTCGGATATGGAGTGAGATACAGTATGGTATACATTGTAGAGGCCAGGGGGCAATGCTGAAGGAGCGTCACAATCCCCTAGCTCAATTACACCGGGATAAGCGAGGTCTATGCACATTACGGTATACCGAGCTGGATCGCTTAGCAACCTGACAAAATGGCCGCCGACCGTGAACCCCCAGCACGTGGCAGCGCTCGGATATGGAGTGAGATACAGTATGGTATACATTGTAGAGGCCAGGGGGCAATGCTGAAGGAGCGTCACAATTCCCTAGCTCAATTACACCGGGATAAGCGAGGTCTATGCACATTACGGTATAACGAGCTGGATCGCTTAGCAACCTGACAAAATGGCCGCCGACCGTGAACCCCCAGCACCTGGCAGCGCTCGGATATGGAGTGAGAGATGGTATACATTTTAAAAGACACCGGGATAAATTGTACACGCCAGGGAGCAATGCACAGGGACATTCATCATTTACGTATATAAATAATTGTAAACCGTAAATGAAAGAATTACCGGTCAAATACTGTATGACGAAACTGTGTGAATGAGCTGGAACACGTGAGCCTAGCAGAAGTTTTAAAATGCAGAAACCGAGAGCAAATTATCAGGAGATTTCGCAAAGGTCGGAGACGATCCACACAGCAAGTCTGCTTACGAGGAAATAGCTTTGCAAAGTGGGTAGCGGGCCGTGACTGAGACGCTCTTTTATTCACATTCACACAAAAGGAATTCCTACCGCTGTGATTGGTGCCAATATAGGCGCATTCATCCCTACACCAATCACAGAGCATACTGTACTGTACTTTGAATGTGACCTTCACAGGTCTTATGCAATACACAAATACCGAAGATGCACAGTCCGTCAGAATACACTCATTTCATTCCCGCTGTTTAGGTGCATTTAGCGTAAAGAATCGCTCCTGCAGATGTACTTTGATTTATGTGAAACCTGTGTGCATCCTTCCATTGACTGTCTTACAATGTAAATAAAATAATACAGTGTATTATTACAGAAAAAAAAAAAAAAAAAAGAAAGCACATCAGGTCTCGAACCCTGGTCCCCCAGCGAGGGAGGTGGGAGCCTTCACCCCTAGCCCACGATGCCTCATGAGAGATTTCCAATTTCATGTGTGAAAGTACTGCAAACAGCGCCCGCCCCCCCCCCCCCCCCCCCCCCGTTGCTGTTGGTTTATGCCTTAGAGGACTCGGACGCTCGCATTTGTAAAGCACGGTGTTTTCCTCCGCCTCCTGCCAGCTTGTTGCCCTTCCCCCATGGGAGCCTGCACAGATCATGCAGTAGACAGGGAGGGAATGCAGGTCATGTGCAATACACAAACGCCCCGCTCCTGCAGATGTACTTTGATTTATGTGAAACCTGTGTGCATCCTTCCATTGGATGTACTGTATTGGAGAGAAAAAAAAAAATGTTAAAGTGAATGTCACGGGAACACATTAAAAATAAGGTTGGCACTTCCTTCCCATTGGTGTTGGTTTACAGTATGCCGTAGTGTACTCGGACGCTCATGTAATTGCATTTCAAAGGCACAGTATTTTCCATCGTCTCCCCCCTACCCCCATCGCCCTTTCCCCCTGGGAGCCTGCACAGGGAGGAAATTCATGTCCTGTGCAATACACAAACGCTGAAGATCTACAGTACTGTTTTGCTCAGTTGGTAGCGTCAGAATACACTAATTTCATTCCCGCTGTTTAGGTGCATTTAGCGTAAAGAATCGCTCCTGCAGATGTACTTTGATTTATGTGAAACCTGTGTGCATCCTTCCATTGACTGTCTTACAATGTAAATAAAATAATACAGTGTATTATTACAGAAAAAAAAAAAAAAAAAAGAAAGCACATCAGGTCTCGAACCCTGGTCCCCCCAGCGAGGGAGGTGGGAGCCTTCACCCCTAGCCCACGACACCTCATGAGAGATTTCCAATTTCATGTGTGAAAGTACTGCAAACAGCGCCCGGCCCCCGCCCCATTGCTGTTGGTTTATGCCTTAGAGGACTCGGACGCTCGCATTTGTAAAGCACTGTGTTTTCCTCCGCCTCCTGCCAGCTTGTTGCCCTTCCCCCATGGGAGCCTGCACAGATCATGCAGTAGACAGGGAGGGAATGCAGGTCATGTGCAATACACAAACGCCCCGCTCCTGCAGATGTACTTTGATTTATGTGAAACCTGTGTGCATCCTTCCATTGGATGTACTGTATTGGAGAGAAAAAAAAAAATGTTAAAGTGAATGTCACGGGAACACATTAAAAATAAGGTTGGCACTTCCTTCCCATTGGTGTTGGTTTACAGAATGCCGTAGTGTACTCGGACGCTCATGTAATTGCATTTCAAAGGCACAGTATTTTCCATCGTCTCCCCCCTACCCCCATCGCCCTTCTTCCCTGGGAGCCTGCACAGGGAGGAAATTCAGGTCCTGTGCAATACACAAACGCTGAAGATCTACAGTACTGTTTTGCTCAGTTGGTAGCGTCAGAATACACTCATTTCATTCCCGCTGTTTAGGTGCATTTAGCGTAAAGAATCGCTCCTGCAGCTGTACTTTGATTTATGTGAAACCTGTGTGCATCCTTCCATTGACTGTCTTACAATGTAAATAAAATAATACAGTGTATTATTACAGAAAAAAAAAAAAAAAAAGAAAGCACATCAGGTCTCGAACCCTGGTCCCCCAGCGAGGGAGGTGGGAGCCTTCACCCCTAGCCCACGACGCCTCATGAGAGATTTCCAATTTCATGTGTGAAAGTACTGCAAACAGCGCCCGGCCCCCGCCCCATTGCTGTTAGTTTATGCCTTAGAGGACTCGGACGCTCGCATTTGTAAAGCACGGTGTTTTCCTCCGCCTCCTGCCAGCTTGTTGCCCTTCCCCCATGGGAGCCTGCACAGATCATGCAGTAGACAGGGAGGGAATGCAGGTCATGTGCAATACACAAACGCCCCGCTCCTGCAGATGTACTTTGATTTATGTGAAACCTGTGTGCATCCTTCCATTGGATGTACTGTATTGGAGAGAAAAAAAAAAATGTTAAAGTGAATGTCACGGGAACACATTAAAAATAAGGTTGGCACTTCCTTCCCATTGGTGTTGGTTTACAGTATGCCGTAGTGTACTCGGACGCTCATGTAATTGCATTTCAAAGGCACAGTATTTTCCATCGTCTCCCCCCTACCCCCATCGCCCTTCCCCCCTGGGAGCCTGCACAGGGAGGAAATTCAGGTCCTGTGCAATACACAAACGCTGAAGATCTACAGTACTGTTTTGCTCAGTTGGTAGCGTCAGAATACACTCATTTCATTCCCGCTGTTTAGGTGCATTTAGCGTAAAGAATCGCTCCTGCAGATGTACTTTGATTTATGTGAAACCTGTGTGCATCCTTCCATTGACTGTCTTACAATGTAAATAAAATAATACAGTGTATTATTACAGAAAAAAAAAAAAAAAAGAAAGCACATCAGGTCTCGAACCCTGGTCCCCCAGCGAGGGAGGTGGGAGCCTTTACCCCTAGCCCACGATGCCTCATGAGAGATTTCCAATTTCATGTGTGAAAGTACTGCAAACAGCGCCCGGCCCCCGCCCCATTGCTGTTGGTTTATGCCTTAGAGGACTCGGACGCTCGCATTTGTAAAGCACGGTGTTTTCCTCCGCCTCCTGCCAGTCCTCCATTCCCATTATGCATTAGCGAACTCAGACGCTCATATATTTTAAAAGCACTGTGTTTATACATTGTACTGTACATTCTTCCTTTTACACAATTACTGTAGTTGCGTCTCCATACACATACAGTACAGTACTCCATACTTTTTCCACCGCCTCCCGTTACGCCTACAGTATTGCCAGAGCTGTAGATCAATCCGCCGCTATACTGTACGATCGAAAGTACTGGATTAGTGGAGCATTAGCCACACAGTGGTGGAGATGTGTAATGCATGATGAGTATCTAGATCGCCTCAACGCGCCTGCCTGTGATTAAACTCAGCTATCGCCTTAGCGTGACTAAACGCCCGTCTCGGCGGAGAAACAGTCAAGATAAAGGTGGCTACATCTGGATGTAGCCACCTTTATCTTGACTGGCTGAGGCGTTTGTCCCGATAGAGCGTATGCAGCGTAGGGAGGCGCGCCTAGTCACAGAGAGGCGTACCTAATCGCACGGAGGTAGACATGGCGTTTGGCGTTACCTTTACGTGTAATACCTGCGATCAGCCACCAGATGTCGCTTTTTACAATCACCACTGCGCATGCGTGTGGTCTCCCGTAAAATACAATACTGGAATACATAATAAGGACTACTTTACTAAGGCGTCTCATTACGCTGCATACAGTAAATACTCATTACGCTGCATTATTTAATACAGTACTGTATATACGACACAGACGCAAATAGTACAGCATACAGTATATGATCCATCTACAATACTTTATGAATACTGTATGTGAGCGTCCAAGTCCCGCAGGCAAAACATAAAACCAGTAGTGTACACTGTCGCAAATGGATGTGTGTCAGAAGTTCACTATTGCCTCTCAAGATTCGGAATTTTGTACAGTACTGTATGTTATCGTCCTAATCCCGTAGCCATTACAGCATAATCAAAACCAATGGATTTATACATTTGTCTGCGGCGAAGTGGTGAAGTGTTTCGCTTCCTATACTCAGAGTCCCGGGTTCGATTCCATGTACAGTACAGTACGAATGCATGTTAGTTTTTTTTCATACACTTTATTATTTTTTTTATTCACATACAGTAAACCAGGGCAAAGCTGCATGAGTGGTTCTAATGTTAAGGTTCTATGCTCCGTACAGTACACATACAATTCTGTAGCTGGGCAGACTCAATAGAAATGGCTACCACCTACAGTATGACTCCTTGCCCCACAGAGGCCCTAGGCTACGGAGCAAGTAATAGTCCAAATTGTACAGACTATGGGGCAATGCTGAAGGAGCGTCACAATCCCCTAGCTAAAATACATACAGTAGTATGCACATTATGGTAACCGGACTCGATCGCATAGCACACTGGCAAAATGGCCGCCGCCCCTGAACCCTTTTGCAGGCTATGGGGCAATGCTGAAGTAACGTCACAATCCCCTAGCCAAAATACACAGGGGCGATGGGGATAAGTTACTATACTGTAGGATTGCATATTACGGTACACCGGACTCAATCGCATACTGTAGCACACTGTCAAAGTGACCACTACCCCTGAACCCCCACCTCGTGGCAGGCAGCAGTCGGGTATGGAATGAGAAATGGCATAAGTTGTGCAGGCTACGGGGCGATGCTGAAGGAGCGTCACAATCCCCTAGCAAACAGAGATACTGTAAGCAAGGTCTATGCACATTACAGTACGTTACACCGGACTCGATCGCATAGCAAGCTGACAAACCACAAGTTTTACATAAAGCAGGCCAAAGTTGCAGGAGAGTTTCTACTGTAAAAGTTCTATGCACCGTACGGTACACATACAATTCTATAGCAGGGCAGACTCAATTAAAATGGCTACCGCCTGTGACTCCTACTGTACTGTAGCTCCTAGGAAGCACTCAGCTACAGTATGGAGCAAATAACAGCACAGATTTTGCAGGCTATGGGGCAATGCTGAAGGAGCGTCACAATCCCCTAGCTACAATACACAGGGGCGATAGGGATATTCGAGTGGCTGGAGGGGGGGTCCCCTTGATTTAAGCGGTCCCCACTCCTCCAGGGTACCCCGGTCAGGTGTGACTAGTTGGGTATTTAATTCCATGGCCGCAGGGACCGGTATAAAAGTGTCCCCCGGCTGTGCATTATCTGTCCAGCTAGTGGAGCCCGGTGCTGGTTAAAAAAATAGGTGGAACCCCTATGCTTTTTGTCCCCCAAGCTGCAGGAGAGTTTCTACTGTAAAGGTTCTATGCACCGTACGGTACACATACAATTCTATAGCAGGGCAGACTCAATTGAAATGGTTACCGCCTGTGACTCCTACTGTACTGTAGCTCCTAGGAGGCACTCAGCTACAGTATGGAGCAAATAACAGCACAGATTTTGCAAGCTACGGGGCAATGCTGAAGGAGCGTCACAATCCCCTAGCTACAATACACAGGGGCGATAGAGATAATCGAGTGGCTGGAGGGGGGTCCCCTTGATTTAAGGGGTCCCCACTCCTCCAGGGTACCCCGGCCAGGGGGTGACTAGTTGGGTATTTAATGCCATGGCCGCAGGGACCGGTCAAAAATACGGGGAACCCCTACGCTTTTTTGTCCCCCTTAGTTTTTGCACCAGGACCAGGCGCAGAGCCCTGTGCTGGTTCTAAAAAGATGGGGGATCCCGTGTCCATTTTTTCGTATTCCTGACGGAATTCGACCGCAATTGCATATACTGTACCCCTTAATGTCACTGCTTACAGTATACAGTATTTAGACATGCGCTTGTGTACAGTATCTGTCATGAGGTGCTTTTTTCACTGACACTATAACTTTTTTGTACTGTACAGAGACGGCAAACTAGCCAAACGGGAATAATCAGCTTCTGCTGAATAAAATGAGATGCTACAGTACATGCCTATATTCTGTGAGTGACTGCGGCTCTATGAAATTAAATCAGAAAATGTAAATATGAAATGCATTACTAATGTGTGGCATTACTGTACTGTACAGTATGTGTATAAGGTGTACTACAATATTTTCTGGTGTAACATAAGGAAAGGGCACTACTGCATGGTCTAATGCAGTGGTTCTCAAACTCGGTCCTCGGGACCCCACACAGTGCATGTTTTGCAGGTAAACCAGCAAGTGCACAGGTGTATTAATTACTAACTGACACATTTTAGAAGGTCCATACAGTAGGTGGAGCTAATTTTTTCACTTGTGATTCTGTGAGAAAAAAACCTGCACTGTGTGGGGTCCTGAGGACTGAGTTTGAGAACCTGTGGTCTAATGTAAATAAAGATGAATGTGGTGGGGTGTAATGTGAATAAGGGGCAATACTGTTAGGAGTAATGTGGTACTATGATATGATGTAATGAGAATAAGAGAGACACTACTGCATGATATAATGTGAATAAAGTTGCAGTACTGTGTTGTGTAATTTCATCTTCGGGTATTATTGTGTTACCATGCCCCTTCCCAGCAAGAACATACTGTACACTGTTTTGGGCTGGCACTAAATGTGCACATTGTTCTTAATTAGATTATAGGGGGTAGGAGCGCCAAAAAGGGTGATGGTGCTGGGAAAGGGGTGCAGGGTTAGAGGCGGAACTACAGTACGTAGCATCTGTGCAAGAGGGCATCAGCCAAAATCTAGCCTAGGGCATCATGTTGGTCAGGTATGGCTCTGATAATACTGTACTCTTACTGTACTTTGCATTCAATACAGATACTGTTTGCACACAGGTTTTACATGAATCATTGGCAATGCTGCAGGAGTGTCTCATTAGGCAATCTAAAATATACCACGACTATGGGTGGGGATACAGTAGGGAAGTTCTGTCACCATAAGCTATCTGCTGTGTATAGCATACTGTATTTCCATCTGAGATGCCTTTGTGTGTTTGTAATAATAAAAAAACATTTTACTGTACATTTAGTGGATACAGTATTTCTCCCCCATAATGACGTATCATATTGTACAGGTACCCTGATGTACTGTACCGTACCATAGTGTAAAATTGAATATTTATTGGAAAAGCATCAATATTAATGTAAAAAAAAGTACATATTACAACATCCGATTCCATGTACTGCACTAATCAAAATGTACAGTACTCTTATTCAGGACTTATAAAACTGAAAATAACTGTTCATACACATCAATAAACATTACTACTGTATAATATTCTACATTAGTTTATGCAATAATCAGACAAAGGCAATTTTATAATGTTTTTTAATAATGCACCAATTTAAAATTTTAAACAGAAAATACAGTACAGAACTACATATTTGTGGCTTGACCATTTCTTTCGACTACAACAGGTAATACTTTATACAGGTGATTTATATAATTATTACAATGTTCAGGTGTGAGTACTTCTAGCCAAAATTTCCTTATCCCATCCAACAGTTGCTGTTTTGTTGTTGGCTTTGCAACACTCCTAATGTACCTCTTCAATTGAGCCCACACTAATTCGATTGGGTTCATGTCTGGTGATCTATATAAAAATAAAAAAAAGCGTATAGAAAAAATTAATGACATTACAGTAAATAGAGAAAATTAAACATACAATATTGTACTGTTTATTAAACAAAAAATAAATTTACAGTACTAGAGTGCTATCTAAAATTTTACTTGTACACTGTTGAAAGAATACTCACTCTGGTGGTGTGCGTTCCCAATTCATACCTTTCTCTTCCATAAATTTGGCTGAGGCGGAGTGTTTAGGATCATTGTCTTGGAATATCCTATGGTGAGTTGGGTAATATTTATTCACAAATGGCACCATACATTCCTCTACTATTGTTTCTTGGAAAAATTTCTTATCCATGATCCCTACAGAAATCAAAAAATGTTGTTCATTAATAAGCTTCTCCTTTTATTGTGCAGTTACATGTACTCTACAGTACAGCATGTATTTTTACAGAACACAGGCACAGAATAAAGTATAGTACTGTACCTTCGAAAAATAATAGGGGACCAGCTCCTAATCGTGATATGCCTCCCCATACATGGACTTTCAATGGATGCTTTGGGCGTGGTTTTAATGAGATATGGTTACGTTTCCTGAATGACATTCTGGAGAACCGCTCAAGGGCAATAGACGATTCATCTGTGAAAATGACATCATCAAATGTTTCACCACTCTCAATCCATCGCCGTGCCTGTTCCACTCTCTTTTCTTTATTCACATCTCTTATCATTGGAGATATCCTGTGAAGATCCAAAAATAATGAAATCAGATACAGTTATGAAATTACAGATTACTGTATATACAGTAGACTGTATGTGCAGTATACTGTATTATATACCTACTGTATACATTAAACTGTACATACATTAAGGTACATACAGAGTAATATATATATATATATATATATACATACTGTACATATACACACACACACACACACACACACACACACACACACACAGTATACAGTATGTAATCATCACAATAAGCCGGCAATGCTTCATTGCTGTCTCTGAGTGCCTATACAGTAGGTATCTCTTTTGGGATAGAATATATACAGTATATACACACACACTGTATATACTGTAGTATAAAGTACACACTCTGTATAATGATTTATGGCATTGTTATATCACGTATCAAGGGATTATTAACAGTGCATTTACTGTATGGTTTATACTGCTTTCAGTATTTTACCTTGTTGCGCCAAAGGTCCATCCCATTTTCCGTCGCATCCTTCTGATGCTGGTGGCCGATATGTCCAGGTCATACTTGGAATGGAGAATTTGTTTTATTTGCAAAGCAGTACGCTCATCATCCTCACGAGTTAGTTCCTCCACAATTTGTTGCACTCTCCTACAGTACAATACAGTATGAAAAATATGAATTCATGAACAGCACAATCACAGTTACAATAGATTCATTTTTTTTTTTTTTTCCAAAAAATTGTTATGGTACAAAGCAAGTCATTTAAACATTACAGTAGTGTACAGTACATACCATGTGCATTTTGTAGGAAATACAAATCTGGGCGTTGTTCTTTCGAATGCATGATAGTGCACCGTTTCTAAAGTGACTATAATGCCACTTTCCTTGAGCCATGCATGGATCTCTTTGATGGTTTTATTTTCTTTTTTCATGTTGGCGATTATCTTGCTCATCGTTTTGTTGATAGTTGCTGGCATGTTGTCCAACTATAATTCCTGTATGGAGAAAAAACATTTGTGAATACTGTAGTCTAAAATGTACACATCTGAAAATGCATAGGAGTTTTATGATAGAAGTTAATACTGTACATGTTTACTATCCAGTACCTGATGTTCAAATTTAAGTATTGTATACTGTACAGTACTGAAAATACCACTTCAGTGTTATGGACTGCAATTAGTTTCCTGTATGAAACAGATGCAGTACAGTAAATAACCCTCCTTGGAAGTGCATGGGCCCTGTGAGACTTACAGTAGTGTACAGCATAAGGGGCGACTGACATGATGTACAAGCATTACATACAGTACATGTCAGTACTGTATGTAAATTCTTCAGTTATTGCCTAACAACAATGCTGCTTACTGTATATTAAATACTGTAGGCCTAGAAATGTGCATCTCAATATAGTAGTTAAAAACACAGGGGCCTATGTGGATAAGCGAGTTCTATGCACACTAAAAATGGCCGCCGACCGTGAACCCCCAGCACGTGGCAGCGCTCGGATATGGAGTGAGATACAGTATGATATACATTTTACAGGCCAGGGGGCAATGCTGAAGGAGCGTCACAATCCCCTAGCTCAATTACACCGGGATAAGCGAGGTCTATGCACATTACGGTATACCGAGCTGGATCGCTTAGCAACCTGACAAAATGGCCGCCGACCATGAACCCCCAGCACGTGGCAGCGCTCGGATATGGAGTGAGATACAGTATGGTATACATTGTAGAGTCCAGGGGGCAATGCTGAAGGAGCGTCACAATCCCCTAGCTCAATTACACCGGGATAAGCGAGGTCTATGCACATTACGGTATACCGAGCTGGATCGCTTAGCAACCTGACAAAATGGCCGCCGACCGTGAACCCCCAGCACGTGGCAGCGCTCGGATATGGAGTGAGATACAGTATGGTATACATTGTAGAGGCCAGGGGGCAATGCTGAAGGAGCGTCACAATTCCCTAGCTCAATTACACCGGGATAAGCGAGGTCTATGCACATTACGGTATAACGAGCTGGATCGCTTAGCAACCTGACAAAATGGCCGCCGACCGTGAACCCCCAGCACCTGGCAGCGCTCGGATATGGAGTGAGAGATGGTATACATTTTAAAAGACACCGGGATAAATTGTACACGCCAGGGAGCAATGCACAGGGACATTCATCATTTACGTATATAAATAATTGTAAACCGTAAATGAAAGAATTACCGGTCAAATACTGTATGACGAAACTGTGTGAATGAGCTGGAACACGTGAGCCTAGCAGAAGTTTTAAAATGCAGAAACCGAGAGCAAATTATCAGGAGATTTCGCAAAGGTCGGAGACGATCCACACAGCAAGTCTGCTTACGAGGAAATAGCTTTGCAAAGTGGGTAGCGGGCCGTGACTGAGACGCTCTTTTATTCACATTCACACAAAAGGAATTCCTACCGCTGTGATTGGTGCCAATATAGGCGCATTCATCCCTACACCAATCACAGAGCATACTGTACTGTACTTTGAATGTGACCTTCACAGGTCTTATGCAATACACAAATACCGAAGATGCACAGTCCGTCAGAATACACTCATTTCATTCCCGCTGTTTAGGTGCATTTAGCGTAAAGAATCGCTCCTGCAGATGTACTTTGATTTATGTGAAACCTGTGTGCATCCTTCCATTGACTATCTTAAAATGTAAATAAAATAATACAGTGTATTATTACAGAAAAAAAAAAAAAAAAAAAGAAAGGTCATGTGCAATACAGAAACGCCCCGCTCCTGCAGATGTACTTTGATTTATGTGAAACCTGTGTGCATCCTTCCATTGGATGTACTGTATTGGAGAGAAAAAAAAAAATGTTAAAGTGAATGTCACGGGAACACATTAAAAATAAGGTTGGCACTTCCTTCCCATTGGTGTTGGTTTACAGTATGCCGTAGTGTACTCGGACGCTCATGTAATTGCATTTCAAAGGCACAGTATTTTCCATCGTCTCCCCCCTACCCCCATCGCCCTTCCCCCCTGGGAGCCTGCACAGGGAGGAAATTCAGGTCCTGTGCAATACACAAACGCTGAAGATCTACAGTACTGTTTTGCTCAGTTGGTAGCGTCAGAATACACTCATTTCATTCCCGCTGTTTAGGTGCATTTAGCGTAAAGAATCGCTCCTGCAGATGTACTTTGATTTATGTGAAACCTGTGTGCATCCTTCCATTGACTGTCTTACAATGTAAATAAAATAATACAGTGTATTATTACAGAAAAAAAAAAAAAAAAAAAAAGAAAGCACATCAGGTCTCGAACCCTGGTCCCCCAGCGAGGGAGGTGGGAGCCTTCACCCCTAGCCCACGACGCCTCATGAGAGATTTCCAATTTCATGTGTGAAAGTACTGCAAACAGCGCCTGGCCCCCGCCCCATTGCTGTTGGTTTATGCCTTAGAGGACTCGGACGCTCGCATTTGTAAAGCACGGTGTTTTCCTCCGCCTCCTGCCAGCTTGTTGCCCTTCCCCCATGGGAGCCTGCACAGATCATGCAGTAGACAGGGAGGGAATGCAGGTCATGTGCAATACACAAACGCCCCGCTCCTGCAGATGTACTTTGATTTATGTGAAACCTGTGTGCATCCTTCCATTGGATGTACTGTATTGGAGAGGAAAAAAAAAAAATGTTAAAGTGAATGTCACGGGAACACATTAAAAATAAGGTTGGCACTTCCTTTCCATTGGTGTTGGTTTACAGTATGCCGTAGTGTACTCGGACGCTCATGTAATTGCATTTCAAAGGCACAGTATTTTCCATCGTCTCCCCCCTACCCCCATCGCCCTTCCCCCCTGGGAGCCTGCACAGGGAGGAAATTCAGGTCCTGTGCAATACACAAACGCTGAAGATCTACAGTACTGTTTTGCTCAGTTGGTAGCGTCAGAATACACTCATTTCATTCCCGCTGTTTAGGTGCATTTAGCGTAAAGAATCGCTCCTGCAGATGTACTTTGATTTATGTGAAACCTGTGTGCATCCTTCCATTGACTGTCTTACAATGTAAATAAAATAATACAGTGTATTATTACAGGAAAAAAAAAAAAAAAAAGAAAGCACATCAGGTCTCAAACCCTGGTCCCCCAGCGAGGGAGGTGGGAGCCTTCACCCCTAGCCCACGACGCCTCATGAGAGATTTCCAATTTCATGTGTGAAAGTACTGCAAACAGCGCCCGGCCCCCGCCCCATTGCTGTTGGTTTATGCCTTAGAGGACTCGGACGCTCGCATTTGTAAAGCACGGTGTTTTCCTCCGCCTCCTGCCAGCTTGTTGCCCTTCCCCCATGGGAGCCTGCACAGATCATGCAGTAGACAGGGAGGGAATGCAGGTCATGTGCAATACACAAACGCCCCGCTCCTGCAGATGTACTTTGATTTATGTGAAACCTGTGTGCATCCTTCCATTGGATGTACTGTATTGGAGAGAAAAAAAAAAAATGTTAAAGTGAATGTCACGGGAACACATTAAAAATAAGGTTGGCACTTCCTTCCCATTGGTGTTGGTTTACAGTATGCCGTAGTGTACTCGGACGCTCATGTAATTGCATTTCAAAGGCACAGTATTTTCCATCGTCTCCCCCCTACCCCCATCGCCCTTCCCCCCTGGGAGCCTGCACAGGGAGGAAATTCAGGTCCTGTGCAATACACAAACGCTGAAGATCTACAGTACTGTTTTGCTCAGTTGGTAGCGTCAGAATACACTCATTTCATTCCCGCTGTTTAGGTGCATTTAGCGTAAAGAATCGCTCCTGCAGATGTACTTTGATTTATGTGAAACCTGTGTGCATCCTTCCATTGACTGTCTTACAATGTAAATAAAATAATACAGTGTATTATTACAGAAAAAAAAAAAAAAAAGAAAGCACATCAGGTCTCGAACCCTGCTCCCCCAGCGAGGGAGGTGGGAGCCTTCACCCCTAGCCCACGACGCCTCATGAGAGATTTCCAATTTCATGTGTGAAAGTACTGCAAACAGCGCCCGCCCCCCGCCCCATTGCTGTTGGTTTATGCCTTAGAGGACTCGGACGCTCGCATTTGTAAAGCACGGTGTTTTCCTCCGCCTCCTGCCAGCTTGTTGCCCTTCCCCCATGGGAGCCTGCACAGATCATGCAGTAGACAGGGAGGGAATGCAGGTCATGTGCAATACACAAACGCCCCGCTCCTGCAGATGTACTTTGATTTATGTGAAACCTGTGTGCATCCTTCCATTGGATGTACTGTATTGGAGAGAAAAAAAAAATGTTAAAGTGAATGTCACGGGAACACATTAAAAATAAGGTTGGCACTTCCTTCCCATTGGTGTTGGTTTACAGTATGCCGTAGTGTACTCGGACGCTCATGTAATTGCATTTCAAAGGCACAGTATTTTCCATCGTCTCCCCCCTACCCCCATCGCCCTTCCCCCCTGGGAGCCTGCACAGGGAGGAAATTCAGGTCCTGTGCAATACACAAACGCTGAAGATCTACAGTACTGTTTTGCTCAGTTGGTAGCGTCAGAATACACTCATTTCATTCCCGCTGTTTAGGTGCATTTAGCGTAAAGAATCGCTCCTGCAGATGTACTTTGATTTATGTAAAACCTGTGTGCATCCTTCCATTGACTGTCTTACAATGTAAATAAAATAATACAGTGTATTATTACAGAAAAAAAAAAAAAAAAAAGAAAGCACATCAGGTCTCGAACCCTGGTCCCCCAGCGAGGGAGGTGGGAGCCTTCACCCGTAGCCCACGACGCCTCATGAGAGATTTCCAATTTCATGTGTGAAAGTACTGCAAACAGCGCCCGGCCCCCGCCCCATTGCTGTTGGTTTATGCCTTAGAGGACTCGGACGCTCGCATTTGTAAAGCACGGTGTTTTCCTCCGCCTCCTGCCAGTCCTCCATTCCCATTATGCATTAGCGAACTCAGACGCTCATATATTTTAAAAGCACGGTGTTTATACATTGTACTGTACATTCTTCCTTTTACACAATTACTGTAGTTGCGTCTCCATACACATACAGTACAGTACTCCATACTTTTTCCACCGCCTCCCGTTACGCCTACAGTATTGCCAGAGCTGTAGATCAATTCGCCGCTATACTGTACGATCGAAAGTACTGGATTAGTGGAGCATTAGCCACACAGTGGTGGAGATGTGTAATGCATGATGAGTATCTAGATCGCCTCAACGCGCCTGCCTGTGATTAAACTCAGCTATCGCCTTAGCGTGACTAAACGCCCGTCTCGGCGGAGAAACAGTCAAGATAAAGGTGGCTACATCTGTACTTAGTAATTTATTCCTTACAAACACGCTGTCGCCCCTGTCCTGTCCCTGTCACCTCTGTCCTGGTCTTGTAACCCATCTCTCCTGTCCCCTCTGTTGTGTCATGGCCCTGTCACCTCTGTACTGGCCCTATCACATCTGTCCTGGTCCTGTCTCCTCTCTACTGGCCCTATCACATCTGTCCTGGTCCTGTCACCTCTCTACTGGCCCTATCACATCTGTCCTGGTCCTTTCACCTCTCTACTGGCCCTATCACATCTGTCCTGGTCCTGTCACCTCTCTACTGGCCCTATCACCTCTGTCCTGGTCCTGTCACCTCTGTACTGGCCCTATCACCTCTGTCCTGGTCCTGTCACCTCTCTACTAGCCCTATCACCTCTGTCCTGGTCCTGTCACCTCTCTACTGGCCCTATCACATCTGTCCTGGTCCTGTCACCTCTCTACTGGCCCTATCACATCTGTCCTGGTCCTGTCACCTCTCTACTGGCCCTATCACATCTGTCCTGGTCCTGTCACCTCTCTACTGGCCCTATCACATCTGTCCTGGTCCTGTCACCTCTCTACTGGCCCTATCACATCTGTCCTGGTCCTGTCACCTCTCTACTGGCCCTATCACCTCTGTCCTGGTCCTGTCACCTCTGTACTGGCCCTATTACATCTGTCCTGGTCCTGTCACCTCTCTACTGGCCCTATCACCTCTGTCCTGGTCCTGTCACCTCTCTACTGGCCCTATCACCTCTGTCCTGGTCCTGTCACCTCTCTACTGGCCCTATCACATCTGTCCTGGTCCTGTCACCTCTCTACTGGCCCTATCACATCTGTCCTGGTCCTGTCACCTCTCTACTGGCCCTATCACATCTGTCCTGGTCCTGTCACCTCTCTACTGGCCCTATCACATCTGTCCTGGTCCTGTCACCTCTCTACTGGCCCTATCACATCTGTCCTGGTCCTGTCACCTCTCTACTGGCCCTATCACATCTGTCCTGGTCCTGTCACCTCTCTACTGGCCCTATCACCTCTGTCCTGGTCCTGTCACCTCTGTACTGGCCCTATTACATCTGTCCTGGTCCTGTCACCTCTCTACTGGCCCTATCACATCTGTCCTGGTCCTGTCACCTCTCTACTGGCCCTATCACATCTGTCCTGGTCCTGTCACCTCTCTACTGGCCCTATCACATCTGTCCTGGTCCTGTCACCTCTCTACTGGCCCTATCACATCTGTCCTGGTCCTGTCACCTCTCTACTGGCCCTATCACATCTGTCCTGGTCCTGTCACCTCTCTACTGGCCCTATCACATCTGTCCTGGTCCTGTCACCTCTCTACTGGCCCTATCACCTCTGTCCTGGTCCTGTCACCTCTCTACTGGCCCTATCACCTCTGTCCTGGTCCTGTCACCTCTCTACTGGCCCTATCACCTCTGTCCTGGTCCTGTCACCTCTCTACTGGACCTATCACATCTGTCCTGGTCCTGTCACCTCTCTACTGGCCCTATCACATCTGTCCTGGTCCTGTCACCTCTCTACTGGCCCTATCACATCTGTCCTGGTCCTATCACCTCTCTACTGGCCCTATCACATCTGTCCTGGTCCTGTCACCTCTCTACTGGCCCTATCACATCTGTCCTGGTCCTGTCACCTCTCTACTGGCCCTATCACATCTGTCCTGGTCCTGTCACCTCTGTACTGGCCCTATCACCTCTGTCCTGGTCCTGTCACCTCTCTACTGGCCCTATCACCTCTGTCCTGGTCCTGTCACCTCTCTAATGGCCCTATTACATCTGTCCTGGTCCTGTCAACTCTCTACTGGCCCTATCACATTTGTCCTGGTCCTGTCACCTCTCTACTGGCCCCTTCACATCTGTCCTGGTCCTGTCACCTCTCTACTGGCCCTATCACATCTGTCCTGGTCCTGTCACCTCTCTACTGGCCCTATCACATCTGTCCTGGTCCTGTCACCTCTCTACTGGCCCTATCATATCTGTCCTGGTCCTGTCACCTCTCTACTGGCCCTATCACATCTGTCCTGGTCCTGTCAGCCCTCTAACCTGCTCATTCTGTTCTCTTCCCTCTATCCTGGCCCTGCAGTGCTGTGTAAGGGGCACTACAGTGCGATGTAATGCAATTAATGGATACCAATGTGTGGTGTAATGTAAATTAGTATTATTCTCTGGCCTCCCCCTTTCCCTTTGAAGCTACGCTTCTATATTTTTTGGCAAGCACTGTCCCTATTTTACATATGGGGAGGGGGGGGGCACCAATTCTCTTCTGGCACAAAGCACCAAAATGTGTAGTTACTGCACTGTTATACCCACTGGTAGATGGAACAGAACTTGAGAAGAGCTGGGTGTCATACAGCTCACCAGCCGGTGAGTGTATGTAGGTACCAGGTAACAGTGCAGGATACAGGAACAGCTTTTCTATCAGCAAGTCATTGCAGGTCTCACTGTAGCTGAGTTGAAGATTACTGTCTCCCACTATGGTACTCTCACACAGTCCCAAGATCGCTGCACACCTCAGTAGTCAGGGCCGGTGCAAGGTTTTTTAGCACCCTAGGCAAATCATCAGCCCAGCCCCCCACCTCCCTCCCCTGCCAAAATATCGAGCCCCTCAGGTTAAAAAGTGCAGACATGGCATATTATAAATTCCACAGCCACCGCCTGATAGGGTTAGGCACTGGGGGCGAGGTTGGGGATAGGCGGTAGGAGGGGAGGTTAGGGTTAGGCACTGGGGGAGGAGGTTAGGGTTAGGCTCAGGGGAAGGGAGGTTAGGGTTAGGCTGCAGGGAGGGGACGTTACGGATAGGCTGCGGGGAGGGGAGGATAGGGTTAGGCTGCGGGAAGGTTATGGTTAGGCTGCGGGAAGGGGAGGTTAGGGTTAGGCTACGGGAGGGGAGGTTAGGGTTAGGCTGCGGGAGTGGAGGTTAGGGTTAGGCTGCAGGAGGGGAGGTTAGGGTTAGGCTGAGGGAGGGGAGGTTAAGGTACGGGAGGGGAGGCTAGGCTGTGGGAGGGAAGGTTAGACTGCGGAAGGCGAGGTTAGGGTTACGCTGAGGGGAGGTTAGGCTGCAGGAGGGGAGTTTAGGCTGTGGGGAGGGGAGGTTAGGGTTATACTGTGGGGAGTGGAGGTTAGGGTTAGGCACTGGGGGAGGAGGTTAGGGTTACGCTGTTGGAGGGGAGGTTAGGGTTACGCTGCGGGGAGGTGAGGTTAGGGTTATGCTGCGGGGAGGGGAGATTAGGGTTAGCCTGCGGAAGGGGAGGTTAGTGTTACGCTGCGGTAAAGGAAGGTTAGGATTAAGCACTGGGGGGAGGTTAGCGTTAGGCTGTAGGAGGGGAGATTAGGGTTACGCTGCGGGGAGGCAAGGTTAGGATTAAGCACTGGGGGGGTTTAGCGTTAGGCTGTGTGAGGGTAGGTTAGGGTTACGCTGTGGAGAGGGGAGGTTAGGATTAAGCACTGGGGGGTAGGTTGGGGATAGGCTGTTGGAGGGGAGGTTAGGGTTAGGCTGCAGGAGTGGAGGAGAGGGTTAGGCTGGCGGTACCTATAATTATATGACACACACTGACTGGGGAAGTCTATGGACACCTTGCACAGGGCAGCATAAAGTTGCTGGGTGCATTCTGCACCCCATAGTTTTATCACACAGCCACAGAGTGAGGAGCCAATGCCAGGCGTATCATTGGTGACTGCGGACTGGGAAGCGCTCTCAAACATGGGCTTCTGTCAAGATAGGGAGAGATAGGAGCTGGACACAGGGGAAGCCTCCTTGTGGAACAGCCAGCCTCTGCCTTCCTCTGCTCTCCCGTCTCCCCGCTCACTCACCTCATTCTGTTTCCTGGTGCCGGCGTCAGGGCTTGGTAGAGCAGGTAGAGGTGCTCTTGTTCGGCTAACATGTCTGCAGCGCATCTGCTACAAGAGCCGCGCAGGGAGAGAGCAGCGTGCGGATTCACAGGATAATCGGCCCACATCAACGCCGCAGCCAGTGATTCAGGACGCACTGCGGAAAAGTCAGCCAATGTTGGGTGAAGCCCCTTCTGTCCTGAGTGAAGGTGCTGCCACCGATCATGGGGTCGGGGGGGAGCAAGCGACGCAGCAGGGGGATGAGGGAACAGCTCCTGTGGGTGAACAGAAAACGGGTGCCTCCTTTTTTTTTTTGGTGCATGCAGAGCCGCCCTTCATGTGCTGACACCCATAGGCAGCTTCCTAAAGCTGCCTAATAGAAGCGCCGGCCCTGTCAGTTAACGTTGGCAGCCATCTTGGTACAAGGAATGGTGCGTCCCAGGAGGAGTAGCAGCAGGGGTGGAACTTTGGGAGGCAGTGGAGTCAGCTGCCGCCGGGCTCCTGGCCTCAAGGGGGCACATCTCCTCCACTGTCTCCCACTGCCGCTCACCGCGCTGCTGCTGCTGTCTGTGAGGGGAGGAGAGCGCAGCGTGCGCCTCCCCTGCCCCTCACTCTCCGGCGGCGGCGCGCTTCAATTCAGCGCCGGTCCGTGAGCCAATCAGAGCTCGCGGACCGGCAGCTAAGGCTGCCGGTCCGCGAGCTTTGATTGGCTCATGTACCGGTGCATAATTGAAGAGGGACACAGCCGCCGGAGAGTGAGGGGCAGGAGAGGCGCACGCTGCGCTCTCCTCCCCTCACAGACAGCAGCAGCGCGGTGAGCAGCACAAGGGATGGGGGGGTCATGTATATCTGGCACTGGGGGCATTGCTGGCACTGTGGGGACATGTATACCTGGCACTGGGGGTCATATCTGGCACTGTGGGGACACTGGCATTGGGGGCATAGCTGGCACTGTGGGGACATGTATACCTGGCACTGGGGGGCATATCTGGCACTGTGGGGACACTAGCATTGGGGGCATAGCTGGCACTGTGGGGACATGTATATCTGGCACTGGGGGCATATCTGGCACTGTGGGGACACTGGCATTGGGGGCATAGCTGGCACTGTGGGGACATGTATATCTGGCACTGGGGGGCATATCTGGCACTGTGGGGACACTGGCATTGGAGGCATAGCTAGCACTGTGGGGACATATATATCTGGCACTGGGGGGCATATCTGGCACTGTGGGGACACTGGCATTGGGGGCATAGCTTGCACTGTGGGGACATGTATATCTGGCATTGGGGGGCATATCTTGCACTGGGAACACTGGCATTGGGGGCATAGCTGGCACTGTGGGGACATATATATCTGGCACTGGGGGCATATCTGGCACTGGGGGCATAGCTGGCACTTTGGGGACATATATATCTGGCACTAGGGGCATAGCTGGCACTGTGGGGGCATATATATCTGGCACTGGAGGTATATCTGGCACAGGGGCATAGCTGGCACTGGAGGGACACGTATATCTGGCACTGGGGGCAGAGCTGGCACTGTGTGGGGACATGTATATGTGGCACTGGGCGGACATGTATATCTGGCACTGGGGCATATCTGGCACTGTGGGGACACTGCATTGGGGGCATAGCTGGCACTTTGGGGACATATATATCTGGCACTAGGGGCATAGCTGGCACTGTGGGGACATATATATCTGGCACTGGGGGCATATCTGGCACTGGGGGGACATGTATATCTGGCACTGGGGGGTCATGTGTATCTGGCACTGTGAGGCATATATGTATCTGGCACTGTGAGGCATATATGTATCTGGCACTGTGAGGCATATATGTATCTGGCACTGTGAGGCATATGTATCTGGCACTGTGAGGCATATATGTATCTGGCACTGTGGGGCATATATGTATCTGGCACTTTGGAGCATATATGTATCTGGCACTGTGGGGACATATATTTCTGGCAGTGTGGAGGCACCCATTTTTTGACATTTTTATATGTATGTGGCACTGTACAGGGGCATTATGGGTGGTCTTCAGGTTGCCAACTGTCGGGATCCCGGCGCACAGTATACCGGCGCCGGAATCCCGACAGCCGGCATACCGACAGTTTTTGTCCCTCGTGGGGGTCCATGACCCCCCTGGAGGGAGAATAAATAGCGTGGCGCACGTAGCGAGCCCGCAAGGGGCTCATTTGCGCTTGTCACGCTGTCAGTATGCCGGCGGTCGGGCTTCCGGCGCCGGTATGCTGGTCGCCTGGAGCATACCATACCTCACCCGGGCATTATATGTATTTGCCACTGTACAACATGACTAAAAACGGAGTTATGACACAAGGTCATACTCCTACAAACGTCATAACAAAAGGTGTGCGCACAAAATGGTGTGTGGCTTTGTGAAAACTAGACCATGCCCCCATTTTTGCACACGCGCCTTCGGCGCGCGCATGATACTGGCTCTTGCCCTTGACTACAGATCTTTTCTGGCTCTTTGCATCTGACTGGTTGGCCACCCCTGTCCTAGTATATACAGAGAGCTGGCTGTGGCTACAGCTATGGGGAGCTCCAGAACGCAGCTCCTGCCAGGCCCTTCCAGATGAGCTGGCCAAGCGATGCTCTCTGTTCTTCCGTTGGGCTGATAGCAGCAGGTAGGCACTGGCAGCACTTGCCTCAAGCTGCACTGTGGGGGGGGGGGGGGGGGGGGGGTAGTTGGAAAGGGGAGGGGTGCTGGGGGGTCTTTAATGAATGTTGGCAGCACTGTGTTTTATGTGTGCATGTTTAAGCGAGGTGTGTGTGTGTGTGTGTGTGTGTGTGTGTGTAAGTGAAGGAAGCATGTGTTTGTTTTTGTGTGTGTGTGTGTGTGTTTAAGTGAAAGAGGCATGTGTACGTGTAAGGGAGACGTGTGTGTGTGTGTGTGTGTGTGTGTGTGTATGTGTGAGAGAGGCATGTGTGTGTAAGTGAAAGAGGCATGTTTAAGTGAAGGAAGTGTGTGTGTGTGTGTGTGTGTGTGTGTGTGTGTGTGTGTGTGTGTGATTTTAAGTGAAGGAAGCATGTGTAAGTGAGAGGCGTTTGTGTAAGTGAGAGGCGTGTGTGTGAGAGGTGTGTGTGTAAGTGAGAGGTGTGTGTGTAAGTGAGGATTGTGTGTGTTTAAGCTAAGGAGGCATGTGTAAGTAAGAGGTGTGAGTGTAAGTGAGAGGTGTGTGTGTTTAAGTGAAAGAGGCGTTTGTGTGTTGTTTATATATATATATATATATATATATATATATATATATATACTGTATATCGGCACACCACTGCGCCAAAGCATCTACATTGTGACACACTGTTGGGTGAGGGAGTACTGTAGGTGTGCTATAAAGGTATGCTGGTGTCTATTTTATTGTGATGACTGACTGGGAGTGCCGTCCACTTTGTATGTGTATCTATATTACTATTTGGAAAGGCACCTGAGCACGCTACTACTGTTCAACATGAGTGCCGGATAGCTACATATGCAGGGTGTGTATGTATACAGTATGTAGGGGGGGCACCAACATTTATCATGCCTCCGCGCGACTGGAGCGAACTTACGCCACTGAGTAGCAGCATGGATTAGAATATTCCACTTTCAACAACATCTAAAGAGTCAAAAATGCAAGCTTGAGAGTTCTCTGAGAGTACTGCCTGGGTGAGAGGTTATTAATCTGTCCTACCAGAGTATGGCATAGTATAAGCATGGGAGAGAGAAGAGTGTAAATGAGGATGGAAGGAGCAGATCCCTTGTATAAGTGCAAGTGATTAAGCTGTAATGACTGTGGCTGTACAAGTGCAAACAATTATACTTAATGGGAAAAGTCCATTGTCCATTCATTGTCATGTCAAGTCCATTGTCCATGTGTCTTACTGGCTGACTTCTGCTTGCTGCCTATGGAGGTGCAAGCAGGTGTGATATCTCTTGTCCTAATTCTTCTCTTCAGCAGCACTTTCATTACTTTCTCCTTTCACCAGCACTGTAGCATGGCAGCCATGGGCTCTTTGTTGGCGTGCCCCCAATTTCCCTGCCTCACAATCCCCCTGAGTGCTCCACTGTGGCTGGGGCCATAACCAGTGCCCCAAACGCTGAGAGGGAGATGCCGGGAGAGCTCTGTGGGAGATGCAGGAGCTGGGACATGGAGGAGGGCACAGAGCGGCTGCTGGTGAGTAGGACGGATCCTGTCCAAAAGCCATTCTGCCCGATGTGGCCACACCTACTGCACAATTCTCCTTACAGTCCTGCCTTTCAAGGTACGTCAGAGACTGAGCGATTTCTCCCCCAGAAGCAGGGAATAATCAGACCAAACATTGTCCCAAATAAACCAGTATTTATTACTAAAGACACCACAAAAAAGGCTGATGTGCAGTGCCAGATTAAGGTCCACATGGGCCTGGGGCTGCAATTTCTGAAGGGCCTATTGCGTGTGTGCGCAGGAGGTGTGAGATCAGCATGGTGGGGGTGTGAGTACTGATGGGGGGTGTGGGGTGTGACCATTGTGTGGGGGTATGGTCTTCAAAGTGGGTATGGCATATATGACGTATACACCACCTGTTATATTATTGATCACTGCATAACCCCCCTCCCCCCCCCCCCTACACAATCTCATGGCTTATTAATTTTATTTAGAGTGTTTTGACAGAAACATATACCTGAAAATTAGTAATTACTCAATATCTAGCTTTGAATAAAGGGTGTAATTCTGAGTTGATTGTAGATGTGCTAAATTTAGCACATCTACTATCAGTTACTCTGACATGCGGGGGGATGCCCAGCACAGGGCTAGTCCGCCTCGCATGTCATGCCCGCCCCTACCCCCCCCCTTCCCTGCACAGGTACAAAATCACCGCACAGCGGTGATGCTTTTGTACTTGACAAGTAGCTCCCAACCAGCGCAGCTCCTGCGCTCTGGCAGGAAGCTACTTGTCGCATCCTGGGTTGCAGAGGCTGCGTATGACACCACGCAGCCGCCACGGCCCGCCCCCCCCGCCCCCCCCAACGGTTCGGACGTGCCCCCGCTGTCCGAATCGCGCCCCGCCAACGGCGTTCTAACGCCGTTGGCACGCTCCCTCCCGCCCTGCGATCGCCTCTGCCTGTTAATCAGGCAGAGGCGTTTGCACCAGTGAGATGCTGATAGCTGGCTGCACATGCACAGTGCGCTTAGTAATTCAGACTGCGATCGCTGCCCCTGCATCGATCTAGTCTGAATTACCCCCAAAGTACGAGGAGCAGAACATGTTCAGCATTTAACCCAGGAGATGCACCTTGCCGTGACGAATGCCCAGGGCTTAGTTGCGGTAAACTGCACCTTATGAGTTAAGTGCACGGCGTGATGCTATTATAACACAGTAACACTGCAACTAGCCTTAAGGCAATACTTGATACAGATTTCTGCTCGCCCCCTTGCATACTTGCCTACCTGACCCTCTCCATGAGGGAGAAAATGCTCTGTTCCTGGACTTTCCTGGTAATGTATGATTGACATCACCTGTGGTCAGGGCCGGATTTATGGGGGGTCGAAGGGGCGACCGCCCCCCCTAGCCCAGTCATAGCCACGCCCACTTTTGAGCAGAAGAGAGCTCTCAGGGGAGAGCCTGAGGCAGAACGATGTGCTGCAGCCCATACCACAGCAGCACAGAGGAGCCAGGAGAGCAAGGGTTACAGAGCATTTGCCCCTCACTTGCTGGTGTGTGGGTACTAGGGCTAATAAATACAATTACCCCTCAGCACAGTCACACGTACATAGAACGTTCACAAAGCTCTATCTCAGTCTCACTCAAAAAGTTCAGTCAGAATTGAGAGAGGAGGATGGGAGGAGTTGGGACTGTAGAGGGGAGGAGTCAAGATTAAACAGTAACTGCCCCCCCCCCCCCCCCTAATAGAAAAGTCTAGATCCGTCCCTGCCTGTGGTGAGCTAGGTAATTGATAAGAAAGGTGTTTCACCACAGGTGATGGCATTCATACATTACCAGGAAAGTCCAGGAACAGAGCATTTTCTCCCTCATGGAGAGGGTCAGGTAGGCAAGTATGCCCCCTTGGGATGCTGTGAGTAGAAATCTGCTAGTAGCAGGTTTACCGTGTGAGCAAATGAATAGCCCAGGCCATACTTGCCTACTCTCCCGGAATGGCCGGGAGGCTCCCGAAAATCGGGTGACCCTCCCGGCCCCCCGGAAGAGCAGGCAAGTCTCCCGATTTGAGGGGTCCCCCCTGCCCGTCCGCCCACTTTGTGTGTAAAGTGGGTGGTCCGGGCAGTCGATGACGCGATTCTTGCTGAATTGCGTCATCTTAGCCACGCCCCCTGCAGTGTAATGCCGGTGATCGCGGCATTACAGAGCGTGGAACGTGGCTTAAAGGAGGCGTCACCGTAACCCCGCCCTGTCCCGCCCTTGCTCTGCCTCCGGCCCACCCCCTCCTTATGTCACAGTGCTCTCCGGCCCGCCTGTTGAGCCGACCTGGCTGCTCTCTCCCGCAGAGAGCAGCCAGAATGTCGGTAAGTATGGCCCAGGCACTTAACCGAGGAGCTACATCCCTGCAATGTTAATTGACTTTCCCGCATTGTTTTCTGTAACTAACTTAAACACAACAACCTGCATTTAAGAAGCACCCAAAAAAAAATTCAATAAGCCAACTGGATTGCACACACACCAACATGTGTGCTTGCATGTAGTCAAAGACCTGCCACCCCCCCTTGACCAAACATCCCTCATCATCTCTTAGGACAGCAGCTCCTGCTGACTCGCAGCATACAGATGATACCTGACTGCTGTCCCCAGATCTCTGTATAGTAACAATGCCGGAACCATTACCTTTATTAGCCCAGCCATGTCCCTTCTGCCACCGACGTCTGCTATCTGGGATCAGAGGGGATCGGTGTCTCCAGCCCTCAGTGCAGGTACCAGAACCCTGGCTCCTTATGCCGGGTACACACTAGACAATGTGTGTACCCGTCGATATCTGAGACAATGGGACCCGGCAGTGGGGCAAGCATCGGCAAGTGCATACACACTTGCCGATACCGTCGGCGACGAATGACGGTGGGGGCCATGCTGCATTCGGCAGCATGGCCCTCGCAGGTGACATCACCCGTCAGACATGCATGGTCATTCCGAGATGATCGTAGCTGTGCTAAATTTACGATCACTCAAATTTACGATCATTCACACTGACATGTGGGGGGACGCCCAGCACAGGGCTATCCCGCCCCACATGTCAGTGCCGCCCCCCCCGCGCAGAAGTGCAAAGGCATCGCACAGCGGCGATGCCTTTGCACTTCAAGAGTAGCTCCCGACCAGTGCAGCTTTAGCGTGCTGGCCGGGAGCTACTCGTTGCTCCCCGGCCCGCAGCGGCTGTGTGTGACGTCACACAGCAGCTGCGGCCCGCCCGGTCACGCCTGCGTTGGCGGACCGCCACCCCGCCCAGCGACCGCAGCTGCCTGTCAATCAGGCAGAGGCTATCGTAGCGGCCCGACGGCCTTCGGCACTGCAGCGCCGGCGCATGCGCAGTTCTGACCCGATCGCACCGCTGCGATAAACTGCAGCTTGAGATCGGGTCTGAATGACCCCCATACACACTAGCCAATATCATGGACGAAGTGTCATTATTGTCTACAGTTTAGTCCTACTGTACATAATGCATAAATCCCTCTGTATATACACATTCCTCATAATCAGTAGCGGATCTTGCCACAGGCAAGCAGGACTTTTGCCCGGGGCGCCGCCTTCCGGAGGGCGCTGCACCAGGGCAAGATCCGCTGCTGCTGTGTGCCCCCCGCTCCCCGCTGCCCCCTCTGGCCGCTGCCGCTGGGAAGGGAAACTAGACGCGTACGCGTCTAGTTTCCCTTCGTTGAGAGGTCCTTTACTGTGCGGTGCGCGATGACGTCATCGCGCACCGCACATCATTTCAGTCTGTACAGGGGGCGTAAATGCCCCCTGTACGAAGCCACGACCCCTAATGCCGCCCGGGGCGCCAGAAGCCCCGGAACCAGCCCTGATCATAATATACATACTGTGTATACATCCCTCATGTATATACACATACATCTCCTTAATATACATAAAGACACCCTCCTGTACATGCACATACATCCATTGTCCTGTACATATATACAAAAACCCTGCTTATACACATACCCGCCAATAAACATATATACACCCTCCTGTATATACACATAAATCCAATATACTGTAATAATATACACCCCTCCTATACATATTCATGTCATATACAGTATTTTGCACCACACTGCACCAGTGCACACAGGGTTACACCACACTACACCAACACACACAGGGTTACACCACACTGCACCAGCGCACACAGGGTTACACCACACTGCACCAGCACACACAGGGTTACACCACACTGCACCAGCGCATACAGGGTTACACCACACTGCACCAGCACACCCAGGGTTACACCACACTGCACCCGCACTCACAGGTTTACACCACACTGCACCAGCGCATACAGGGTTACACCACACTACACCAACACACACAGGGTTACACCACACTGCACCAGCGCACCCAGGGTTACACCACACTGCACCAGCGCATACAGGGTTACACCACACTGCACCAGCGCATACAGGGTTACACCACACTACACCAACACACACAGGGTTACACCACACTGCACCAGCGCACACAGGGTTACACCACACTGCCCCAGCGCACCCAGGGTTACACCACACTGCACCTGCACTCACAGGTTTACACCACACTGCACCAGCGCATACAGGGTTACACCACACTACACAAACACTCACAGGGTTACACCACACTGCACCAGCGCACCCAGGGTTACACCACACTGCACCAGCGCATACAGGGTTACACCACACTGCACCAGTTCACAACCATATGCTGCTTTGCAGACAGCTTCAGTGAATACAACCAAGTAGGGAAAAATCGGCTGTATAGTAGCACTCACTAATCCCGGGTTGCAGAGATCCAAGGCTGTAGTTGTTCCAGGCTTCAGGGTAACCAGGTACTGAAATGTCCTGTGTAGTCCTAATGAGTATCACAGTATCACACACCAATCCATAGATTCTTTGGATGACTTGTGGGGGGAAGGGGGGGGGGGGGGGGTTGGGGGAGCTTTAGAGCAACCAGGGGGCTACCACACTGGTGACACATTTTCAGGTGTGCAGGGGTTGAGTTTCGAGTGATTGGGGGCGGAGCTAAACGCGACCAGGGGGTTAAATAAACCAGGGACTTCCACACTGGTGTCATTGCTTCTAATGGCCGGGGGAACTAGGAGTTCCACACTGCTCACTTCTTCTGATGGCCAAGTGCAGAGCTTAGCGTAGGCAGGGGGCGGAGTTTATAGAAACCAGAAGGACGTTCCGCACTGGTGACAAAACACTGCTTCTGGTGGCCAGGGCGGAGCTTAGTGCGACCAGGGGGCGGAGCTTCTGAGGCTCCGTAGAGGTAATCGGCAGCCGGGGGTGTGGGTGCTTGGAGCAGCCAAGAGTATAATGTGCTGGGCTGTTCGTCACAATGGTGACAGGGAAGAAAAATTCTTGTCAGCACTGGCTGCACTGCAGGGGATGCCGTGGGCCTATTTTCATGAGAGGCTTGGAGCTGCAGCTCCATCCGCCCCATTGATAATCCGGCTCTGCTGATGTGGTAGTGTGACTTTAAAGTAGAGATGAGCGGGTTAGGTTCTCCGAGAACCTAACCCCCCTGAACTCCACGTGTCAAACACGGGTCCGAGCCAGGCTCGGTTGTTCCCGCCTGACTCTGAAAACCCGAACGAGGCAAAACGTCATCATTCCGCTGTCGGATTCTCGCGAGATTCGGATTCCATATAAAGAGCCGCGCGTCGCTGCCATTTTCACGCGTGCATTGTGGAGGGTACAGAGAGGACGTGGCTACGTTCTCTCAGTGTCAAATCTCAGTATCAGTGCTTATTGCTGCTCAGTAATACTAGTACAGTATCTCTCTTGTGCTGCATCTTGCTGCTGTAGGGTGCTCTGGTAGTAGGGTCCTGTGACTGCATCGGTCATCATCATTCCAGTCACAGTGGAGTCTGGGGGGTGACAATTCCAGAGTGCTTTTGTGCTGCTCACTAATACTAGTACAGTGTCTTGTGCTGCATCTTGCTGCTGTAGGGTGCTCTCGTAGTAGTATCCTGTGACTGCATCGGTTATCATCATTCCAGTCACAGTGGTATCTGGGGGGTGACAACTCCAGAGTGCTTTTGTGCTGCTCACTAATACTAGTACAGTGTCTTGTGCTGCATCGTGCTGCTCAGTGTCAGTTCTCCGTAGTATCATCAGTGCTCAGTATCAATGCTCAGTATAATCAGTGCTCAGTATCATCAGTGCTCAGTATCAATGCTCAGTATAATCAGTGCTCAGAATCATCAGTGCTCAGTATAATCAGTGCTCAGGATAATCAGTGCTCAGGATAATCAGTGCTCAGTATCATCAGTGCTCAGTATAATCAGTGCTCAGTATCATCAGTGCTCAGTATAATCAGTGCTCAGGATAATCAGTGCTCAGTATCATCAGTGCTCAGCATCATCAGTGCTCAGGATAATCAGTGCTCAGTATCATCAGTGCTCAGTATCATCAGTGCTCAGTATCATCAGTGCTCAGTATCATCAGTGCTCAGTGTCTTGTGGTGCTCAGTAATACTAGAGATGAGCGCCGGAAAGTTTTCGGGTTTTGTGTTTTGGTTTTGGGTTCGGTTCCGCGGCCGTGTTTTGGGTTCGACCGCGTTTTGGCAAAACCTCACCGAATTTTTTTTGTCGGATTCGGGTGTGTTTTGGATTCGGGTGTTTTTTTCCAAAAAACCTAAAAAACAGCTTAAATCATAGAATTTGGCGGTCATTTTGATCCCAAAGTATTATTAACCTCAAAAACCATAATTTCCACTCATTTTCACTCTATTCTGAATACCTCACACCTCACAATATTATTTTTAGTCCTAAAATTTGCACCGAGGTCGCTGTGTGAGTAAGATAAGCGACCCTAGTGGCCGACACAAACACCGGGCCCATCTAGGAGTGGCACTGCAGTGTCACGCAGGATGGCCCTTCCAAAAAACCCTCCCCAAACAGCACATGACGCAAAGAAAAAAAGAGGCGCAATGAGGTAGCTGTGTGAGTAAGATTAGCGACCCTAGTGGCCGACACAAACACCGGGCCCATCTAGGAGTGGCACTGCAGTGTCACGCAGGATGTCCCTTCCAAAAAACCCTCCCCAAACAGCACATGACGCAAAGAAAAAAAGAGGCGCAATGAGGTAGCTGTGTGAGTAAGATAAGCGACCCTAGTGGCCGACACAAACACCGGGCCCATCTAGGAGTGTCACTGCAGTGTCACGCAGGATGTCCCTTCCAGAAAACCCTCCCCAAACAGCACATGACGCAAAGAAAAAAAGAGGCGCAATGAGGTAGCTGTGTGAGTAAGATAAGCGACCCTAGTGGCCGACACAAACACCGGGCCCATCTAGGAGTGTCACTGCAGTGTCACGCAGGATGTCCCTTCCAAAAAACCCTCCCCAAACAGCACATGACGCAAAGAAAAAAAGAGGCGCAATGAGGTAGCTGTGTGAGTAAGATAAGCGACCCTAGTGGCCGACACAAACACCGGGCCCATCTAGGAGTGGCACTGCAGTGTCACGCAGGATGTCCCTTCCAAAAAACCCTCCCCAAACAGCACATGACGCAAAGAAAAAGAAAAGAAAAAAGAGGTGCAAGATGGAATTGTCCTTGGGCCCTCCCACCCACCCTTATGTTGTATAAACAAAACAGGACATGCACACTTTAACCAACCCATCATTTCAGTGACAGGGTCTGCCACACGACTGTGACTGATATGACGGGTTGGTTTGGACCCCCCCCAAAAAAGAAGCAATTAATCTCTCCTTGCACAAACTGGCTCTACAGAGGCAAGATGTCCACCTCATCATCACCCTCCGATATATCACCGTGTACATCCCCCTCCTCACAGATTATCAATTCGTCCCCACTGGAATCCACCATCTCAGCTCCCTGTGTACTTTGTGGAGGCAATTGCTGCTGGTCAATGTCTCCGCGGAGGAATTGATTATAATTCATTTTAATGAACATCATCTTCTCCACATTTTCTGGATGTAACCTCGTACGCCGATTGCTGACAAGGTGAGCGGCGGCACTAAACACTCTTTCGGAGTACACACTTGTGGGAGGGCAACTTAGGTAGAATAAAGCCAGTTTGTGCAAGGGCCTCCAAATTGCCTCTTTTTCCTGCCAGTATAAGTACGGACTGTGTGACGTGCCTACTTGGATGCGGTCACTCATATAATCCTCCACCATTCTATCAATGTTGAGAGAATCATATGCAGTGACAGTAGACGACATGTCCGTAATCGTTGTCAGGTCCTTCAGTCCGGACCAGATGTCAGCATCAGCAGTCGCTCCAGACTGCCCTGCATCACCGCCAGCGGGTGGGCTCGGAATTCTGAGCCTTTTCCTCGCACCCCCAGTTGCGGGAGAATGTGAAGGAGGAGATGTTGACAGGTCGCGTTCCGCTTGACTTGACAATTTTGTCACCAGCAGGTCTTTCAACCCCAGCAGACTTGTGTCTGCCGGAAAGAGAGATCCAAGGTAGGCTTTAAATCTAGGATCGAGCACGGTGGCCAAAATGTAGTGCTCTGATTTCAACAGATTGACCACCCGTGAATCCTTGTTAAGCGAATTAAGGGCTCCATCCACAAGTCCCACATGCCTAGCGGAATCGCTCCGTGTTAGCTCCTCCTTCAATGTCTCCAGCTTCTTCTGCAAAAGCCTGATGAGGGGAATGACCTGACTCAGGCTGGCAGTGTCTGAACTGACTTCACGTGTGGCAAGTTCAAAGGGCATCAGAACCTTGCACAACGTTGAAATCATTCTCCACTGCGCTTGAGACAGGTGCATTCCACCTACTATATCGTGCTCAATTGTATAGGCTTGAATGGCCTTTTGCTGCTCCTCCAACCTCTGAAGCATATAGAGGGTTGAATTCCACCTCGTTACCACTTCTTGCTTCAGATGATGGCAGGGCAGGTTCAGTAGTTTTTGGTGGTGCTCCAGTCTTCTGTACGTGGTGCCTGTACGCCGAAAGTGTCCCGCAATTCTTCTGGCCACCGACAGCATCTCTTGCACGCCCCTGTCGTTTTTTAAAAAATTCTGCACCACCAAATTCAAGGTATGTGCAAAACATGGGACGTGCTGGAATTTGCCCATATTTAATGCACACACAATATTGCTGGCGTTGTCCGATGCCACAAATCCACAGGAGAGTCCAATTGGGGTAAGCCATTCCGCGATGATCTTCCTCAGTTGCCGTAAGAGGTTTTCAGCTGTGTGCGTATTCTGGAAAGCGGTGATACAAAGCGTAGCCTGCCTAGGAAAGAGTTGGCGTTTGCGAGATGCTGCTACTGGTGCCGCCGCTGCTGTTCTTGCGGCGGGAGTCCATACATCTACCCAGTGGGCTGTCACAGTCATATAGTCCTGACCCTGCCCTGCTCCACTTGTCCACATGTCCGTGGTTAAGTGGACATTGGGTACAACTGCATTTTTTAGGACACTGGTGAGTCTTTTTCTGACGTCCGTGTACATTCTCGGTATCGCCTGCCTAGAGAAGTGGAACCTAGATGGTATTTGGTAACGGGGGCACACTGCCTCAATAAATTGTCTAGTTCCCTGTGAACTAACGGCGGATACCGGACGCACGTCTAACACCAACATAGTTGTCAAGGCCTCAGTTATCCGCTTTGCAGCAGGATGACTGCTGTGATATTTCATCTTCCTCGCAAAGGACTGTTGAACAGTCAATTGCTTACTGGAAGTAGTACAAGTGGGCTTACGACTTCCCCTCTGGGATGACCATCGACTCCCAGCAGCAACAACAGCAGCGCCAGCAGCAGTAGGCGTTACACGCAAGGATGCATCGGAGGAATCCCAGGCAGGAGAGGACTCGTCAGAATTGCCAGTGACATTGCCTGCAGGACTATTGGCATTCCTGGGGAAGGAGGAAATTGACACTGAGGGAGTTGGTGGGGTGGTTTGCGTGAGCTTGGTTACAAGAGGAAGGGATTTACTGGTCAGTGGACTGCTTCCGCTGTCACCCAAAGTTTTTGAACTTGTCACTGACTTATTATGAATGCGCTGCAGGTGACGTATAAGGGAGGATGTTCCGAGGTGGTTAACGTCCTTACCCCTACTTATTACAGCTTGACAAAGGGAACACACGGCTTGACACCTGTTGTCCGCATTTCTGGTGAAATACTTCCACACCGAAGAGCTGATTTTTTTTGGTATTTTCACCAGGCATGTCAACGGCCATATTCCTACCACGGACAACAGGTGTCTCCCCGGGTGCCTGACTTAAACAAACCACCTCACCATCAGAATCCTCCTGGTCAATTTCCTCCCCAGCGCCAGCAACACCCATATCCTCCTCATCCTGGTGTACTTCAACACTGACATCTTCAATCTGACTATCAGGAACTGGACTGCGGGTGCTCCTTCCATCACTTGCAGGGGGCGTGCAAATGGTGGAAGGCGCATGCTCTTCACGTCCAGTGTTGGGAAGGTCAGGCATCGCAACCGACACAATTGGAGTCGGACTCTCCTTGTGGATTTGGGATTTCGAAGAACGCACAGTTCTTTGCAGTGCTACTGCTTTTGCCAGCTTTAGTCTTTTCATTTTTCTAGCGAGAGGCTGAGTGCTTCCATCCTCATGTGAAGCTGAACCACTAGCCATGAACATAGGCCAGGGCCTCAGCCGTTCCTTGCCACTCCGTGTGGTAAATGGCATATTGGCAAGTTTACGCTTCTCCTCCGACAATTTTATTTTAGGTTTTGGAGTCCTTTTTTTACTGATATTTGGTGTTTTGGATTTGACATGCTCTGTACTATGACATTGGGCATCGGCCTTGGCAGACGACGTTGCTGGCATTTCATCGTCTCGGCCATGACTAGTGGCAGCAGCTTCAGCACGAGGTGGAAGTGGATCTTGATCTTTCCCTAATTTTGGAACCTCAACATTTTTGTTCTCCATATTTTAATAGGCACAACTAAAAGGCACCTCAGGTAAACAATGGAGATGGATGGATTGGATACTAGTATACAATTATGGACGGGCTGCCGAGTGCCGACACAGAGGTAGCCACAGCCGTGAACTACCGCACTGTACTGTGTCTGCTGCTAATATATAGACTGGTTGATAAAGAGATAGTATACTCGTAACTAGTATGTATGTATAAAGAAAGAAAAAAAAACCACGGTTAGGTGGTATATACAATTATGGACGGGCTGCCGAGTGCCGACACAGAGGTAGCCACAGCCGTGAACTACCGCACTGTACTGTGTCTGCTGCTAATATATAGACTGGTTGATAAAGAGATAGTATACTCGTAACTAGTATGTATGTATAAAGAAAGAAAAAAAAACCACGGTTAGGTGGTATATACAATTATGGACGGGCTGCCGAGTGCCGACACAGAGGTAGCCACAGCCGTGAACTACCGCACTGTACTGTGTCTGCTGCTAATATATAGACTGGTTGATAAAGAGATAGTATACTCGTAACTAGTATGTATGTATAAAGAAAGAAAAAAAAACCACGGTTAGGTGGTATATACAATTATGGACGGGCTGCCGAGTGCCGACACAGAGGTAGCCACAGCCGTGAACTACCGCACTGTACTGTGTCTGCTGCTAATATATAGACTGGTTGATAAAGAGATAGTATACTCGTAACTAGTATGTATGTATAAAGAAAGAAAAAAAAACCACGGTTAGGTGGTATATACAATTATGGACGGGCTGCCGAGTGCCGACACAGAGGTAGCCACAGCCGTGAACTACCGCACTGTACTGTGTCTGCTGCTAATATAGACTGGTTGATAAAGAGATAGTATACTCGTAACTAGTATGACTATAAAGAAAGAAAACAAAACCACGGTTAGGTGGTATATACAATTATGGACGGGCTGCCGAGTGCCGACACAGAGGTAGCCACAGCCGTGAACTACCGCACTGTACTGTGTCTGCTGCTAATATATAGACTGGTTGATAAAGAGATAGTATACTCGTAACTAGTATGTATGTATAAAGAAAGAAAAAAAAACCACGGTTAGGTGGTATATACAATTATGGACGGGCTGCCGAGTGCCGACACAGAGGTAGCCACAGCCGTGAACTACCGCACTGTACTGTGTCTGCTGCTAATATAGACTGGTTGATAAAGAGATAGTATACTCGTAACTAGTATGACTATAAAGAAAGAAAAAAAAACCACGGTTAGGTGGTATATACAATTATGGACGGGCTGCCGAGTGCCGACACAGAGGTAGCCACAGCCGTGAACTACCGCACTGTACTGTGTCTGCTGCTAATATATAGACTGGTTGATAAAGAGATAGTATACTCGTAACTAGTATGTATGTATAAAGAAAGAAAAAAAAACCACGGTTAGGTGGTATATACAATTATGGACGGGCTGCCGAGTGCCGACACAGAGGTAGCCACAGCCGTGAACTACCGCACTGTACTGTGTCTGCTGCTAATATAGACTGGTTGATAAAGAGATAGTATACTCGTAACTAGTATGTATGTATAAAGAAAGAAAAAAAAACCACGGTTAGGTGGTATATACAATTATGGACGGGCTGCCGAGTGCCGACACAGAGGTAGCCACAGCCGTGAACTACCGCACTGTACTGTGTCTGCTGCTAATATATAGACTGGTTGATAAAGAGATAGTATACTCGTAACTAGTATGTATGTATAAAGAAAGAAAAAAAAACCACGGTTAGGTGGTATATACAATTATGGACGGGCTGCCGAGTGCCGACACAGAGGTAGCCACAGCCGTGAACTACCGCACTGTACTGTGTCTGCTGCTAATATATAGACTGGTTGGTAAAGAGATAGTATACTCGTAACTAGTATGTATGTATAAAGAAAGAAAAAAAAACCACGGTTAGGTGGTATATACAATTATGGACGGGCTGCCGAGTGCCGACACAGAGGTAGCCACAGCCGTGAACTACCGCACTGTACTGTGTCTGCTGCTAATATAGACTGGTTGATAAAGAGATAGTATACTCGTAACTAGTATGACTATAAAGAAAGAAAAAAAAACCACGGTTAGGTGGTATATACAATTATGGACGGGCTGCCGAGTGCCGACACAGAGGTAGCCACAGCCGTGAACTACCGCACTGTACTGTGTCTGCTGCTAATATAGACTGGTTGATAAAGAGATAGTATACTACTAATATTATATATACTGGTGGTCAGGTCACTGGTCACTAGTCACACTGGCAGTGGCACTCCTGCAGCAAAAGTGTGCACTGTTTAATTTTAATATAATATTATGTACTCCTGGCTCCTGCTATAACCTATAACTGGCACTGCAGTGCTCCCCAGTCTCCCCCACAATTATAAGCTGTGTGAGCTGAGCACAGTCAGATATATATATACATTGATGCAGCACACTGGGCTGAGCAGTGCACACAGATATGGTATGTGACTGAGTCACTGTGTGTATCGTTTTTTTCAGGCAGAGAACGGATATATTAAATAAAACAAACAACTGCACTGTCTGGTGGTCACTGTGGTCGTCAGTCACTAAACTCTGCACTCTCTTCTACAGTATCACAGCCTCAGGTCAATCTCTCTCTCTCAACCCTAATCTAAATGGAGAGGACGCCAGCCACGTCCTCTCCCTATCAATCTCAATGCACGTGTGAAAATGGCGGCGACGCGCGGCTCCTTATATAGAATCCGAGTCTCGCGAGAATCCGACAGCGTCATGATGACGTTCAGGCGCGCTCGGGTTAACCGAGCAAGGCGGGAGGATCCGAGTCTGCTCGGACCCGTGAAAAAAACATGAAGTTCGTGCGGGTTCGGATTCAGAGAAACCGAACCCGCTCATCTCTAAGTAATACTACATTACTAATACTAGTACAGTGTCTTGTGCTGCATCTTGCTGCTGTAGGGTGCTGTGGTAGTGTCCTGTCACCATGCATAGGTCATCATCATTCCAGTCACAGTGGTATCTGGTATCTATCTAGTGGTATCTAATTCCAGACATTACTGCCGTCTAATTCCAGATATATTACTGGCATATAATTCCACACATTAAGAAATGGAGAACAAAAATTTGGAGGGTAAAATAGGGAAAGATCAAGATCCACTTCCACCTAGTGCTGAAGCTGCTGCCACTAGTCATGGCAGAGACGATGAAATGCCATCAACGTCGTCTGCCAAGGCCGATGCCCAATGTCATAGTAGAGAGCATGTAAAATCCAAAAAGCAAAAGTTCAGTAAAATGACCCAAAAATCTAAATTAAAAGCGTCTGAGGAGAAGCGTAAACTTGCCAATATGCCATTTACGACACAGAGTGGCAAGGAACAGCTAAGGCCCTCTTCTATGTTGCTCATGACTAGTGGTTCAGCTTCACATGATGATGGAAGCACTCATCATCCCGCTAGAAAAATGAAAAGAGTTAAGCTGGCAAAAGCACAGCAAAGAACTGTGAGTTCTAAATCACAAATCCCCAAGGAGAGTCCAATTGTGTCGGTTGCGATGCCTGACCTTCCCAACACTGGATGGGAAAAGGTGGCTCCTTCCACCATTTGCACGCCCCCTGCAAGTGCTGGAAGAAGCACCCACAGTCCAGTTCCTGATATTCAAATTGAAGATGTCACTGTTGAAGTACACCAGGATGAGGATATGGGTGTTGCTGGCGCTAAGGAGGAAGTTGACAAGGAGGATTCTGATGGTGATGTGGTTTGTGATGAGATTGAAGGAGGAGCTAAAACGGAGCGATTCCGCTAGGCATGTGGGACTTGTGTATGGAGCCCATCATTCGCTTAACCAGGATTCACGGGTGGTCAATCTGTTGAAATCAGAGCACTACATTTTGGCCACTGTGCTCGATCCTAGGTTTAAAGCCTACGTTATATCTCTCTTTCCGGCAGACACAAGTCTGCAGATGTTCAAAGACCTGCTGGTGAGACAATTGTCAAGTCAAGCATAACGTGACCCGCCAACAGCTCCTCCTTCATTTTCTACTGCCACTGGAGCTGCCAGGAAAAGGATAAAATTTCCAAAACCACCCACTGGCGGTGATGCAGGGCAGTCAGGAGTAAGTGCTGACATCTGGTACGGACTGAAGGACCTGCCAACGATTACTGACAAGAATGGTGGAGGATCATATGAGTGACAGCATCCAAGTAGGCATGTCAGACAGTCCGTACGTATACTGGCAGGAAAAAGAGGCAATTTGGAGGCCCTTGCACAAACTGGCTTTATTTTACCTAAGTTGCCCCCCCTCCAGTGTGTACTCCGAAAGAGTGTTTAGTTTAGCCGGTCACCTTCTCAGCGAACAGCGTAGGAGGTTACTTCCACTAAATGTGGAGAAGATGATGTTCATCAAAATTAATTATAAATTCCTCCGTGGAGACATTTACCAGCAATTGCCTCCAGAAAGTACACAGGGACCTGTGATGGTGGATTCCAGTGGGGACGAATTAATACTCTGTGAAGAGGAGGATGTACACAGTGAAAGGGGTGAAGAATCGGACGATGAGGAGGGGGTGGACATCTTGCCTCTGTAGAGCCAGTTTGTGCAAGGAGAGATTGATTGCTTCTTTTTTGGTGGGGGCCCAAACCAACAAGTAATTTCAGCCACAGTCATGTGGCAGACCCTGTCGCTGAAATTATTGGTTTGTTAAAGTGTGCATGTCCTTTTTATACAACATAAGGGCGGGTGGGAGGGCCCAAGGACAATTCCATCTTGCACTTCTTTTTTTATTTATTATTTGCAGCATGTGCTGTTTGGGGACTTTGGCATCCTGTCTGACACTGCAGTGCCACTCCTAGATGGGCCAGGTGTTTGTGCCACCCACTTGGGTCGCTTAGCTTAGTCATCCAGCGACCTTGGTGCAAATTTTAGGACTAAAAATAATATTGTGAGGTGTTCAGAATAGACTGGAAATGAGTGGAAATTATTGTTATTGAGGTTAATAATACTATAGGATCCAAATTACCCCCAAATTCTATGATTTTAGCTGTTTTTGAGTTTAAAAAACAAACAAACACCCGAATCCAAAACGCATCTGAATCCGACATAAATCCGAAAGGGTGGTTTTGCCAAAAAGCGTCCGAATCCAAAACACGACTGCGGACCCGAATCCAAAACCAAAACACAAAACACGAAAAATGCCTGCTGCACATCTCTACTTTAAAGGTTAATTAACACGGGGCAATGGCGGTCATTCCAAGTTGATCGCTCACTAGCTGTTTTTAGCAGCCATGCAAACGCATAGTCGCCGCCCACGGGGGAGTGTATTTTCGCTTTGCAAGTGTGCGAACGCCTGTGCAGCCGAGCTCTGCAAAAACATTTTGTGCAGTTTCAGAGTAGGTCTGAACTTACTCAGCCCTTGCGATCACTTTTTGGTGCTGGAATTGATGTCACACACCCGCCCTCCAAACGCCCGGACACGCCTGCGTTTTCCAACCACTCCCTGAAAACGGTCAGTTGCCACCCACAAACGCCCTCTTTCTGTCAATCTCTTTGCGATCGGCTGTGCGAATGGATTCTTCGTTAAATCCATTGCTCAGTAACGATCCGCTATGTACCCGTTCGACGCGCGTGTGCATTGTGGTGCATACGCATGCGCAGTAGAGACCTGATCGCAGCGCAGCAAAAATTCAGCAGCGTGCGATCAACTCGGAATGACCCCCTATATGTACTAGTCTGCAAGATGCAGGCTGTTTGGGAATTTCTGCGATACTGCTTGTATTTTTAAAGCAGCAATCATTTACAAGGCAAAACCAGGTCAGCACACTGTCCGCAGCATGGTGCACCTCGCTCGCCATATAATTGGGGTTCCCTGTGCTTTGAGGGCTAAAATGACACCTAAAAAAATGTTCTGTCAACCTTTTTTTGTGTCGACCTACAGAACATCAGTATCAAATTATTTTTAGCATGTTAAGGAATAATACCAGGATGTACTAAAGGAAAAATACGGTAAAACCCCCGAAAATGGTATCTCTGGATGGTGATACCCTATAGAAGCCTACTGCCGCAACCCGCCACCCCCGCCGCAGACGCCGCCCCCCCTACCCCCCTGACATACCTTCCTCTAGGCAGCCCTGGTACTGGAAGGTAATCGGCTTCCTATCGGCTGCAGGGGGGAGGAGGAGGAGCCGGGGACAGCCTACTGCTGTATCCCGGCATGTGGGCAGTGTGGAGACCCCTGGGAGGTGACGGAGACCCCCCGCAGACCACCTCACAGGTATCGCGGGGGGCCTCCGTCACCACATTGCGATATTGACTGCATATGTTAGTACATATGCGATCAACATCGCTGCGATAAGCGGCGAGGGGCGGCAATGTATCTTAATACATCTCGCCCTTAGTGTTCTGGTTTTTTTTTTCCACCTTCAACACCTAAAACTAAAATGTAAACAAAATATAAACAAAGGGGCTGATTCAGAGACGGACGCAGATCGCTGCATATGCAGCCAGATCTGCTGGTGGGCCGCCTAGCAACGGGCAAGGCCGTCCAGCATGTGTGACAGGCTGCCTCCCAATGCGTCCGCAATTAGATTGCTGACACATCAAACTAAGGTTGACCCCCGAGGGTGCAGCCTGGTTGCGCTGTCAGGTGGTCAGCCGACATTTTTTAAATCGGAGTGGCTGCTTGTGACATCACACAGCCATCACGAAAATGGTCACGCCATGCTTCGTTCTGCCTGCAACGCCCCCCACTGCTGCATCGCCGCCCCACGAACGGCCACCGTTGTCAGTCTTCTTGTGGCCGCATCCTTCCTGGATACGGCCGAAAAGGAGAAGGGTCGTGCACATGCGGACACGTAGCTGTGTCCTTCTCTGAATCAGCCCCTAAGAGCTTAATTATAAAAAAAAACTACCGCACATAAAACTACTTACAGTACAGTGCCGTCTTTTTTTCTGTTTCAAGAGACTTTTTACAATATTAATTATCTAGGCCTGGGCTTGTTGGAGGGGTCGGGGCTGCCCTGTCCCCACTTTAACCCTTTAGGAGTCTCCTCTGTCTGTGCAGGATGACAACACTGACCTCCACCCTTCTCTGTATTTGCCCCTGGATGGGTGAGGGATCACAATGCATTTTTTTTGGCTGGGGGGGGGGGGTTACAGCGCTCCACTGTTCAGTACAAATACTGCATAAATACTGCATGGTTGCCTCTCCCACAGCCAGGCCAGGCATAGCTATCTACAGACTTGTGTACAACTATATTTGAAAATGTGTTTAAAATAAAATTATGAAAAATAGAACATTAAAGTGTTTTTTTGGAGTGTAATGGCTTGTGTGCTCTTCTTTAGCCTTTGAATGTGTTTAAAATTGAAAAAAGCCACTTATGTGATCTGATAGAACTTAAATGTCAGACTTCATCACTCTTGGAGGTACGAGGACAGTCCATTGTTTGGCAACTTATTCTAGCGAGTTTATTCCTCGCTGCCTATTACATACTTTTGAGTAGCTGAGGATTAGAAACATCTGGAGTGCGTGTTGTGGCGCACCGAGAATAGTTGTGGCAAGTTTCTGCCCAGTTTGCCTCTACTTACATTCTATTACATACGGTGACTTCAAATTCCTCAGAAACACGCCAGAAACATGATAGCAACACGCCAGAAACTCACCAGTTTTCCAAAAATTCTCCCTATTTCATTTACCTCTCAAAATTGGTCTGTTGACTTCAGTGACAGTTCTTCCCCATTTAATGTAATCGATAATATAGTAGTTTCCCAGTAATAAGTAATGTATATCTATCAGATATGAAAAAGCAACATTTTCCATGCTTAAATGGTTGAAATAGGCAAAACAGAGTTGAATAATTTATATCAAGGCAATATTCAGATATAAAAAAAGATTGCCACTGTTTACAAAATACATAACAATGTTTTACAAATGCGAATAATGCTGAGATTCTTTCTCATGGCAGAATGGAAACACCACATCGATCCTTAGAGCAATTATACTACTCTAAAGCTGTCCATACACATATGCGACTTCTCGCAAGGGGAGAAGTCACATACTATCACCCTTCAACTGCCCGGTAGCTTCCCAGCGGCAGATCACATATGATACATTGCATGCAGTCCTTTTGCATACGATGTATTGTTTGCAACCCCCCCAAGGCTGCCGGTACAATCTATCTATAGTGCAGTACTTCCGATGCTCCGATCCGATGCTCACAGGACCACGCATTGGATCGGATCAGAGGTACAACACATGCGATTTGGCAGTTTTTGATCCGATTCATCAGACCGAAATATCGGAATCAGATGAAATCAGGCAAAATCGCATTAGTGTATGCGCACCTTTATATAAGTTTCCAGTGTAACCAGGGGTGCAGGTATGCGGGTACGCTCGGGTACGGAGTACCATTAAGAATTTTGCAGCGGGTACGCAGTACCATCTGCCGCACACTTTGCTATTACCACAATTATAATGTGCAACAAAGCAACAAGACCATGGTGCTTGGCAGCATGACGGCTCCTCTCACTTTGTCAGGGATACTGGGAGTGCAACAGTGGCTGTATTTTCCTGTTATAATGGAGGCATTACTATATATTGTCATTAAATTGGGGGCATTATTGTATATTTCTATTATTCTGTAGGTATCACTATACAGTATATTTCTATTATACTGGAGGCATTACTATATATTTTTAGCCTTGCCTCCAGATTCCCCCCAAAAAAGGGGCTGTCGTATGGCCACGCTGCTAGTATCATGTAGCCTCTCCCACTAGCAGCATGTGACCACGCCCCCTCACAACACATGACCACGCCCATTTTCGGCACGCACTCAGTACCACTAAGAAAATATTTCTACTTGCACCACTGAGTGTAACATACCAAATCTCAGTCTGCATGGAGAACCTGGTTTCTCAGCATATTTCTAGTTACTAACATGTGCGCTTCCACATTGATTCTTTACCTCTGAATAATAAGATTTATGTTAAGCAAACGGCAACTGATATTTGCTCATTTCTAATCAACGTCTATAAAATAGCACCTCTAGTGGCCAAAGTACATATACACATACACACACACACACACACACACACACACACACACACACACACACACACACACACACATATACTGAATTTTAAATATAGGTAAATACTGAACACTAAACTGCTGTACTTATACAAGCAAGCTATTGTACGTGACGAGTGATAGCAATAATAAGCCAGACATTTAACTATTATGATTCAATTAGTTCATAATTAGATATTGGGAAAAGTTAAAACCACATAACTAAACATTTTGGCACCCTGGTCAGTAAAAGTAGACAGTGAAACAGAATATGGATGTTGCCTGCACCCGTAGACGTTAAGACATCCAGCCTTCCATATCCTTGATAGATAATGGTTTAATATGCAGTCTGGTTTTCATTTAAAGGGTCGGTAGTAAAATCCAGATCACATTTCTCACTTGGTGGGTTAAAAAACCACTTACGCTCATTTCTGCAATGTAAAACGACACTATATCAAATCAAACATTTCCAGATGTAGCCAGCCTGTGTGAGCAGGGACATTACAGCTCATGTACGTACATGGAACACTGGCAGCTGCTTATTCAGGCTTGTATCGCCATCTGCTGCCAAAGACGTTATTAGAGCGGCCGCTATTATAGTCTATATAACCTGTAATAATGCATTACTTCAGATAGCCGAGCAGTAGGTGGAAATTGTGTGTAATGTTGTTCCATATAGTTAAATATTCACTTGTCTTCCTTCTCGTCTACACTTATAACGAGAACCACATGTTGATGCATGAAGCACGTATGTAGTTTAAAAATATTTTGTTTGATCGTTTATGACATTTTTATCACATCTCAGGGAAGTAGAACTGTTTCAGCAATTGGAGATAAAGGAAAATTCCAATTGTACACAATGGCAAATACCAAATGTACACCAAGGCAAATACCGACTGTACACATGTGATCAGTGAAGAGAAGGAGATAAAGAGACGATAGAGAGAAATAGAGAGAGAATTACAGAGACAAAGGAGAAAGGGAGAGAGAGAGAGAATTTTAGAGAGAAAGGAGAAAGAGAGAGAGAATTATATAGCGCGGAGCCGGGGCGTATTTAGTGGTCAGGACACCCCTAGGCACATTATTGGCCGCCGCCACCTACCTCCTAATTACGTCACTGTCTCCATCATTTTGGGGCCAGTCCGGATGCCTGGAGGCCAACAAAGCAGCTCCTACCTCTTCCCACTATCAGCTCCTGGACTACAATTTGCTGCTCATTATCCCACTCCCGTCAGTTGCAAAATAAAATATACAAAAATAAGTTGTAATGACAAAAAATAAAGAATCACCCCGACTCATCAGCCTTGTGTGCCGCACCCCAGCACGTGACACCCCTAGGCACGTGCCACAATTGCCTAGTGGGAAATACACCACTGGTGAGGAGAGAGAGGGACAAGGGATTCTAGATAGGGAAGAGAGAATATTATAAGTGAAATTAGAGGGAAGGGAATGAGAGAGAGAGAGAGAGAGAGAGAGAGGGGGTGTATTAACCATCTGCGGTACATCCAGCCACACATTGCATACATACTAATCGTATATGTACTAACATGTGTGATTAGTACTGAAAAGGACAGCTCTCCCGATAAGGGCTGTCCTTTGCGATCGGAGACGGTCACTGGACTTCCGGGTTTATGACCCGGGAGTATGTCGGCACTTGCGCACAATGACACAAATGGCCACGGGGGTGCTGGGAGGGTTCCAATTGGATTTATTTCTAGAAAGATGAGGAAAGAAGGCTTCTATAGGATAACACCCCTCTGCACCGAAGCCCCGGCGTTAGGGCTTAGTACATATGGAAATCCGCTACAAACACAAAAACCAGGTGTTTTTTTTTTACTGCATTTTCCCTTTAGTACATCCCATCCAGAGAGTGAGAGAGAGAAAGAGAGAGTGAGAAGAAGAATGAGAGAGTGAGAAAGAGAAGAGGACTTATAGACAGAGGAGAGAGTGGAAAGAAATAATAGAGATGAGAGAGAAGAGGAATTTTAGAAAAGGAGAGAGCGAGAAGAGTAAGAGAAAGATGAGAAAGAGGAACAAAGGATTATAGAGAGAGGAGAGAGAAAGAAAAGAGGAATTACAGAGAGAGGAGAGAAAGAGAAGAGGAATTATAGGGAGATCAGAGATATGTACAAGAAATAACAGAGAACAGAAAGGAGAGGAGAGAGAAAACAAAAAGAGTAGACAGAAGAGAAAGGAGAGCATAATGAGAAAGTAGAGAGAGAACAGACAATACGGGAGATAAGAAAAAGGAAAGAAAAGAAAAGAGAGGAGTGAGTAGTAAGATACAAAAGAGATAAATGAGAGAAGAGAGATACAAGGGAGGACAGAGAGAGATAGTGAGTGAGAGAGACAGATAGAGAGAGAGAGAGAGAGAGAGATGAATGGTTGACAGGAGAGTAGAGATTATACAGAGAAAGAGAGAGATAAAAGAGAATATATAATAGATAAGAAAGATGAGAGAAGTAGACATTGGAGACAAAGAAAACAGAAAAGGAAGAGAGAGTATAGCAAGTGAGGAGAGAGAGTAGAGAAACAAGTGAGAATAGGGAGATGACAGAGAGGAGAGTGTGAGGAGAGAATAGGGAAATAAGAGAGACAGAAGAGAGAAAAAGATAAGAAGGAACAGAAGAGAGAAAAGAAAGACAGAGAGAGAAGAGATAGGAAAGAGAAGAGGAGAGAGAGAGGAGAGAGAATAGGCACATTAGAATTAGACGAGAGAATAGGGAGAAGAGATAAAAGAGAGGAGAGAGAATAGGGAGATTAGAGATAGAATAGAGGAGAGAGTATAGGGAGATTAGCGATATAAAAGAGGAGAGAGAATAGGGACATTAGAGATAGAAAGGAGAAGAGAAGAGGCGAGAGAATAGGGAGATTAGAGATAGAAGGGAGGAGAGAGAATAGAGAGATAAGAGATAGTAGAGAGGAGAGGAGGGGAGAGAGAATAAGGAAACGAGAGATATAAGAGAGGAAGAAAAGAGAATAGGGATATTACAGATAGAATAGAGGAGAGAGAAAGAATAGATGGTTTAGAGAGAAAAACAAGGGAAGAAAATAAGAGTCCTTAATATTAACTTGAGAATTGTACCTTATTTTTAAGTATAATTAGTCATCCCTGCATATTATATTATATTTTAATAGAGAATATGATTTTTTTATATTAGAATACACTTTTGGCGGGATGTAATACAGTCCGAGATCACTGGAGATGCGGGTTGCTGTCCGCTCTCGGACGTTTTTTTAAAAGGTCAATCACTTGCAATTTACAAGAGATGATTTTGCCTTCTGATTTTCCTTTAAAAAAAATGTCCACAGACGGCAAAACCGCACTTCCGGCGACCTCGAACTGCATTACACCCCGCTGTTAATGTTAAATAAAATAAAATGTAAAGATCTGCAGAATTTGTTAGTGCTCTATGAATATAAATAGATAGTAATATATAATTTAATCTACAGATAGACCACCACTATTTAAGACGATTGCTGCATTCTAGTATCTCCTAGCACATTAACTGAGCCTCCCACATTTAACCAAGATCTACCTTGTACTTCTTATGTAGGATACAAATGACCGTTGTTTTATATCATATATACCTATAATGATGATCAACAATCCAATTGAAGAGTTGCGATTGTCCACAAAAAGGACTTATACAGTATATACTTTGGCATCCAACTCTTCTACTTCGCTTCTGCTCAACTAAATAATATTCTCTATTCAAGTGTTGAAAAGAAAGGAATTCAGATTTATACTCAAACAAAACCCCAGACAAAAAACAGTTACAGCAGCGAGTAATAAAGTCAACAAGGTCTTTACCACAAACAAGAAAAAAATTAAAATAAACCCAACTGGTCGGAATTCATGGTTCGCACATACTGCCACTTATCAGCATAATGATACACATACAGTATGCACCGTCTGGGACATTAGGTCATCTCAACTTTCCCTTTCACTAAGAGGCTATCAGGCTTATCAGGTATATACAGCATTTCTGTGTCTGGCAACAACAAACAAATATGTTACTGGACTAAATGAATGCTAAAAGGGGTTGCTGTAAGAATGATTCTGTCCATTGGTGTGCGCAGGGGGGGTGCCTGGTGCGCACAGGCACCCCCTAATGTCTGGCAACCCGATCTCACATGCCTGATGCAGTGATCGCCGAGCAGGCTGATTACTGTCCCCTCTGCGCTGCACCCTGCAGGACTGCATTACTGACCGGACGCCTGGGTTAATCAAGGGTGCCACTGCCACCGGCTTTCAAATTCCCAGCTCCACCTCTATGTACAAAAACAGTGTGATGTGATTACGTCATGCTGCTCGCACGCCCATCCGTCACACGCCCACCTCTCTCCTTCTATGCTATGTCAACGCTAGCCACTGATGAGGAGCAGCATGCAGCCAGCGTTCCTCTTAGGAAGACAAATTCAATACTGGCAGACGGCCGGCAGCAGCATTGACACGTCACTCGTTTTTCCAGCAGCAGCAGTAACTAGTCTGCGACTGTCAGTGTCAGTGAGTGACTGACTTGTAAGTAAGCTGCTGCAGCTTGCAGGGGAAAGAGAGGGGGAGCCAGACCAGGCTGAGGAGGAGCAGTGTAATTGCATGAGTGCCATCAGGGGTGCTTGTTTAGTGCACACCACAACATCTGACAATGTATCTGCTTTATTAGGATTGGTACAAAGTTGGATATTTTATATGCGTTGACCATCAATAGATGTTGCTAGACACGCCCAAAAGGCAGTGCTAGACACACCCCTCCCACGGTGCACCCCCTAATAAAATGTGCTGCGCACGCCAGTGATTCTGTCTTTATTATATTTACATTTCTTATAATATAAAAAGATATGTACACTATATACATATAAGATCTGAATAGATACCGTAATTGCGCTAAACTTTTTCCAACAACTTAATATATAATTGAATATGAATCTAACCAGGATTTGACAAAAATTTTCACAAAATTTATTCTTAACTTTTATTTTTTAACAATCAGCTGCTGCCCCCCCCCCCCCCCCCCCCCCCAAAAAAAAAAAAATCATTCGCCAGTAAGGACCAAATGTTTTTGTGAATGATTTTTTTTTTTTTTGGGGGGGGGGGGGGGCTGCCCAATTCTTATTATAAATAAAGTTACCTTATAAGTATACTTTTAAGACGTTAATACTATTTTGTTGAGTTGTGTGGGTATGATGGTTGTTCCTTATTCAAATTATCCTTATTTTGAACAATCTCCAAATCAGACAAGAGAACATAAGACGTTAAATTGTTTAACTAAAATTCAATTAAAACAAAGTTTAAAACATTTCCTCACATAGAACATATAAAATCACCATTACATAACAGAAATTTTACTCATGTTGGTACCCACAAGTTGGAGGGCTTGGTATCAATCGATCCAGTTCACTTTGAACAACAATAGCATGTCACCCAGTGCGTTTCGTCGATAACGACTTCCGCAGGGGTGTTTTTTCTTAATTGGCTTATATTAACCAGTTTCCAAAAAACATCTATCGTGTCCCTTGTCTGTAAGACATAAATTCCTGTTGGTGAATATATACTTCTTTTTGTGGTTTCCTCAAGTCAAACAGCATTAAAGAAATCCCATACAATTAGTGTAGTAATTGTTCAGATGGTAAAACTACCTATTAGAGATAATAATCTCTCCTAGTCTTTTATGGTTCTTTAAGTCAGATGACTTTAAAGATTCCTAAAGGACTTTTAGGACAGCTTATTAGTGTCAGTGTCTCTTTCTACCTCTATGCTGCTCTGGAATCTCAAGTTGATTTCCACGAACTCCAGTAGCGAGGCCCACACTACTGTTTTTAAAAGTGTATACTGTGAGCGGAACTGAAAAGGCCACTGTGGGATGCATTATTTCCCCAAATCCCTTTGGTGGTGGCAATTACCGTGTTGGAAGTCACCCAAACTTCACTTGTGACGATTCTCAGAGTGACATATCTGGAGAATCAGCCAGCCAATCGGGACAATGGTTTACGCAGGGGAATTTGAATAAGGAGTAAACATCATACCTGCATCACTCACACCCGCATAGAATTAACTTCTTAAAAGTATACTTAGAAGGTAACTTTATATATATTAAGATTTGGGAGCTTCCCGCCAAAAAACAATTTGATTTATATATACTTTATGTATGTAAATATATTTTTTTATATATATATTTTTTATATATTTGATTGTTGGTCTCTACCTCTATTTTTAGAATAAAAATTATTGTTATATATATTTTTTAAGAAGTGGACTTGCCTCAATTTTTATAAAGTAATAAAGGATTTTTTTTATATCTTACAGTTGTATAATCACTCTCCATACTTTTAAGCCTTCTTTCGAACTAAACAACATTATTTATGTATAATATATTCCTTTTTATGTGCACTTTACCTATGCCTAATACTTAGGGGATAGCGGACAACCAAAAAAATGAAGGGAGTGTTTTAGTGTTTTATATAAGTCAATAGTGACCTTTTTTTATTATTGTTGTTTTACATACACATGTGGCGCCCTACCCCTATTGCTTGTATATATATATGTATACAGTTTTCCAAAAGTGCCCGGAACTCCTGCTCCTTAAGACAATGTGCTGTGGTGCCCTCCTAGTGGATTCAAATGAACACACACTAACAGTTCCAAGTAAACAGCGGCACTTTGCAGACTTCCATAATACTTAAACAGGTGTCAGTGTTATTCAAGCCAAGCCGACATGTTTCGGGGACTCTCCTCGCTTGGCTTGAATAAAACAGACACCTGTTTAAGCATTATGGAAGTCTGCAGAGTGCCGCTGTTTATTTGGAACTATGTATGTGTATATATATATATATTAGTGATGTGCACCGGAAATTTTTCGGGTTATGTGTTTTGGTTTTGGATTCGGTTCCGCGGCCGTGTTTTGGATTCGGACGCGTTTTGGAAAAACCTCCCTGAAAATTTTTTGTCAGATTCTGGTGTGTTTTGGATTCGGGTGTTTTTTACAAAAAACCCTCAAAAACAGCTTAAATCTTAGAATTTGGGGGGCATTTTGATACCATAGTATTATTAACCTCAATAACCATAATTTCCACTCATTTTAAGTCTATTCTGAACACCTCACACCTCACAATATTATTTTTAGTCCTAAAATTTGCACCGAGGTCGCTGGATGGCTAAGCTAAGCGACACAAGTGGCCGACACAAACACCTGGCCCATCTAGGAGTGGCACTGCAGTGTCAGGCAGGATGGCACTTCAAAACAATTGTCCCCAAACAGCACATGATGCAAAGAAAAAAAGAGGCGCACCAAGGTCGCTGTGTTACTAAGCTAAGCGACCCAAGTGGCCGACACAAACACCTGGCCCATCTAGGAGTGGCACTGCAGTGTCAGGCAGGATGGCACTTCAAAAAAATAGTCCCCAAACAGCACATGATGCAAAGAAAAAAAGAGGCGCAATGAGGTAGCTGTGTGACTAAGCTAAGCGACCCAAGTGGCTGACACAAACACCTGGCCAATCTAGGAGTGGCACTGCAGTGTCAGGCAGGATGGCACTTCAAAAAAATTGTCCCCAAACAGCACATGATGCAAAGAAAAAAAGAGGCGCACCAAGGTCGCTGTGTGACTAAGCTAAGCGACACAAGTGGCCGACACAAACACCTGTCCCATCTAGGAGTGGAACTGCAGTGTCAGACAGGATGGCACTTCAAAAAAATAGTCCCCAAACAGCACATGATGCAAAGAAAAAAAGAGGCGCACCAAGGTCGCTGTGTGACTAAGCTAAGCGACACAAGTGGCCGACACAAACACCTGGCCCAGCTAGGAGTGGCACTGCAGTGTCAGGCAGGATGGCACTTCAAAAAAATAGTCCCCAAACAGCACATGATGCAAAGAAAAAAAGAGGCGCAATGAGGTAGCTGTGTGTCTAAGCTAAGCGACCCAAGTGGCCGACACAAAGACCCAAATGGCCGACACAAACACCTGGCCCATCTAGGAGTGGCACTGCAGTGTCAGACAGGATGGCACTTCAAAAAAATAGTCCTCAAACAGCACACGATACAAAGAAAAAAAGAGGCGCAATGAGGTAGCTGTGTGACTAAGCTAAGTGACCCAAGTGGCTGACACAAACACCTGGCCCATCTAGGAGTGGCACTGCAGTGTCAGGCAGGATGGCACTTCAAAAAAATAGTCCCCAAACAGCACATGATGCAAAGAAAAAAAGAGGCGCACCAAGGTCGCTGTGTGACTAAGCTAAGCGACAAAAGTGGCCGACACAAGCACCTGGCCCATCTAGGAGTGGCACTGCAGTTTTCTAGAGAGAGGATGAGTGCTTCCATCCTCATGTGAATCTGAACCACTAGCCATGAACATAGGCCAGGGCCTCAGCCGTTCCTTGCCACTCCGTGTCGTAAATGGCATATTGGCAAGTTTACGCTTCTCCACAGACGCTTTTAATTTTGATTTTTGGGTCATTTTACTGAACTTTTGTTTTTTGGATTTTACATGCTCTCTACTATGACATTGGGCATCGGCCTTGGCAGACGACGTTGATGGCATTTCATCGTCTCGGCCATGACTAGTGGCAGCAGCTTCAGCACGAGGTGGAAGTGGATCTTGATCTTTCCCTATTTTACCCTCCACATTTTTGTTCTCCATTTTTTAACGTGTGGAATTATATGCCAGTATCAATAGCAATGGCCTACTACTATATATATACTGCGCACAACTGAAATGCACCACAGGTATGGATGGATAGTATACTTGACGACACAGAGGTAGGTAGAGCAGTGGCCTTCCGTACCGTACTGCTATAAACCAACGGATTGCATTCCTGCGCTGAGATACACACTGGATTGAATCCTGGACTGAATCCTCTGCATATCTCCACTGAGAAATCCTTCAGTTTAGCAGCTGCTGTACTCTGCATTGGACATTACCCAGATAAGGTACTGTGGATTACAACCTATCTTTGGCTACATCCAGCCCCTCACTTAGACATCATCCACCTCTGTTCTCTGAGCAACAAATAACTGACTTATTGCATTAATCTACTAATATCAGTATATTCAGGCTCTGAATTGCTGAAGGCTCACTGTTTAAAATCAGGATCCATTCCCAGGACACGTTATCACTACTACCCCCACAAAAAAAAAAAAATCTACTTCAAAGGCCTCTCACACTGAGACTTTTCACACCTACACAGTAGGAATTGGCTTCTAACACCTTCCAAAAGACTGCCTATCCTAGGATAATTGACTAAATCAGCAGTTATTTTATTTATTACTTGCTTCAAACACACCCAATAGGTTATAGCAATAACTTTGTTCACTTCATATGCCATTATAATTTTGGATCACATACTGAATTGGGGGAAAACAAAACACAAAAAGGAAAAAAACAAAAAAACAAAAAAAAAACACTGCTTTCTCTCCCTCTCTCATCATCATATGCAGCTCAATCTTATAGTAATCTGTCATTGATGACCAAATGTATACGTATTGCTCCAGCTTCATTCTTTCACTCCGCCCACCACGTTCTGCAGTTCCTATCACACCATCACAGGCTTCTATTCTCCAATCCCTTGGTATTTTAAAAAGAAAACACTGGCGCATTCGTGGGAAGCGAGCAGGCCGGAAATGTATTTCCCCTGGTAACCATCTAAGTCCTTTGCCCACCTGCTCACCCTCATACTCAAAGAACAATCAAATAGAAGTGATACCCAAAAGACGGCCCTGTGTTTGGAAGGACAGAACTGTCTACTCTCACTTTGTGACCCCCATACCCAGAGCTCCTGCACTTAACATAAAGAAAACTGAAGGCCCTCTGGTATGCCCAATCAGGTCAGTCCTTTGTAATGCCAGATCTATAAGAAACAAGACTGCAACAATTGCTGACCTTATTGAATCTGCAGATCTAGCCTGTATTACAGAGACCTGGCTAGATGAAAATGCAGCACCTATATTGAAGGCTGCAGTACCAACAAACTACTCTGTCATCCACAACCCAAGACTGGACCGCAGGGGTGGCGGGGTGGCTATCTGCTTCAAAAAAGAACTTAAACTTAGGGTCCACCCTATTGAAACTACTCGCTCATTCGAGTGCATTGCTGCCCGGAGTTCGACAGGATTAGGTTTCAGAGTACTTCTCATTTACCGGCCACCTGGAGATGGAAAGATATTTCTACAAGAAATTGCAGACACTGTTGCTGGCCTGGTTCTGGAACATCAAAGATGGCTCATCCTCGGGGATTTCAATGCATGGGTGGATGATGAGCTCTCACGCCTTGGCCAAGACCTCCTGTGCACAATGAATGGTCTGGGCTTCACACAGGTCGTTCCCTCTGCCACACATAAAAGTGGTCACACTCTCGACCTTGTCTTTCAGATTGGATTAGAAGTCACTGACCTAAAAATAAACCCAGTCATCTGGTCAGACCACTACTCCCTCTGGTTCTCAGTTGCAACCCCTCAAATAAGATCTCTGCCCGTGGAGTTGACCAGGTATCGTCCAAGGAGGGGTATGACTCCCCAGGCTCTTGCAGCAAATCTGGATCTCTCTGCTATACTGGGTGCCTGTGAAGATCCCTGTTCCCTAGTCCGTTATTATAATAGGGATGTTATGGCTGCAATTGATGTTATCGCCCCTGTGCGTTTAAGACCTCGTAAACCACAACGTCAAGCTCCATGGTTCGACAACAGTGTTAGTGAGCTCAAGAAAAGGGGGCGTAGACTGGAAAGACGATGGAGGAAGACTAACCTAGTGGATGACAAAATAAAACTAATAAAGCATAACGAAGAATATCAATCGACAATCACTCGTAAGAAGGCACAGTTCCTGTCAAATGAGATCACAGCAGCAAACAATAGGCCAGCTCAGCTTTTCCGCACAGTGGAGATGCTTTGCAAGCCAGCATGCCTGCAGACTGATGAGACCCTCTCCCAGGCAAGATGCAACGAGTTTGCAAACTTCTTTGCAGATAAAATATCCACCATCCGGGCTGGAATCTCCACAGTGCCATCAAAGGAGTGCCAAACTACAAAGCCTGCCAATATAAGCTACCTGCCTTCATGGACCAGCTTTGACCCAGTGGATGTAAAGGACACTGCTGAAATTGCTCGAATTTTGCGTCCCACCACCTGTGATCTGGACCCAGCCGCAACCAAGCTTCTAATAGGTTGTATGGATATAATTGGTCCTGTCTTTACAAAAATTGTTCAATGTTCTTTGCTGACAGGCATTTTTCCTGGACCCCTAAAGGAAGCAATTGTTAGACCGCTTCTTAAAAAACCTAATTTAGATCCCGACTGCATGACCAACTACAGACCGGTATCGAACCTTCCTTTCCTAGGAAAGGTTATTGAGAAAGTCGTTGCAAATCAACTGGAAACCCGCCTGACAACCCATGATATTTATGATCCATTTCAATCAGGATTCAGGAGAAGACATAGTACTGAAACAGCCCTGGTGTGTGTGTTAAATGATCTTCTGATGGCAAAAGACAGAGGTGACTGTTCAATATTAATCCTTCTGGATCTCTCGGCAGCATTTGATACCGTGGACCATGGGCTTCTGATTGAGCGACTGATACATTTCTGTGGTCTGGATGGCACAGTCCTAAACTGGTTCAAATCATTTCTCACAGGCAGGTCACAGAGAGTATCATCTGGATTATACTCATCACCACCAGTGCCATTGCCATGTGGTGTCCCACAAGGTTCTATACTATCCCCCATGCTTTTTGCAGTATACATGCTCCCATTGGGCGAAATAATCAGGCGCCATGGCCTGGTCTACCACTGCTATGCAGATGATACACAACTGTACTTGTCCTTTGCTCCGGGCACTGATAACCCAATAACAACCCTAAATGGCTGTCTAGCTGAACTACAGGAGTGGATGAGCGCCAGTTGGCTGCGACTGAACCCGGATAAAACAGAGGTCCTTTTGATACGACCGCAACATCAAAGGACAAGACTGCAGCATAGCCAACCAACTGGACTTACACTGGGGGATTCAGAATTACAGACCAGTGATCGTGTGCGGAATCTTGGCGTTGTCCTGGATGGTGGTTTGACACTTAAACATCAGATATCAGCCACAATCAAATCCTCATTCTTTCACCTGAGGAACATAGCCAGAATCAAGCACTTAATTCCCTCAGATGACATGCCAAAAGTCATACATGCATTTGTATCATCTCGTTTAGACTACTGTAATGCCCTCTACCTTGGTCTACCAGCAAAAGAATTGCAACGCTTACAGCTGGTGCAAAACACAGCTGCCAGGCTATTAACCAACCAGCCCCGTTCTAGCCACATAACACCCATCCTCTACTCCCTTCACTGGCTGCCTGTAAGATGGCGAATCATCTTCAAGATTGGCTTACTGAGTTTCAAAGCATTACATGACCAAGGCCCAAGGTACCTGAAACAGCTTCTGACCCCATACTGCCCCACTCGATTACTGCGATCTGTAGATGAAGGTCTTTTAGCAGTACCTAGAATCTACCGTAATTCATCTGGGGGTCGAGCTTTTAGTCTTGCGGCTCCGACTCTATGGAACTCACTTCCCCGCACAGTGCGAGAGGCCCCAACTATAGAATCCTTCAAAAGTAGACTCAAGACTTTTCTGTTTACTAAAGCATTTCCATAGTGTCCCTTTTAGTATCTTCATGCTTCTGTATTTTATGAAAATGTACTTCATTATTTTCTGTACTATATTATGCAATGTATCTGTTAAGCGCCTTGAGTCCTATTGGAGAAAGAGCGCTATATAAATAAAATTATTATTATTATTATTATATACTGGTGGTCTCTGTTAAGCAGTGTGAGCACAGATATATGCAGCACACTGAGCACAGATATGGAGTGTTTTTCAGGCAGACAACATATACTGGTGGTCACTGGTCAGCAAAACTCTGCACTGTACTCCTCCTATATAATACAGCTGCTCCCCAGTACCCACAATTAAGCAGTGTGAGCACAGATATATGCAGCACACTGAGCACAGATATGGAGTGTTTTTCAGGCAGACAACGTATACTGGTGGTCACTGGTCAGCAAAACTCTGCACTGTACTCCTCCTATATAATTCAGCTGCTCCCCAGTCCCCACAATTAAGCAGTGTGAGCACAGATATATGCAGCACACTGAGCACAGATATTGAGTGTTTTTCAGGCAGACAATGTATACTGGTGGTCACTGGTCAGCAAAACTCTGCACTGTACTCCTCCTATATAATACAGCTGCTCCCCAGTACCCACAATTAAGCAGTGTGAGCACAGATATATGCAGCACACTGAGCACAGATATGGAGTGTTTTTCAGGCAGACAACGTATACTGGTGGTCACTGGTCAGCAAAACTCTGCACTGTACTCCTCCTATATAATACAGCTGCTCCCCAGTCCCCACAATTAAGCAGTGTGAGCACAGATATATGCAGCACACTGAGCACAGATATGGAGTGTTTTTCAGGCAGACAATGTATACTGGTGGTCACTGGTCAGCAAAACTCTGCACTGTAATCCTCCTATATAATACAGCTGCTCCCCAGTCCCCACAATTAAGCAATAAGCAGCACAAATATTATTAATAAATGGAGAGGACGCCAGCCACGTCCTCTCCCTAACATTTCCAATGCACGAGTGAAAATGGCGACGACGCGCGGCTGCTTATATAGAATCCGAATCTCGCGAGAATCCGACAGCGGGATGATGACGTTCGGGCGCGCTCGGATTAACCGAGCCATACGGGAGAATCCGAGTATGCCTCGGACCCGTGTAAAATGGGTGAAGTTCGGGGGGGTTCGGTTTCCGAGGAACCGAACCCGCTCATCACTAATAAATATGTATATATATATATATATATATATATATACAGTAATAGTCTGGCACTCACCGCAGGGTCTGTAGCATATCTGCTCTGGTGCTTTCCCTCTGGGACTGACGCCCCCCTATATATGAATTTCCACTAAGGCGGCACTGACTCGGGAGTCTTAACCGTGCTAGTGCAGGAAGCGGTGTTTTATTACAATGTTTCGGTTACTGTCCTGATAATGGGGTGACCATACCCTGAAACGTCGTAGTAAACCACTACTTTCTGTACTATCACGATTAAGACTCCAGAGTGTCGCCCTATTGGAAATTTGTGTGTGTATACATATATATATATATATATATATATATATAGTACTGCAGCAACTCCGGCACTCCACTAGATTAGCTGAAACTTGAAATACTTGCTCCTGTGCCTTCCATCAGGGGGGCTACCCCAGAATAACAGCAAAGAAAAAGGCGGCACTCGAAGTCAGCAAAAACATGGTTTGTATTAAACAAAAGAGCGTTGACGTTTTGGGGACGTGCTCCCCTTCCTCAGAACAATTTAACACTGTGCAAATCAAACAATAAATACCCACTTACCCCGTGGGCCTCCCCCACCAGCGTGCGTCCCCAGTCACGTTGCCTGCAAGCTCCAACATGCACTCCCGGCTTCCGGCGGCGGGGCGGATGTGACGTAGCAGGGCCCGGCCTGGTGACCATGGCAACCCGTTGTCCCGGCTTACCGCGATGCCTCCAGCTCCCTCCAGCCGAGCGGAAGTGACGTACCGGAGTTCGGCTCGTAACCATGGAGACACTGTGTATACAAAACATAAGCAAAGCAAATTTAAAATATTTAAGTGAAAAAACATTATGCATTATTTGTAAACATGGTGATTAAGCTGTTCCACATACTGTCAAATTTAAGAACAGGTTTATAAAGTGAATAGTGATACAAAAAACAATCTTAAAAATATAATAAAGATAAAAACATAGAAGAACCCAGCTACTAGCAATAAGTGACTGGTAAAGGGAAAGGATCAGATGGCAGACCTAATAACAATATCAAACCACTACTGTACTAATAAACTATCAATGACCACAATTTGACATCATGACCTCCCAGTATAGCAAAACAGCCATATTATCCATTATACTAAATATATTGCTAGGTGGCCCCTCACGGCCTAAAGTGCACCCAAGCTGATACTAATTGCTGATTCAGAGCAACCCGAGAACCCAAAAGACACTAACTTAAAGAGGAAATCACAGAAAGTGAATGAGACCAAGTGTGTCATTCAGACCCTTAGGTCGCAACGTCTGTAATTTAAAGATCCACCGGGACTCCAATTGTAGGAGCTTCTTCCCCCTATCCCACCCTCTGTTGGACTCGGGGACATGGTATATAATCCTGTGTCTCAGCATAGCCATATTATGTTTAAGTTCCAGAAAATGTCTGGCTACTGGTTGTTCAGCCACCCTCGTATTCAACGCATTACGTATGGCTTGTCTATGTTGTGCCATGCGGATTTTGAATTGGCACTCTGTCTTTCCAATGTAATAAGTGCCACACGGGCACATAATTACATATATGACAAATTTAGTGCTGCATGTCAAAGGCCATGTAATTGGACATTTTTTGCCTGAAAAGGGATGCGTAATAGTATCCCCAGGTGACATATAGGTGCACGTAGTGCACCCCAGGCACTTGTAACTAGTGATGTGCACCGGACATTTTTCGGGTTTTGTGTTTTGGTTTTGGATTCGGTTCCGCGGCCGTGTTTTGGATTCGGACGCGTTTTGGCAAAACCTCACCGAAATGTTTTTGTCGGATTCGGTTGTGTTTTGGATTCGGGTGTTTTTTTCAAAAAACCCTAAAAAACAGCTTAAATCATAGAATTTGGAGGTCATTTTGATCCCATAGTATTATTAACCTCAATTACCATAATTTCCACTCATTTCCAGTCTATTCTGAACACCTCACACCTCACAATATTATTTTTAGTCCTACAATTTGCACCGAGGTCGCTGGATGGCTAAGCTAAGCGACACAAGTGGCCGACACAAACACCTGGCCCATCTAGGAGTGGCACTGCAGTGTCAGGCAGGATGGCACTTCAAAAAAATTGTCCCCAAACAGCACATGATGCAAATAAAAAAAGAGGCGCACCAAGGTCGCTGTGTGACTAAGCTAAGCGACACAAGTGGCCGACACAAACACCTGGCCCATCTAGGAGTGGCACTGCAGTGTCAAGACAGGATGGCACTTCAAAAAAATTGCCCCCAAACAGCACATGATGCAAAGAAAAAAAGAGGCGCACCAAGGTCGCTGTGTGACTAAGCTAAGCGACACAAGTGGCCGACACAAACACCTGGCCCATCTAGGAGTGGCACTGCAGTGTCAGGCAGGATGGCACTTCAAAAAAATTGTCCCCAAACAGCACATGATGCAAAGAAAAAAAGAGGCGCACCAAGGTCGCTGTGTGACTAAGCTAAGCGACACAAGTGGCCGACACAAACACCTGGCCCATCTAGGAGTGGCACTGCAGTGTCAAGACAGGATGGCACTTCAAAAAAATTGTCCCCAAACAGCACATGATGCAAAGAAAAAAAGAGGCGCACCAAGGTCGCTGTGTGACTAAGCTAAGCGACACAAGTGGCCGACACAGACACCTGGCCCATCTAGGAGTGGCACTGCAGTGTCAGGCAGGATGGCACTTCAAAAAAATTGTCCCCAAACAGCACATGATGCAAAGAAAAAAAGAGGCGCACCACAGGTATAGAATGTAGATGGATAGTATACTTAATGACGACACAGAGGTAGGCACAGCAGTGGCCTTCCGTATCGTACTGCTGTATATAGTATACTGGTGGTCACTGTGTCAGCAAACTGTAAAACTAAAATGCACCACAGGTATAGAATGTAGATGGATAGTATACTTAATGACGACACAGAGGTAGGCACAGCAGTGGCCTTCCATCTCGTACTGCTATATATAGTATACTGGTGGTCACTGTGTCAGCAAACTGCAAAACTAAAATGCACCACAGGTATAGAATGTAGATGGATAGTATACTTAATGACGACACAGAGGTAGGCACAGCAGTGGCCTTCCGTATCGTACTGCTATATATAGTATACTGGTGGTCACTGTGTCAGCAAACTGCAAAACTAAAATGCACCACAGGTATAGAATGTAGATGGATAGTATACTTAATGACGACACAGAGGTAGGCACAGCAGTGGCCTTCCGTATCGTACTGCTATATATAGTATACTGGTGGTCACTGTGTCAGCAAACTGCAAAACTAAAATGCACCACAGGTATAGAATGTAGATGGATAGTATACTTAATGACGACACAGAGGTAGGCACAGCAGTGGCCTTCCGTATCGTACTGCTATATATAGTATACTGGTGGTCACTGGTCAGCAAAACTCTGCACTGCACTCCTCCTATATAATATTAATTATACTGGTGGTCCCCAGTCCCCACAATGAAGCAGCACACTGAGCACAGATATGGAGTGTTTTTCAGGCAGACAACGTATACTGGTGGTCACTGTCAGCAAAACTCTGCACTGTACTCCTGCTATATAATACAGCTGCTCCCCAGTCCCCACAATTAAGCAGTGTGAGCACAGATATATTATGCAGCACACTGAGCACAGATATGGAGCGTTTTTTTCAGGCAGAGAACGGATAAAACTGGTGGTCACTGATCAGCAAAACTCTGCACTGTACGCCTCCTATATTATACAGCTGCTCCCCAGCCCTCCCCACAATTAAGCAGTGTGAGCACAGATATATTATGCAGCTCACTGAGCACAGATATGGAGCGTTTTTTTCAGGCAGAGAACGGATAAAACTGGTGGTCACTGATCAGCAAAACTCTACACTGTACTCCTCCTAACAGCTGCTCCCCAGTCCTCCCCACAATTAAGCAATAAAGCAATCAAGTTCAACAATAAACGGAGAGGACGCCAGCCACGTCCTCTACCTATCCTTTCCAATGCACGAGTGAAAATGACGGCGACGCGCGGCTGCTTATATAGAATCCGAATTTTGCGAGAATCCGACAGCGGGATGATGACCTTCGGGCGCGCTCGGGTTAGCCGAGCAAGGCGGGAAGGTTCGAACCTGCCTCGGACCCGTGTAAAATGGGTGAAGTTCGGAGGGGTTCGGTTTCCGAGAAACCGAACCCGCTCATCACTACTTGTAACACCCGTTCTTTCTCGTTAAAAAATGTGTGGCTGGTGTCCTAATATTCGAGATATCAGTTTTAACCACGATATCCCGAATATTACGCCCTCTGGTGTAACTGGGCATCAGTTTCTTACGAAATAACTTTGGGAGGTCAGTGTCAGACGACACAATGGGCCAAAGCTTTTTGGCAACTTTACTCATCCTGGCACTCACGGAGTTAAATTCATTAACCCATGTGACAGCAGTCACAGCATCCCATGGCTTCTGTCTTGTACTGGATATGAGCAACCGGTTTCTATCATGCAGCAGGGCTTTTTTTCTAGCATTTTGCAATAGGAGTGATGGGTATCCTCTCTGTCTGAATTTCTCTTCCATCTCATTCAACTGTTTGTCCCTGTCGCTATGATCACTGTTCACCCTGCACACTCTTAGAAACTGTGAGTAGGCTAAACCTTTCCGAGTGGGGACCGGGTGGAAACTATCATGACGTAAGAGGGTATTGCGGTCAGTGGGTTTGGCATAGAGCTTAGTAATAATCTGGCCCGCCACTAACCTAATATGAATGTCGAGAAAACAAATTTCTTCTCTACTGGTGGTGAGGGTTAATTTAATCGGACTGGATGAACTATTATGCATAGTAATCAGCCCTCCCAGTTGTTCCTCCGTACCCCTCCACATGACAAACAGGTCGTCAATATACCTGTAGTACAGGAAAACCTGTTGGGCAACATCCGGGTTTTCAAAAAATAGACACCGTTCTACGTCCCACATGTAGGAGTTTGCAAACAACGGGGCCACTGAGGACCCCATCGCACAGCCTGTCAGTTGTCTAAAATATCTCCCATCAAATAGAAAATAATTGTGTGTCAACGTGAACTCAAGTAACAACAAAAATAAATCAACATCCGGCCCCACATAAAGTGCATTGCCAACCAGTAACCTTTTAACTGCCTGTATCCCTGCCTCGTGGGGAATACAGGTGTACAAACTGACCACGTCAAGCGTGGCCAGAACTAAACCCTCAGGGACAGAATCAATGGTCAAAAACGTATTCAATAACGTATTAGAGTCTCTGAGGTAGATGAACGTCTGTTGGATGCACTGCTGTAGGTATGCATCCAAATATACAGCCAAGGGTTCGCACAGAGACCCACGGGCTGAAACAATGGGTCTGCCCGGGGGTCTCTACGCATCCTTGTGGATCTTGGGAATGGTGTACAAAATGGGAGTAATGGGATACTCAGTGAGTAATTTGTCGTACACCATCCTCTCTTGCTTTACCCAGAATCTTGATAAGTTCACATTTGTAAACCTCTGTGGGATCTTTTTCCAATAGACAATAGGTATCTGTATCGCTTAGTTGTCTCAAGCACTCCTCTCGGTAATCATGCAGGTCCTGCACCACGATGGCCCCACCCTTATCTGCGCCACAAATAAGGATGTCTTTTCTACTCCCCAAATCATGTAGTGCCTGTTGTTCCTCTTTGGACAAATTCGAATGGAATTTGGAGGTATTCTGTAAATTGCCTTCAGCTTCAAGTAATCGATGAAAGGTCTTCAAAGACGCATTATGAGAAATGGGATCAAACTTGGAACTAGGGCCCAATTTTTGGATACGGGGTGGTAGTGGTGCTTTAGAGTCCTCTGATTGCGTTTTGCCAAAAAATTCCTGAATTTTAAGTTTACGATTAAGCTTAAACATATCTAGCTTCCACCTGAACGGATCCAGATGGTTGGTTGGAACATAGGAAAGTCCTTTACTTAAGACTCTTACCTCCACGGGTGAAAGAGTGACGGAGGATAAATTAAAAATCATTGTGTCTTCCCCTTTGGGGCTTTTCTTCCCCCTTTGCCTTTGGTTTTGTCCACCTCTTCTTGTGTATTTTTTGTTTTTGTTTTTGGTACAATCCCTGCCCGTGTCTTGACCCCTAAAGGGATAGTACGTGGCGCAGAGATGTTGCTGGAACTTTGCTCATCAGATTCACTTGCAGATGTGCTCTGGAAATTGACACGTGGTCTACGTCTGATAAACTTTGGAGGTTTATTCCGTGCTTCAAATGAGCTGGACCCACCTAACCAAGGGTATACTCTATGCTGAGCATAGTCCGCCTGTACCTTGGTTAATTTCTCACGTTTAAATTTTAAAAGTCCCACTTTATACTGTTCCAACTGAGTGGATAATTTAGTCAGCCAGGCATCCGACTGATCCGAGGCAAAGGATCCCAGGTGCTCTTTCTCAAATTTTATATATATATATATATATATATATATACAAAGAAAGAGTGTAACCAAATTGCGCTAGTAAGAACCGCCTTAGACACAATAGTCCTTGGAGGAATCGGCCGCAAATCTCCAAAACAAGTCCTCTTGCCAGTTGAGAACCGATGGTCAAACAACAATGGTGGTAGTGAGGAGAGTGCTCAAATAAATGTCTCTTTATAGTATCTCTAGAGTGTTTTTTCAATTATGGATTACCCACAAAAAGATGTAGATATCTGAAAAAAACCCTCTCACCAAATTTCCCAAAAACAATAGCGTCACTCGTTGATCCGTAATTTCCATACATTTATTAAAAATCTTTAAAATTGTTGTGAAGTGTCTCTTACATTCGTCTTAACAGTCGTGGGATTGATCTTAATAAGACTTGCTGCCCACCCCAGCCGGGGAGCAGCTCCTATGCAGCTTGTCCACCCACTATATTCAAGACAATCACCCAACGCGTTTCGTCTATACAGACTTCCTCAGGGGTGTTTTGACATGTAAGAGCGATGTCCTAACTGTTAGTTTGTAAAAATTGAAGAAATGTCCATAAAAAGCACACTCATATATCTAAATCTTAGTATTTTAAACTTGATGAAGGATCCATACAAAGGACTTCAGTATCCTTATGCAGAAAACTCAAGATAAATCTCAAAAAGACTTTTCTTTATTTTTTAGCTGTGTGCATGAGCTAGTGTCCTCAGTGCTGTCCTCACTCTGAATCAGAGAGGACAGCAGTGAGGACACTAGCTCATGCACAATTTTAAAGATTTTTAATAAATGTATGGAAATTACGGATCAACGAGTGACGCTATTGTCTTTGGGTGATTTTTGGTGAGATGGTTTTTTTCAGATATCTACATCTTTTTGTGGGTAATCCATAGTTGAAAGAACACTCTAGATTTGTTTATTTTTAACCATGGAGTAGGAAGGTGAGCTTGAAGCTGGGGCAGTCAGCTGCATATCAAACTTATCCCTATCTAGTGGCTGTGTGTTGCTGTGATAGGCTGTCATGCACTGCCGTCTCTTATAGACCTTCCTCCTTGCTACGACGTTGAGCAGGTCTAGCTTCTTCATTCCACATTTTATAAATCTTAAATTCACTATGCAGCTACTTTTGAGGATGGAGCAGCAGAGGAAAGTGGGCTTTGGGTGGTCTTCATAAACTATTTTCGACCCATTCCAGGGGCAATGTTGTGTGACTGTAATGCTCTCTGTATTATATGGTGGTCACTCATACTCTCTGTATTATAGAGAGGTCACTGTGATATCCTCTGATTTGTATGGCAGTCAGTAGCGGCTCTTGCCACGGGCAAGCAGTACTTTTGCCCGGGGCGCCGCTGTCCCAGGGGCGCTGCCGCCGTGGCAAGAGCCACTACTAACTAGGATGGCGGCGGCGGGTTTAAAAAGGTCCTCTTCGCGAAGGGAATCTAGACGCGCAGTGAGGTAGCGTCTAGTTTCCCATCGCGGAGAGGACCTTTCTGTGCAGCGCTATGGGAGAGCTGTCATGACGTCTCTCCCATAGATCAGAGGAACGGCGCCGGTGGCGGAGACAGTGCAGTGGTCGGGAACAGGAACGGGGCTGGTAAGTATTTTTTGTACAACTAATGGGGCCACAACTATTGGGGCCACAACTAATGGGGGCACAGCTGCAGGGGGCACAACTAATGGGGGCACAGCTGCAGGGGCCACAACTAATGGGGGCACAGCTGCAGGGGGCACAACTAATGGGGGCACAGCTGCAGGGACACAGCTGAGGGGGCACAACTACTGGGGCCACAACTAATGGGGGCACAGCTGCAGGGGGCACACTAAGGGGAGCACAACTACTGGGGCCACAACTAATGGGGGCACAGCTGCAGGGGGCACACTAAGGGGGGCACAACTACTGCCAATGGAAACTTTCGCCCTGGGCGCCACAAGGTCTAGAACCGGCCCTGATGGCAGTGACTGATGTTCTCTGTAGTATATTGTCCATCACTACAATAGTCTGTGAATTGTATGGCAGTTATTTGGATGCTTTGTGTATTTTATGGTGGTCACTGATGTTTTCTGTATTACATAGTGGTCACTGCAATACTCTCTGTATTATATGGTGAACACTGTGATGCTCTATGTATTATATGGTGGTCACTGATGTTCTCTGTATTATATGGAGGTCACTATAATAATTTAGTATTACCTGGTGGCCACTTTGATGCTTTCTGCAATACATGCAGGTAACTGATGTTTTCTATATTAAATGCGGCACTCTTTATTATATGGCAGTTACTGGGATGGTCTGCAGTTTGTATGGCGATCACTGTTATGCTCTCTGTATGACCGTCAATGGATGTTCTGTGCTAGGTGACCCAGTATAGTACAAGCAGTTTTACCTACCTTTGAGTACTGAGACCAATGGGGGTGCAAGCTTAGTCTTTTCCCAAGGAGATAGAAATCCTAGCTTTTTCACCCCTTCTTTGCCACCAGAACAGATTGAATTCTTTGTGACATGGACTTTACAAGATGTTGGAAATGTTCCTTGGCTGGTGGTGATATGATAGAATAACATGCTTGCTGCAAATATGTTGGCCGCACATTTATCCTAAAAATTCCTCGTTCCACCATATTGCAAAGGTGCTCTATTACGGAACTGAGATCTGGTGACTGTGGAGGCCATTGGAGTACACTGCACTCATTGACATGTTTGTGGAACAAGCCTCAAATAATGCATGTTCTGTGACACAGCACATTATCCTGCAACTAACCCAGAAAATACTGACTGCCTGGAAGGAGAGATTGTGTGAGGACGGCAGGCACTGGAGAAGACTGAGTGGAACAGAAGACAGCAGCCCAATTGTGAGTAATGGAGCTTGATGCTCCGAGATGTGACTGAAATAGCAGGTGTGATATGATATATTGGTAGTCATAATGCTGACATACATCATGTAGACAGTGATGAAATGTTGACGTGTTAGAAATGTTAACATATTGCGCCTGGAGGCCCAGTGGTCACTTACCTGCTCCCGGTGGCTGTAGTGGCTCCAGCCCTGCTTCCATGTCCTGGTGGTCATTTTACTGTGATTTCCAGGTCAGAGCTGTAATTCTCTACTCGTTCCAGTGAGTACTGTATCTCTCCCCTATCTCAAACCCTAATTGCTAACCCTCTCTCTAAACCTAACTCCCCCTGCAGCCTAACACTAACCCTTCCGCCAACTGCCCAACTTTAATGTTGCCTTTCTGACAATGTCAACATTTCATTTGTTGAGATTCTGAGAATGGTGACACATTGCCTGTTGACATTTTAACCGCGTCGACACCATAACTGTCAATCCGTGAACCTTAATTATCAGCAAAAATGCACCTGTCAATCACATCCCTACAAATCAAGAAATGGAATAAAAACACACACTGAGGGGTAAATTTACTAAAGCTTCTAAAAGTGAAAAGAAGTGATGTTGCCCATAGCAATCAATAGCATTCTCTCTATCATATCTTAGGATGCAATAAGGAAATGATAAAGAGAATCTGATTGGTTGCTCGGGGCAACATCACTTCTTTTCACTTTTAGAAGTTTTAGTAAATTTACCCCGAAGGGCACTTAGTATCGCTTCACCATTCTGCAGCCCTTACACTTTTATAGAATAAAAAAAAGTATGGAATTGTATGCATTAATAATAGACTCGTGGGCCTATATTTTTTCTAAAGTTGTTACTTTAGAAACTGAAAGTACAATCTAAAAAAAGTGATTTAGCGAAATTCTGGTGCCGCAATTTACTAAATCAGTGTGAGCGTATTTGGATTTTTTACCAAATGTTCAGTCCTGTTAAATAGGAACTTTTCCCATATTTACAAGGGAAAAGGAATATGTCCACTCGACCTCAGACTGTTCCCAACATAAATATAGAGGAACTTCACTTTGGCAAACACAATTGACAGCGCTGCCCAAAAACAGTCATTTACGGAAAGATGAGACAACAAGCTAGCAATGGTTAAAAGCAGCCGATCTGCCTTAATGTCTCATGCAGAGCAGCCTTATAAAAACAGCCTTAGTTGGCAATTGTAAGAGAAGGAGAGTGTCCATGTTATTTCAGATGTGTAGGCATACATATGCATATTTGCTGGCACTGATTGAGGCAATGAGTGCCATTGGCTTAAATGGACTCTGCCATGATCTATGAAGTGATGAGGGAAAGGAATGTAGATGAATGCAATAAATCATTCCTTGTTTTCTAAAGTGCCTAGCAAACATGGAAACACACGTTAGGAGGGAGTTACAGTTTTTAGGTTTTTTTGGGTTTTTCTTTTTTTGCAACTGAGGACATGAAAACAAATACATAGCTTCAAGTCATTGGATGCATTGAGAATGAAAGCATCAGCCTATTCTGCAGAAGCCAAGTTTGAAATGTGATTTCAGACTGTACAGACTGTGCTGGGCAGTAGTGTGGCCTTTACTGGAACTGACATTCACCAGCAGATCTCATAGCAGAATATTCTATGCTAACAAGAAACTTCACATTCCATTCTCGGATCAACTCCTCTGTGTTTCTCTGTTCATAGATGAACGGAGAGATACAGGCAGGAAGATGGACAACAGAGAAAATACTAGAGATGAATGGGTTCGGTTTTCAGAGAACAGAACCCTACCGGACTTCACGTCACGAGCCCGGATCCGAGTCAGGCTCAGGTTTCCCGCCTGACTCGGAAACCAGAACGAGGCAAAATGTCATCATCTCGCTGTCGGATTCTCGCAGGGTTTTGGATTCCATATAAGGAGCCGCGCGTCGCCGCCTTTTTAACTCAGGCATCGGAGAGTGTAGAGAAAGGACGTGTCTCCGTCCTCAGTGTACTCAATGTCTGTGTCTTGTGCTGCATCAGTCCAGTCACAGTGGTTGTGTCCTCTGCTGCCATATGTCCAGTGCTGCTGTATAAGTCCAGTCCAGTCCAGTGGTGCTGTGTTGTGCTGCATCAGTCCAGTGGTGGTGTATTGTGCTGCATCAGTCCAGTCACAGTGGTGGTGTCCTCTGCTGCCATATGTCCAGTGCTGCTGTATAAGTCCAGTCCATTGCAGTGGTGCTGTGTTGTCCTGCATCAGGACAGTGGTGGTGTGTTGTGCTGCATTAGTCCAGTCACAGTGGTGGTGTCCTCTGCTGCCATATGTCCAGTGCTTCTGTATAAGTCTAGTCCAGTGGTGCTGTGTTGTGCTGCATCAGTCCAGTGGTGGTGTCCCTGTGCTGCCGTATATGTCCAGAGGTACTGCCGTATATGTCCAGTAATCCTGCCGTATATGTCCAGCGGTACTGCCGTATAAATCCAGTGATCCTGCCGTATAATTCCAGTGATCCTGCCGTATAATTCCAGTGATCCTGCCGTATAAATCCAGTGATCCTGCCGTATAAGTCCAGTGATGCTGCCCTATAAGTCCAGTGATCCTGCCGTACAAGTCCAGTGATCCTGCCATATTAAAATAAATCCAGTGATCCTGCCGTAAGTCCAGTGATCCTGCCGTATAATTACAGTGGTACTTGCATATAAATCCAGTCCAGTGATACTGCCGTATATGTCCACTGGTACTGCCGTATAATTCCAGTGATACTGCTGTATAATTCCAGTGGTACTGGCATATAAATCCAGTGATACTGCCGTATAAATCCAGTCCAGTGATACTGCCGTATATGTCCAGTGGTACTGCCATATAATTCCAGTGATACTGCATATAATTCCAGTGGTACTGGCATATAAATCCAGTGATATTGCCGTATAAATCCAGTCCAGTGATACTGCCGTATAAATCGAGTCCAGTGGTACTGCCTTATAAATCCAGTGATACTGCCGTATATGTCCAGTGGTACTGCCATGTAATTCTGCCGTATATGTCCATTGATATTGCCGTATATGTCCAGCGGTACTGCCGTATAAATCCAGTGATCCTGCCGTATAATTCCAGTGATCCTGCCGTATAAATCCAGTGATCCTGCCGTATAAGTCCAGTGATCCTGCCATATAATTACAATGGTACTGGAGTATAAATCCAGTGCAGTGATACTGCTGTATATGTCCAGAGATCCTGCCGTATATGTCCATTGATACTGCGTATATGTCCAGCGGTACTGCCGTATATATGCAGTGATCCTGCCGTATAATTCCAGTGATCCTGCTGTATAATTCCAGTGATCCTGCCATATAAATCCAGTGATCCTGCCGTACAATTACAGTGGAACTGGCGTATAAGTCCAGTCCAGTGATACTGCCGTATATATGTCCAGTGATTCTGCTGTATATGTCCATTGATACTGCCGTATATCTCCAGCAGTACTGCTGTATAAATCCAGTGATCCTGCCGTATAAATCCAGTGATCCTCCCGTATAAGTCCAGTGATCCTGCCGTATAATTACAGTGGTACTGGCATATAAATCCAGTCCAGTGATACTGCCGTATATGTCCAGTGATACTGCCGTATATGTCCAGTGATCCTGCCGTATATGTCCATTGATACTGCCGTATATGTCCAGCGGTACTGCTGTATAAATCCAGTGATCCTGCCGTATAATTCCAGTGATCCTGCCGTATAAGTCCAGTGATCCTGCCGCATAAGTCCAGTGATCCTGCCGTATTAAAATAAATCCAGTGATCCTGCCGTATAATTACAGTGGTACTTGCATTTAAGTCCAGTCCAGTGATACTGCCGTATATGTCCAGTGGTACTGCCGTATAATTCCAATTATACTGCCATATAATTCCAGTGATACTGCCGTATAATTCCAGTAGTACTGACATATAAATCCAATGATACTGCCATATAAATCCAGTCCAGTGATACTGCCGTATATGTCCAGTGGTACTGCCGTATAATTCCAGTGATACTGCATATAATTCCAGTTGTACTGGCGAATAAATCCAGTGGTGCTGCCATATAAATCCAGTCCAGTGATACTGCCGTATAAATCCAGTCCAGTGGTACTGCCGTATAAATCCAGTGATACTGCCATATATGTCCAGTGGTAGTGACATATAATTCTGCCGTATATGTCCATTGATATTGCTGTATATGTCCAGCGGTACTGCCGTATAAATCCAGTGATCCTGACATATAATTCCAGTGATCCTGCCATATAATTCCAGTGATCCTGCCGTATAAATCCAGTGATCCTGCCGTATAAGTCCAGTGATCCTGCCATATAATTACAATGGCACTGGCATATAAATCCAGTCCAGTGATACTGCCGTATATGTCCAGTGATCCTGCCGTATATATCCATTGATATTGCCGAATATGTCCAGCGGTACTGCCGTACAAATCCAGTGATCCTGCCGTATAATTCCAGTGATTCTGCCATATAATTCCAGTGATCCAGCCATATAAATCCAGTGATCCTGCCGTATAATTACAGTGGAACTGGCATATAAGTCCAGTCCAGTGATACTGGCGTATAAGTCCAGTCCAGTGATACTGCCGTATATGTCCAGTGATCCTGCTGTATTTGTCCATTGATACTACTGTATATGGTGGTCATTCCGAGTTGATCGCTAGCTGCCGTTGTTCGCAGCGCAGCGATCAGGCTAAAAATCGGCACTTCTGCGCATGCGTATGCGGCTCAATGCGCACGCGCGACGTACTTTCACAAAAGCCGATGCAGTTTCACACAAGGTCTAGCGACGCTTTTCAGTCGCACTGCTGGCCGCAGAGTGAATGACAGGATGTGGGTGTTCCTGGGTGGTAACTGACCGTTTTCGGGGAGTGTGTGTAAAAACGCAGGCGTGTCAGATACAAACGCAGGCGTGCCTGGGGAAACACAAGCGTGGCTGGCCGAACGCAGGGCGTGTTCGTGACGTCAAAACAGGAATTAAACAGTCTGAAGTGATCGCAAGCTAGGAGTAAGTCTCGAGCTGCTCAGAAACTGCACAATCTTTTCTTGTATCAGCGCTGCGATCCTTTCGTTTGCACTTCTGCTAAGCTAAGATACACTCCCAGAGGGCGTCGGCTTAGCGTTTGCACGGCTGCTAAAAGCAGCTAGCGAGCGAACAACTCGGAATGAGGGCCTATGTCCAGTGGTACTGCCGTATAAATCCAGTAATCCTGACGTATATGTCCATTGATACTGCCGTATATATATCCAGCGGTACTGCTGTATAAATCCAGTGATCCTGCCGTATAAATCCAGTGATCCTCCCCTATAAGTCCAGTGATCCTGCCGTATAATTACAGTGGTGCTGGCATATAAATCCAGTCCAGTGATACTGCCGTATATGTCCAGTGATCCTGCCGTATATGTCCAGTGATCCTGCCGTATATGTCCATTGATACTGCCGTATATGTCCAGCGGTACTGCCGTATAAATCCAGTGATCCTGCCGTATAAGTCCAGTGATCCTGCCGTATATGTCCATTGATACTGCCATATAAATCCAGTGATACTGCCGTATATGTCCAGTGATACTGCCGTATATGTCCATTGATACTGCTGTATATGTCCAGCGGTACTGCCATATAAATCCAGTGGTACTGGCGTATAAATCCAATGATCCTGCTGTATAATTCCAGTGATCCTGACATATAATTCCAGTGATCCTGCCGTATAAGTCCAGTGATCCTGCCGTATAAATCCAGTGATCCAGCCGTATAATTCCATATAAGTCAATATAATTCCGAATAAGTCCAGTCCAGAGGTGCTGCCATATAAGTTCAGTGGTTCTGTCCTGTGCTGTATATTATTTACTCCAAATAAAGGGGTATTAATATTTGTGGCCTGAAAAATTGTGCGCCCACTTTCGGTATTCAGCCACCGCGTGCCGAAGACTGGAGCGCCAGCAAACACGCCTGAACCTGCCCTGCCATCACCTGAAGCAAGAGGTGGTAACGAGGTAGAATTCAACACTCTATATGCTTCAGAGGATGGAGCAGCAAAAGGCCATTCAAGCCTATACATCCACCGACGATATAGGCAAAGGAGGGGGAATGCACCTGACTCAAGCGCAGTGGAGAATGATTTCCATCTTGTGCAAGGTTCTCCAACCCTTCGAACTTGCCACACGTGAAGTCAGTTCAGACACTGCCAGCTTGAGTCAGGTCATTCCCCTCATCAGGCTTTTGCAGAAGCAGTTGGAGAAATTGAAGGAAGAGCTAAGATGGAGCGATTCCGCAAAGTATGTGGGACTAGTGGATGGAGCCCTTCATTCACTTTGTCAGGATTCAAGAGTGTTCAATCTATTGAAATCAGGGCATTACATTTTGGCCACCGTGCTCGATCCTAAGTTTAAAGCCTATGTTGTATCTCTCTTCCCAGCAGACACAAGTCTGCAGAGGTTCAAAGACCTGCTGGTGAGAAAATTGTCAACTCAAGCGGAACTTGAACCGTCAACAGCTCCTCCTTCACTTTCTCCCGCAACTGGGGCTGCGAGGTAAAGGATAAGATTTACGAGCCTACCCGCTGGCGGTGATGCAGGGCAGTCAGGAGCAAGTGCTGACATCTGGTCCGAACTGAAGGACCTGCCGACAATTACTGACATGTCTACTGTCACTGCATATGATTCTGTCACCATTGAAGGAATGGTGGAGGATTATATGAGTGACAGCATCCAAGTAGGCATGTCAAACAGTCCGTACGTATACTGGCAGGAAAAAGAGGCAATTTGGATGCCCTTGCACAAACTGGCTTTATTTTACCTAAGTTGCCCACCTCCAGTGTGTACTCTGAAAGAGTGTTTAGTGCAGCCAGTAACCTTGTCAGCGATCGGCATAGGAGGTTACTTCCACAAAATGTGGAGAAGATGATGTTCATCAAATTGAATTATAAATTCCTCCGAGAAGACCTTTACCAGCAATTGCCTCCAGAAAGTACACAGGGACCTGTGATAGTGGATTCCAGTGGGGACGAATGAATACTCTGTGAGGAGAAGGAGGATGTACACACTGAAAGGGGTGAGGAATCGGAGGACGAGGACAACATCTTGCCTCTGTTGAGGCAATTTGTGCAAGGAGAGATGAATTGCTTCTTTTTTGGTGGGGGGATTAATTGTTTCTTTTTTTTGTGGGGGCCCAAACAATCCAACCATTTCAGCCACAGTCGTGTGGCAGACCCTGTTGCTGAAATGATTGGTTTGTTAACGTGTGCATGTCCTGTTTATACAACATAAGGGTGGGTGGGAGGGCCCAAGGACAATTCCATCTTGCACCTCTTTTTCTTCTTTGCATTATGTGCTGTTTGGGGTCTAGTTTTTAAAAGTGCCATCCTGTCTGCCACTGCAGTGCCACTCCTAGATGGGCCACGTGTTTGTGCCGCACACTCAGACCGGTGCTAGGGTGTTCGGCGCCTCCCTGCAAACTATTAATTTGCTCCCTCCCATGTGTTTGATGGTGCAGCGGTGGCAGGACCGTGAGGCTGCTGCCAGCGTCTCTGTGCCCACAGTGCATATGCACTGTGCCAGGCACTACTGACACAGTGTTAGTTACGGCCCTGTGCAGGGTATCTAGGGGAGGGCGGCACAGTGGCTGTGAGAGAATACAGGGGGGTGCGGTCGACACAGCAACTGAGTGACACAGTGACTGGGATTGAACACAGAGGGGGGGATTGTGACACAATGACATAACACAAACTGGGGGAGGGGGGTGACAGAGTGACGTGACAGGGCACAGAGGGGAGGTGTGACACAGTGACAGAACACGGAGGGGGCACAGTGACAGAACGTTGGGGGTGACAGTGACAGAACACGGGGGGGTCGTGACACAGTGACAGAACACGGGGGTGGTGACGCAGTGACAGAACACGAGGGGGGTGACACAGTGACAGAACATGGGGGGAACACAGTGACAGAATATGGGGGGGATACACAGTGAAGAACATGGGGGGGAAACACAGTGACAGAACATGGGGGGATACACAGTGACAGAACACGGGGGGGGTGACACAGTGACAGAACACGGGGGGGTGACACAGTGACAGAACACAGAGGAGGGGGGGTACAGCGTGACATCAGGGTGTCTGTAATATCACGAGATCCTGGTGTCTCAATGGGTATGTTACCCTAGGAGCTTGCAGCCCGGGCCGTACCCTCCCCCTGCCGGATGACCTGACCTTCTGTGCATCGCTCAGAGCCGCCCACTCGGGATGCCAGATATCTGCCTCAGCGCTGCCTGTCTCTCTCTGCCCACAGCGGCCACCACAATGCTGGTCTACTTACTTGGGGCCAGGCGAGCGCGTTTCCCCTTGTGCGCTGATCACCGCAGCTGTAAAGACCCTGTGGGGGGCTTCATGGCGGCAGCGGAGGAGCACAGCGTGGCTGATAGCAGCAGCAGTATGAGGTGCTTGAGGGGGTGGTTCTTGCTGCAATCACACTGGGTGGGCTGGTGGGGTGGGTTTGCTAAATGCTGACCTGGCCCACTGTGGACTCCAGAGAGGACATGGTTTGTTGTTAAAAAAAAAATATCACACATAACTGCCGGCACCGCTGCCTGTAATAGTGTGACAGGCACAGTGGCAGCCGGCAGTACCAACAGACAGCAAAGGGATGCAGAGCAGAGACAGCGCTTCTCCAGGCCGGCGCCTACCTGCTCTGCATCACTTTGCTGAGCGGGTTCCGCCGGGCCTGCCCGTCACATACACACACACACCCCTCCCCCCCCACACACACACGCACCCTCCTCCCCCCCCCCACACACACACACACTTTTTCAATCACTCTCCCCCAACTTACCATTCTGTTTGTCCTCCTCTGCAGCCTGGTCCCATGTAGCTCTGCCCCCCGGCGCCATGTAGCCCCGCCCCCTTTTTGGGCTGGGCCGTGGAGTGTGACATAACACTGTCACAGGAAGGAGGAGGTGTCATCATGCTGCCGGCGCCGCTGCCTGTCAGTGTGACAGGCACAGCAGCCGGCAGCAGGGTCCCAGGCGCAGCACAGGGATGCAAAGCAGGCAGAGCGCCTCTCCTACCCGGCGCCTACCTGCTTTGCATCCCTTTGCTGAGCGGGTAGCGCCGGGCCTGCGCACACTTGTGTCGCTTAGCAAAGTCATCCAGCTACCTCGGTGCAACCTTTTGGCCTAAAAACAATATTGAGAGGTGTGAGTGTTCAGAATAGAATGAAAATGAGTGTAAATGAATGTTTTTGAGGTTAATAATACTGTAGGATCAAAATTACTACCAAATTCTGTGATTTTAGCTGTTTTTGTGTTTGTTTTTTTTCAAAAATCCAGATCCAAAACCAAAAACAAAATCCGAAAAGGTGGTTTTGGCAAAACCAATCCAGATCCAAAACACAAGCGAGAATCCAGATCCAAAACCAAAACACAAAACACGAAAAGTGCCCGCCACACATCTCTAATTTGTAGGCTAAAGTCTTTCTGACTACAGTAACCCTACTGTGTGTTTCTGCGTGTTAGGATCAGAGGCACATATATAACAGATGCAGGATGCAGGTGGTGGCCCTGAGTCAAGGGGGGCCCACGCTGCTCACACTGCATTCATTGACTATACTTAACTCTACACCACTGCTGCACAAATCACTGGAAGTATGGTCCAATTTCCAGATTCCCAGGGATATGTGCATGCCAGGTGGGGAGTTTGACTGGGGCGGTACACCTGTCAAACCGTAACGCAGGTGTCCTAAGGCGAGCTCAGGGAGGACAGAAACCTCCCGTGGAGCAGAAGGGTACACCTGGGGCGGTACACCTGTCAAACCGTAACGCAGGTGTCCTAAGGCGAGCTCAGGGAGGACAGAAACCTCCCATGGAGCAAAAGGGTACACCTGGGGCGGTACACCTGTCAAACCGTAACGCAGGTGTCCTAAGGCGAGCTCAGGGAGGACAGAAACCTCCCGTGGAGCAGAAGGGCAAAGTGTTTAGGCCCGTACACACTGGTCGATGTATCGGCCGTTCTCTTGAACGGCCGATACATCGCGGGACCGTCGGCCAGTGTGTACGGGCGATACGTCTGTGAACTCCGTCGTTCACAGACGTATCGCGTCGGCCGCGCAGCACAGCCGACAGCCAATATATCTAACGATATATTGGCGCGTCGCTGTCGCCCGTACACATGCTGCGGCGGCCGGCGGTGATTGACAGGTGAACTGGGCGGGCGCGCCTAGTTCATGACGTCAGTCCCCCGACGGATCGGGCTGTGTGTATGCACAGCACACTGCCTGATCCGTACATAGATATATCTGCAGATCAATTGATCTGCAGATATATCTAATAGTGTGTACCCACCTTTAGAAATTTATGCACATGCAATGGAAGGGAAGGATGGGGGGGGATTGGTGCACATAGAAGACTGCACACGGGTCTCCTCCTTTGATCAATCGCCTATGGTTAGGGAATATAGGTGTTAACCTCAACTGGGACAGGGGCTGAATAATGAAATGTTCTCTGTAAAGCTCTGTGTAATATGTATGCACTGCAGACATAACGGAACATTAATAAAATAAATGTGATTGGTTCTTGAAGTCATTAAGAGATAGGCATAGGTGATTGACTGTAATCACCGGGATCAGCAGACACCAATCCCAGGTGTGAACCTGCGGGCAGAAATTATATCAGCGGGCGCTCTAGTCAAGTGCCACCATGTCATCGGCCAGCCACCAGGAAGAAGTGAATCGTCTATGTCGTGGGTGGGGAGAGTGTGGCTATGTCTGGGGTGTGGTTATTTCACGCATACCGCTCACCAAGACCCTGCGCAGGCCTATGGAGATAAGGCAGCTCATAATTTGCACTGTGATCCAGGGGTCTTCATCTTTACAAAACAGTGCGTAGCACTAACTAACATTACGTTTCCCTGCTGTTGTCTGAACGGGTTTAGTATGAAATACCTACAATCAAAATCTCGACGGACAAAATACCGACAACCATTGACCATCAGTCAAAATACCGAAATGGTCAAAATACCGACATTTAATTTACAGACAAGGTCAAAATACCTACATTTAAAATGTCGACAGGTCAAAAAGTCGACACAAGTTTTTCATTGCTTTTTGGTGTGTATGTGGACATGGACATCGTACAAGTGTACCGCTGCGCTCGCCATGTTAAGGGCGGGGGGGATTGGTGCACATAGAAGACTGCACACGGGTCCCCTCCTTTGATCAATCGCCTATGGTTAGGGAATATAGGTGTTAACCTCCACTGGGACAGGGGCTGAATAATGAAATGCTCTCTGTAAAGCTCTGTGTAATATGTATGCACTGCAGACATAACGGAACATTAATAAAATAAATGTGATTGGTTCTTGAAGTCATTAAGAGATAGGCATAGGTGATTGACTGTAATTACCGGGATCAGCAGACACCAATCCCAGGTGTGAACCTGGGGGCAGAAATTATATCAGCGGGCGCTCTAGTCAAGTGCCACCATGTCATCGGCCAGCCACCAGGAAGAAGTGAATCGTCTATGTCGTGGGTGGGGAGAGTGTGGCTATGTCTAAATTGTGGTTATTTTACGCATACCGCTCACCAAGACCCTGCGCAGGCCTATGGAGATAAGGCAGCTCATAATTTGCACAGTGATCCAGGGGTCTTCATCTTTACAAAACAGTGCGTAGCACTAACTAACATTACGTTTCCCTGCTGTTGTCTGAACGGGTTTAGTATGAAATACCTACAATCAAAATCTCGAATGACAAAATACCGACAACCATTGACCGTCAGTCAAAATACCGACATTTAATTTACCGACAAGGTCAAAATACCTACATTTAAAATGTCGACAGGTCAAAAAGTCGACACAAGTTTTTCATTGCTTTTTGGTGTGTATGTGGACATGGACATCGTATAAGTGTACCGCTGCGCTCGCCAAGTAAAGTATGAACAAGTCGGTGTCAATAAAAAAATCATGAAAAACTCACGTCGACTTTTTGACGGCAGTATTTTGGCCATGTAGGGATTTTGACCTTGTCAATATTTTGACCGTCGGTCAATGGTTGTCGGTATGTTGATTGTAGGTAAATTGACCGCATCCCGTCTGAACAACAGCTTCATCGTATGGAATTACAGAATACCTACTCTGTACAACTCACTTTTTTGAGTAACCAAGAAAGTACAATTTCCGTCTGAACATTTTTTGAAGCTGTCTTACCATTGTCTGTGTTTTATGTTGTGTGCCTATTCGTAGCCCTAAACTTCCCTGTTATAGACAATGAGGTCAATGAATTCTGGATGCGGTAACATTTACAATCTCTTCATAGTCTGTAGTGTAACTCTTGTCTTAATATATTGTTCCCATAAGAATCCATGATCCTCCACAGATCTTCATTAGCTATAATGATAACAGATGACTACTGTATATCACAGACGGAGACACAGAAGCTATACGTTAGTTTATGGAAAAGCCCTGAAAAATGACCTGTGCTTGAGCAGAGTATAGAAAAATGACAAGCTAAAAGCCTGCATTTCATGTATCTGCTGGCTGGATTGATCTCCAGTCTGGAATTTAGATCTTCTCTTGTGATTCATATGGTCACTTGTTGACAGGACACAGCTGGTCTGACTGTCTGCATAAAATGTAACACTTACGGACTATTCATAAACATTCAGCCAAGTGAGATTCTAGCAAAAATTGTTTAAAAAGGACTAAAACATGTACAGTACTCAACCTCTCATATATATGACCATATTATATTGTATTGTATCTATCCATCCATATCAAAACATGGCTGTGACATCGAATAAAAATATACTTTACATCTTTTGTATGATCAATGTCCAATCTAGTCTACCCTTGCCAATGCGTAAACGTGGGGCTAGAACTATACTGTCCTTATATCATACAGCTGATCCTCAACTGTTTTCCTTATTTCCAGATACTTTAGACTTTTAGAGTACAGTACGTTCATGCTGCACTCTTGGAGGTGCCAGAAGGGAGGTCCAGCTGGGAGGGTTGGAGGAACCTAGCACTGTGAAACGCTATATTGGAGCCCCACCCCCTTATGCAGCATATCTAATCATCTGGGACCATAGCTGCCTACCCTCTCGGATCAAATTTTTATCTTCCGCTGTCCTGTATTATAAATCAAATTTCCAGATTCTGTAGACTCTTCACTACAGCCAGGGGACCAGCAAGGAATTTCTGGGCAAGGACAACGATTAGCTGTAGACACTATGGGCCTAATACAGACCTTATCATAGCCAATCAGCCACCCTGACATGCGGGGTGATGTTCAGCACAGGGCTAGTCAGCCCCACATGTCTGTATATCCCCCCGCCGCACAGGTACAAAAGCATTGCACGGCAGCGATGCTTTTGTACCTGAAGAGTAGTTCCCTACCAGTGCAGCTCCTGTGCACTGGCAGGGAGCTACCCATCGCTCTACGGGTCGCAGCGGCTGCGTGTGACATCACGCAGCCACCGCGGCCTGCCCCCCGCACGGTCCGGGCACACCTGTGTTGCCCGGACTGCGCCCCCAAAACAGCGGTCCAACGCCGCCGGCCCGCCCCCTCCCGCCCAGCAAACGCCTCTGCCTGTCAATCAAGGAGAGGCGAGCGCTGGGCAGAGATGCCGATCGCATCTCTGGCATGCGCCAGCACACTGCGGTGCCGGCACATGCGCAGTTCAGACCTGATCTCCCGCTGTGTGAAAACACACAGCAGCTATCAGGTCAGAATTAGGCCCTATGACTTCTGTCCAGCCTCATCAGCCTCTGCTGTCGACTCTCAGCACAACATTGTGGGACCCCGGCAGGATACAACACAACTTGTCTGACCTCTGTGATCTGTGTCTTCTTATCTCACCGTCTACTGCTGCTGCTAGTATGCTAGCTGTGAAATGTATTATTAACTATCTTTACTTAATACACAAAAACCTCAATACAACAAACAGTTTTGAAATCCATTTTTTTACTAGGAGATGATCATTAACGATAGAATTTGCAAAAGGTCAAACAGTGTTTAAAATGTATTGCATACTGTAAGTAGCACATTTATCATGTATATTGAGTGAGTAGAAAATAAATATCACAGCGAATAGCTGCAAACAAGAAATCCAGTATTGAAGGCAGCACTGTTACTATCAATACCTGCAAAATTTCCCAAAATGCATTGCTACTAATATTACATAGAAATATCTTGCAACAAGCATTTAAGCATAGACACGCCCTTATGTGGAGCTAGGCACGCTCTTTGGGTGAAGCATGACACGCCCCCTTGATGGTGCAGTCTACTACCAACCATAATCTCCCTGAAACAAGCTTTCAAAAGTAAGCAAGTATTTCTGGGATGGCTGTCTCCTATCTCGGGAGAACTCCCCAAAATCTTTGTGATAAGTCCAATCAGTCATGATTACTCATGGGTGCGAGTAGATGCGGCTACATTCTGCACTTACGATACCAGCAAATTTGCTGATTTTTGTTCTCGACCCCACAGGGCTGCGAACAAAAATCCACAAATCTGGGATGAGATATGGCCAAAGAGAAGCAGACAAGTTCTGATGGCACTGCCGGCATCAACGCAACGTCCCAATGTCAACTCATCATGGGTGAGTAAATCTGTTTGGGTCCTTTGAGTCTCTTTGACATTGGGGAGAGTAGGCTAGTATAGTTCAGAGTGACTTCATTTTAATGCTCCAAATGGGTGGGCGAAAACAGTTATCAAAGGAGATCAACTTTCTTTATCAACCTGTCCCCGCACATATGGCAAATAGTGGGTTATTCGTCCATGATCCCCCCCTTTTACCTGCAGCAGAGAGCTGGTTTCTATGCTTTGTTTGTTGTAGGGAACTAGAGCCACATAGAGTGGCAGAGGGTCTCTAGAGCACTACGGAATGCAGTCAGTGTTCTGGTTTAGGTCGCTGGGGGACCATTCACTCCAGTGGGGAATGTCGAATGTGTTGTGCACAGTGACATGTATTTCCTAAAGGTACAGTAGTGCATGTGACACCTTTAATAAAATAAATAGAAGAAAAAAAAACTAAATGAAAATATTGTTGTAAGAAAACAAAGAACACTGGGGGTCATTCTGACCCGATCGCACGCTGCAGTTGTTCGCAGCAGTGCGATCGGGTCACAACTGCACATGCGACGGTGCCATCGTTAGCTAGCGATCACCTCTGCCTGATTGACAGGCAGAGGTAGACGCTGGGTGGGAGGGGACATCACGATGGCATTTGGCCGCTGTTTTCGGGCACGGTCCGTGTGGGAGGCAGGCCACAGCTGCTGCGTGATGTCACACACAGCCGCTGCGAACCAGGAGCTGCGCTGGCCGGGAGTTACTCTTCAAGTACAAAAGCATCGCCACTGTGCAATGCTTTTTTACTTGTGCGGGGGGGGGGAGGCACTGACATACGGGGTAGACTAGCCCTGTGCTGGGCGTCCCCCCCATGCCTGTGTCAGTGATCGTAGCTGTGTTAAATTTAGCACAGCTACGATCAGGTCGGAATGACCCCCATTGATAACAATTTAGCAAATTTGTAAGAACTGTTCTGCAAAAAACAAATTTTCAGCATTTTTAGTGCAACATTTATCATATTTCTCTATTAGAATTTGTCATTTAAAACTCTAAACATTTTTATTATGGCTAAAATTTCCACTCCTACTTGGCATAGTTGTAGCAATGTTGCACCAGTCATGAGTTCATGAAGTCATGAGTTAAATTTCAGACCTGGGGGTATATTTTCAGCATTTACGGTTCATGTGTCAGTGGCGGCACCAGGGTCTGTGACACCTGGTGCGGCCTAGAGCCCAAATGCATAAGTCAGAAGGGGACATCAATTTTCAGATAGGGGGTGCGGCCCCCACCGACATCACTAAATAGGGAGTGTACCTCACTCCCTGTGTGTATCCAGCATTCCCGGAGATGCTGTACTACCGCTTCCTTCCCAGTGACAGGACAATGTCACACTGCAGCACCCAGCTCCTGTCACTGAGGGGGAGCCGGCATTTGGGTGACACTCCCTGAAAGAGATGTGTGTTTCGGTTCTCTAGAAATCAGAACCCACATGAATATTGTGCATTTTAAACCAAACCAAAACCCGATGCGGATCTCTCAAGGATATCCGATCTGAACCATGTCCTGGTTTGGATCTTCCCGTGCTGCGGAATTCGGATTTTGGATTGCAGAAATTACATGATTTAAGATGTTTTTGACTATTTTCAAGGAATCAAAGAACTCAAGATTCAGACTTTAAATCTGAATTTAGAGCCAAAACACTTGAGGGTGGTTATACAAAACCAAAGCATGATGTTGAAATTAGAACCAAAACTAAAACATGGGACTCCATGTACATCTCTAGTTATAACTGTCATGTTGTCAACAGCAAATCTGCCATCAATCTGCAGCACATTTAAACTATGTACAAATAATTATAATCTGTGCATGTGCAGGCTTTATTTTATGAGTTTCACCAGGGTTTAAAAACAGGGTCGTCTTAACAACATTGAAGGCCCAGGGCAAAGCCTATTTGTGTGTGAGAATAAATAAAATAAAAATCATACCTTACCCCTCCTGCAGTCCCTCTCCATCTCTCCACATGCTTCCATACCGTGAATGGTTATCTGCACCCTGATTGCTGGATAGCTCCAAACATCCACCAATCAGCAAGTTGATACTGTCACTGTCTGCAGCAGGCCCCTAGCCCCATATGCCATCATCACATGCCGTCACTCCCACCTTGTGCAGTGTGTGCCGCCCATCGGTGTGTTAGTAGTTACATGTGCCCGGTGTGTGTGTGTGCTACATAAGAAGTACATGTGCAGCCTGGCAATGCTTTATATGCTCTTTAGAACATTAATGGGCAGTTGGGATGGGAAGTGGGAGGAGTAATGAGTGTAGGGGAGGAGTTAGGAATAAATAAACCGCCCCCCTAAAAGAAAAGTCTAGATCCATCCCTGGATCCCCCAGTGTCTATATGCTCTCTGGCCTCCACCCTGATATATGCTCCAGCTCCCCTCTGCCTGTATTCCCTATGCCCCCCACCTCTACATATACTCCAGCTCCCCCAGTGTCTGTATCCCATCTCTCCCCTTGACATGTACCCTATCTCCACTGGTGCTTGAGTCCTTTATGCCTCTATGACATACCCCTGCTCCCTCGCTACATGTGTCCTCTCTTACCTCCCCCCATATATACCCCAACTCCCCCGATGCCTGTGTCTTCTCTGCCCTCATCTCCTGCTATATACCTCAGCAGTGCCACCCTCCCGGGTCTACTGCTCCACCACCACCACACTGCTGCTGGGCTGCCTCCGCTGCCATCTGTGTCTGGAAGCAGGAGAGCGCAGAACGCGCCTCCCCTGCCCCATTGCTGTGTCTGGTCTCCGGCAGACATTTTAAATATGGTTGGCTGGCACCACGTTTAAAGAATCAAAAGTTAGCCCTAAATGCGGAGCTGGTGGTGGGTGAGAGCGGGTAGGCGCCATCAGATTGATGCCGCTTGTCGGGTGACTGTGGCTGAGCGCTCAGGCTGCAGTGCTACGGGCAATTGCCCAGCTTGCCCTCTCCTAGATCTGCCCATCATTGCACCTTACTGCTCATGAGTGAGATGAGTCATTATTCAGGTTGGGCTGGACTAATTGATTCCTGTTTCCATGTGGGTTTATAAGACTGTCAGTGGCAGCTACTCAATACCATTTATAGCGTTTCCCTGTCTTGTTGCTCTGTCATTTTCTGTGCCCTGTTTGTCCTGACCTCGCTGCTCATTCCTTACAGGTTTCTCTTGTATGACTCCTGCTATAACAATTGCCTGTTTCTATTCATGATCGAGAACTGTTTGCCTATTGCTCTGATTTTGTATCTCATCATTAACAGTATTCTGTACTGTTTATGATCACCCCTAATGTTCCAAGTCTGTTTCATTCTATTTGCCATTTCAGTGTACTTTTTATTCTCATGCTCTAGTTGTTTACAACAGAATCTGTTTAGGGTTTTTACCTGCAAAATGTATGTTTGCCTGCATCAGCTTTAATTAACTCTACCCCACCTCGCACGTAAGAGCTGGGTAGGCAGCTGAGTACTGGTGAGATCATTCTGCTCTGTGGGAAAGGTAGCTGCTATAGGTGAAGATCAGACTTGAATTATAGAGGTCTACAGAGAAGCTTGGGGTATTTACTACACAGCAGAGCCAAAACTACACATTTTGGTGCCCTGTGTCAGAAAGGGAATTGGTTCCTCACCCTCCCAAAACTTAATACTATGGTGGCTCCATGGGGAAGGGACGTGGCCACATAATAGTACCAATTCACATTACACCACACAGTAGTGCCAGTTCTTCACATTACACCGCACGGTAGTGCTACTTGTACACATTGCACCAGGTAGAGCACTTATACACATTGAGCCATGTAAAGCACTTATACACATTGCACCAGGTAGAGCCCCTTAGGGCATGTTTGTGCCAGCGGATGCGCCGACAGTGCAGATACGCTGTGTGCAACGCACCACTGGCAAACACGTAGATTAATTACTATTATTTAAATAAAATATATATATATATATATATATATATATAAAAAATAAGATTTTAAACCTACCGGTAAATCTTTTTCTCCTAGTCCGTAGAGGATGCTGGGGACTCCGTAAGGACCATGGGGGATAGACGGGCTCTGCAGGAGACATGGGCACTAAAAAGAACTTTAGATATGGGTGTGCACTGGCTCCTCCCTCTATGCCCGTCCTCCAGACCTCAGTTAGAGAAACTGTGCCCAGGGGAGACGGACAGTACGAGGAAAGGATTTTTGTTAATCCAAGGGCAAGATTCATACCAGCCCACACCATCCACACCGTATAACATGGAATATACGAACCAGTTAACAGTATGAAACAAAACAGCATCAGCCCGAGACTGATCCAAATTGTAACATAACCCTTATGTAAGCAGAAACTATATACAAGTCTTGCAGAATTTAGTCCGCACTGGGACGGGCGCCCAGCATCCTCTACGGACTAGGAGAAAAAGATTTACTGGTAGGTTTAAAATCTTATTTTCTCTTACGTCCTAGAGGATGCTGGGGACTCCGTAAGGACCATGGGGATTATACCAAAGCTTCAAAACGGGCGGAAGAGTGCGGATGACTCTGCAGCACCAATTGAGCAAACATGAGGTCCTCATCAGCCAGGGTATCAAACTTGTAGAACTTTGCAAAGGTGTTTAACCCGACCAAGTCGCCGCTCGGCAAAGCTGTATTGCCGAGACACCTCGGGCAGCCGCCCAAGAAGAGCCCACCTTCCTAGTGGAATGGGCCTTTACAGAATTTGGTAACGGCAATCCCGCCGTAGAAGGAGCTTGCTGAATCGTGTTACAGATCCAGTGAGCAATAGTCTGCTTAGAAGCAGGAGGCACAAACAGTGCCTCTGTTTTCCTAACCCGAGTCGTTCTGGCCACATAAATTTTCAATGCCCTGACCACATCAAGGGACTCGGAATCCTCCAAGTCCTGCGTAGCCACAGGCACCACAATAAGTTGGTTCATATGAAAAGATGAAACCACCTTGGGCAAAAATTGAGGACGAGTCCGCAACTCCGCTCTATCCACATGGAAAACCAGATATGGGCTTTTGTGAGATAAAGCCTCCAATTCCGACACTCGCCTTGCCGATGCCAAGGTCAACAACATGACCACTTTCCAAGTGAGATACTTTAATTCCACCATTTTAAGAGGCTCAAACCAGTGAGACTTAAGGAACCGCAACACCACGTTAAGGTCCCAGGGTGCCATTGGAGGTACAAAAGGAGGCTGGATATGCAGCACTCCATTCACAAAAGTCTGTACTTCTGGAAGAGAAGCCAATTCCTTCTGAAAGAAAATGGATAGGGCCGAAATCTGAACCTTAATGAAACCTAATTTTAGGCCCAAATTCCCTCCAGTCTGTAGGAAGTGAAGGAAACGGCCCAGATGGAATTCTTCCGGAGGAGCATTCCTGGACTCACACCAAGATACATACTTCTGCCATATACAGTGATAATGTTTTGCTGTCACGTCCTTCCTAGCCTTTATCAGAGTAGGAATGACCTAATCCGGAATGCCCTTTTCCGCTAGGATCCGGCGTTCAACCGCCATGCCGTCAAACGCAGCCGCGGTAAGTCTTGGACAGACAGGGCCCCTGTTGTAACAGGTCCTCTCTGAGAGGAAAAGGCCACGGATCTTCTGTGAGCATTTCCTGCAGATCCGGATACCAGGCCCTTCGAGGCCAATCTGGAACAATGAGAATTGTCTGTACTCCTCTTCGTCTTATGATTCTCAATATCTTGGAGATGAGAGAAAGAGGAGGAAACACATAGACCAACTGGAACACCCACGGTGTCACCAGGGCGTCCACTGCTACCGCCTGAGGGTCCCTTGACTTGGCGCAATACCTCGGTAGTTTTTTGTTGAGGCGTGACGCCATCATGTCTATCTGAGGCAGTCCCCACTGACTTGCAATCTCTGCGAAGACTTCCTGATGAAGTCCCCACTCTCCTGTATGTAGATCGTGTCTGCTGAGGAAGTCTGCTTCCCAGTTGTCCACTCCCAGAATGAAGACTGATGTCAGAGCGCTTACATGATTTTCCACCCAGCGAAGAATCCTGGTGGCTTTTGCCATTGCCACTCTGCTCTTTGTTCCGCCTTGGCGGTTTACATGCGCCACTGCGGTGATGTTGTCTGACTGGATCAGAACTGGTAGGTTGCAAAGCAAATTTTCCGCTTGTCGAAGGGCGTTGTATATGGCCCTCAACTCCAGTATGTTGATGTGAAGACAAGCCTCCTGGCTTGACCAAAGACCCTGGAAGTTTCTTCCCTTTGTGACTGCTCCCCAACCTCGGAGGCTCGCGTCCGTGGTTACCAGAACCCAGTCCTGAATGCCGAACATGCGACCCTCCAGAAGGTGAGCACTCTGCAGCCACCACAGGAGAGATACCCTGGCCCTGGGGGACAGGGTGATCATCTGATGAATCTGTAGATGAGACCCGGACCACTTGTCCAGTAGGTCCCATTGAAAAGTTCTCGCATGGAACCTGACGAATGGAATGGCCTCGTAAGTCGCCACCATCTTTCCCAGAAGTCGAGTGTAGTGATGCACCGACACCCTCTTTGGCTTCAATAGGTCCTTGACCAAAGATATTAGTTCTTGGGCCTTTTCCGTCGGAAGATAAACCCTTTTCTGGTCCGTATCCAGAATCATGCCTAAGAAAGGCAACCAAGTCGTTGGAACCAACTGTGACTTTGGGAAATTGAGAATCCAGCCATGCTGTTGCAACACCCTCAGGGAGAGTGACACGCTGTTCAGTAACTGTTCTCTCGATCTCGCTTTTATCAGGAGATCGTCCAAGTACGGGATAATTGTGACACCCTGCTTGCGCAGGAGCACCATCATTTCCGCCATTACCTTGGTGAAAATCCTCGGGGCCGTGGAAAGCCCAAACGGCAACGTCTGAAATTGGTAATGACAATCCTGTACAGCAAACCTAAGGAACGCCTGATGAGGTGGATATATAGGGACATGAAGGTATGCATCCTTTATGTCCAGGGACACCATATAATCCCCCCCTTCCAGGCTGGCGATGACCGCTCTGAGCGACTCCATCTTGAACTTGAACCTTTTTAAGTATAGGTTTAAGGATTTTAAATTCAAAATGGGCCTGACCGAACCGTCCGGTTTCGGGACTACAAACAGGGTTGAGTAATACCCCATCCCCTGCTGCAGCAGGGGAACTTTGACCACCACCTGTTGAAGACACAATTTTTTAATCGCATTTAACACTATCTCCCTCTCTGGGGGAGAAGCCGGTAGGGCCGATTTGAAAAACCGGCGAGGAGGCACTTCATCGAATTTCAGCTTGTAACCCTGGGAAACAATTTCTATTGCCCAGGGATCCACCTGTGAGTGAACCCAAACGTGGCTGAAAAGTCGAAGACGTGCCTCCACTGGGGCGGACTCCCTCAGCGGAGCCTCAGCGTCATGCGGTGGATTTTGTAGAGGCCGGGGAGGACTTCTGCTCCTGGGAACTAGCTGTGGTTGGCAGCTTTTTCCCCTTACCCTTACCTCTGGCAAGAAAGGAAGATCCTCGCACTCTCTTGGCTTTATGCGACCGAAAGGACTGCATCTGATAATGTGGTGCTTTCTTAGGCTGTGAGGAAACATAAGGCAAAAAAGTTGATTTACCTGCCGTAGCCGTGGAAACAAGGTCCGTGAGACCTTCCCCAAACAATTCCTCACCTTTGTAAGGTAAAACCTCCATATGCCTCTTCGAGTCGGCATCGCCCGTCCATTGTCGGGTCCATAGGGCTCTTCTAGCCGAAATCGCCATAGCGTTGGCTCTGGAACCCAGTAGGCCAATGTCTCTCTGAGCATCTCTCATATATAGGACAGCATCTTTAATATGACCCAGGGTCAATAAAATGTTTTCCTTATCCAGCGTATCTATATCAGCAGATAAGGTATCTGTCCACACTGCTACCGCGCTACAAACCCAAGCCGACGCTATCGCCAGTCTGAGTAAGGTACCAGTATGTGTGTAAATAGACTTCAAGGTAGTCTCCTGTCTGCGATCAGCAGGATCCTTAAGGGTTGCCGTATCTTGAGATGGCAGCGCTACCTTTTTGGATAAGCGTGTCAATGCTTTATCCACCCTCGGGGAGGATTCCCACCGTATCCTGTCCTTAGTCGGGAAAGGATACGCCATAAGAATCCTTTTGGGAATCTGAAGTTTTTTGTCTGGAGATTCCCAAGCCTTTTCAAATAATTCATTCAGTTCATGAGATGTGGGAAAGGTTACCTCAGGTTTTTTTCTCCTTATACATGCGCACCCTCGTGTCAGGGACCGAGGGTTCATCCGTGATATGCAACACCTCTTTTATAGCAATAATCATATAATGAATACTTTTAGCCAATTTTGGCTGCAACTTTGCATCATCGTAGTCGACACGGGAGTCAGAATCCGTGTCGGTATCAGTGTCTACAATTTGGGATAGTGGGCGCTTTTGAGACCAAGAAGGTCCCTGCGACATAGTGAAAGGCAGGGTTTGACTCCCTGTACACTCCCTGGACTCAGCTTTGTCCAACCTTTTGTGCAATAAATTCACATTTGCATTTAAAACATACCACATATCCAACCAGTCAGGTGTCGGCGTTGCCGATGGAGACACCACACTCATTTGCTCCACCTCCTCCCTAGAAGAACCTTCCGCTTCAGACATGCCGACACACGCGTACCCACACACCACACACTCAGGGAATACTCTTATCTGGAGACAGTTCCCCCACAAGGCCCTTAGGAGAGACAGAGAGAGAGTATGCCAGCACACACCCAGCGCCAATGACCCAGGGAAAAAAATTACAGAGATAGCGCTTTTAATACATATATATATTAGAGATGAGCGGGTTCGGTTTCTCGGAAACCGAACCCCCCCGAACTTCACCCTTTTTACACGGGTCCGAGGCAGGTTCGAACCTTCCCGCCTAGCTCGGCTAACCCGAGCGCGCCCGAACGTCATCATCCCGCTGTCGGATTCTCGCGAGATTCGGATTCTATATAAGCAGCCGCGCGTCGCCGCCATTTTCACTCGTGCATTGGAGATGATAGGGAGAGGACGTGGCTGGCGTCCTCTCCGTTTATTGTTGAAGTTGATTGGTTTATTGCTTAATTGTGGGGAGGACTGGGGAGCAGCTGTTAGGAGGAGTACAGTGCAGAGTTTTGCTGATAAGTGACCACCAGTTTTTATCCGTTCTCTGCCTGAAAAAAACGCTCCATACCATATCTGTGCTCAGTGTGCTGCATAATATATCTGTGCTGAGTGCTCACACTGCTTAATTGTGGGGACTGGGGAGCATCATATAGCAGGAGTACAGTGCAGAGTTTTGCTGACAGTGACCACCAGTATACGTTGTCTGCCTGAAAAACACTCCATATCTGTGCTCAGTGTGCTGCTTTATTGTGGGGACTGGGGACCACCAGTATAATTAATATTATATAGGAGGAGTACAGTCTGCTGTACCTACCTCTGTGTCGTCATCCATTAAGTATACTATCCATCTACATTCTATACCTGTGGTGCATTTTAGTTTTGCAGTTTGCTGACACAGTGACCACCAGTATACTATATATAGCAGTACGGTAGGCCACTGCTGTACCTACCTCTGTGTCGTCATCCATTAAGTATACTATCCATCTACATTCTATACCTGTGGTGCATTTTAGTTTTGCAGTTTGCTGACACAGTGTCCACCAGTATACTATATATAGCAGTACGGTAGGCCACTGCTGTACCTACCTCTGTGTCGTCATCCATTAAGTATACTATCCATTTACATTCTATACCTGTGGTGCATTTTAGTTTTGCAGTTTGCTTTCACAGTGACCACCAGTATACTATATATAGCAGTACGGTAGGCCACTGCTGTACCTACCTCTGTGTCGTCATCCATTAAGTATACTATCCATCTACATTCTATACCTGTGGTGCATTTTAGTTTTGCAGTTTGCTGACAGTCTCCACCAGTATACTATATATAGCAGTACGGTAGGCCACTGCTGTACCTACCTCTGTGTCGTCATCCATTAAGTATACTATCCATCTACATTCTATACCTGTGGTGCATTTTAGTTTTGCAGTTTGCTGACAGTGTCCACCAGTATACTATATATAGTAGTACGGTAGGCCACTGCTGTACCTACCTCTGTGTCGTCATCCATTAAGTATACTATCCATCTATATTCTATACCTGTGGTGCATTTTAGTTTTGCAGTTTGCTGACACAGTGTCCACCAGTATACTATATAAAGCAGTACGGTAGGCCACTGCTGTACCTACCTCTGTGTCGTCATCCATTAAGTATACTATCCATCTACATTCTATACCTGTGGTGCATTTTAGTTTTGCAGTTTGCTGACAGTGTCCACCAGTATACTATATATAGCCGTACGGTAGGCCACTGCTGTACCTACCTCTGTGTCGTCATCCATTAAGTATACTATCCATCTACATTCTATACCTGTGGTGCATTTTAGTTTTGCAGTTTGCTGACAGTGTCCACCAGTATACTATATATAGCAGTACGGTAGGCCACTGCTGTACCTACCTCTGTGTCGTCATCCATTATGTATACTATCCATCTACATTCTATACCTGTGGTGCATTTTAGTTTTGCAGTTTGCTGACACAGTGTCCACCAGTATACTATATATAGCAGTACGGTAGGCCACTGCTGTACCTACCTCTGTGTCATCATCCATTAAGTATACTATCATCTACATTATATACCTGTGGTGCATTTTAGTTTTGCAGTTTGCTGACAGTGTCCACCAGTATACTATATATAGCAGTACGGTAGGCCACTGCTGTACCTACCTCTGTGTCGTCATCCATTAAGTATACTATCCATCTACATTCTATACCTGTGGTGCATTTTAGTTTTGCAGTTTGCTGACAGTGTCCACCAGTATACTATATATAGCAGTACGGTAGGCCACTGCTGTACCTACCTCTGTGTCGTCATCCATTAAGTATACTATCCATCTACATTCTATACCTGTGGTGCATTTTAGTTTTGCAGTTTGCTGACAGTGTCCACCAGTATACAATATATAGCAGTACGGTAGGCCACTGCTGTACCTACCTCTGTGTCGTCATCCATTAAGTATACTATCCATCTACATTCTATACCTGTGGTGCATTTTAGTTTTGCAGTTTGCTGACAGTGTCCACCAGTATACTATATATAGCAGTACGGTAGGCCACTGCTGTACCTACCTCTGTGTCGTCATCCATTAAGTATACTATCCATCTACATTCTATACCTGTGGTGCATTTTTGTTTTGTAGTTTGCTGACACAGTGACCACCAGTATACTATATATAGCAGTACGGTAGGCCACTGCTGTACCTACCTCTGTGTCGTCAAGTATACTATCCATCCATACCTGTTGTGCATTTCAGTTGTGCGCAGTAAATATAGTAGTAGGCCATTGCTATTGATACTGCCATATAATTCCACACATTAAAAAATAGAGAACAAAAATGTGGAGGTTAAAATAGGGAAAGATCAAGATCCACTTCCACCTCGTGCTGAAGCTGCTGCCACTAGTCATGGCCGAGATGATGAAATGCCATCAACGTCGTCTGCCAAGGCCGATGCCCAATGTCATAGTAGAGAGCATGTAAAATCCAAAACACAAAAGTTAAGTAAAATGACCCAAAAATCAAAATTAAAAGCGTCTGAGGAGAAGCGTAAACTTGCCAATATGCCATTTACGACACGGAGTGGCAAGGAACGGCTGAGGCCCTGGCCTATGTTCATGGCTAGTGGTTCAGCTTCACATGAGGATGGAAGCACTCATCCTCTCGCTAGAAAAAAGAAAAGACTTAAGCTGGCAAAAGCACAGCAAAGAACTGTGCGTTCTTCTAAATCACAAATCCCCAAGGAGAGTCCAATTGTGTCGGTTGCGATGCCTGACCTTCCCAACACTGGACGGGAAGAGCTTGCGCCTTCCACCATTTGCACGCCCCCTGCAAGTGCTGGAAGGAGCACCGGCAGTCCAGTTCCTGATAGTCAAATTGAAGATGTCACTGTTGAAGTACACCAGGATGAGGATATGGGTGTTGCTGGCGCTGGGGAGGAAATTGACAAGGAGGATTCTGATGGTGAGGTGGTATGTTTAAGTCAGGCACCCGGGGAGACACCTGTTGTCCATGGGAGGAATATGGCCATTGACATGCCTGGTCAAAATACAAAAAAAATCAGCTCTTCGGTGTGGAATTATTTCAACACAAATGCGGACAACAGGTGTCAAGCCATGTGTTGCCTTTGTCAAGCTGTAATAAGTAGGGGTAAGGACGTTAACCACCTCGGAACATCCTCCCTTATACGTCACCTGCAGCGTATTCATCATAAGTCAGTGACAAGTTCAAAAACTTTGGGTGACAGCGGAAGCAGTCCACTGACCACTAAATCCCTTCCTCTTGTAACCAAGCTCCTGCAAACCACACCACCAACTCCCTCAGTGTCAGTTTCCTCCTTACCCAGGAAAGCCAATAGTCCTGCAGGCCATGTCACTGTCAAGTCTGACGAGTCCTCTCCTGCCTGGGATTCCTCCGATGCATCCTTGAGTGTAATGCCTACTGCTGCTGGCGCTGCTGTTGTTGCTGCTGGGAGTCGATCGTCATCCAAGAGGGGAAGTCGGAAGACCACTTGTACTACTTCCAGTAAGCAATTGACTGTCCAACAGTCCTTTGCGAGGAAGATGAAATATCACAGCATTCATCCTGCTGCAAAGCAGATAACTCAGGCCTTGGCAGCCTGGGCGGTGAGAAACGTGGTTCCGGTATCCATCGTTAATTCAGAGGCAACTATAGACTTAATTGAGGTACTGTGTCCCCGGTACCAAATACCATCTAGGTTCCATTTCTCTAGGCAGGCGATACCGAAAATGTACACAGACCTCAGAAAAAGACTCACCAGTGTCCTAAAAAATGCAGTTGTACCCAATGTCCACTTAACCACGGACATGTGGACAAGTGGAGCAGGGCAGACTCAGGACTATATGACTGTGACAGCCCACTGGGTAGATGTATTGCCTCCCGCAGCAAGAACAGCAGCGGCGGCACCAGTAGCAGCATCTCGCAAACGCCAAGTCGTTCCTAGGCAGGCTACGCTTTGTATCACCGCTTTCCATAAGAGGCACACAGCTGACAACCTCTTACGGGAACTGAGGAAGATCATCGCAGAATGGCTTACCCCAATTGGACTCTCCTGGGGATTTGTGACATCGGACAACGCCAGCAATATTGTGCGAGCATTACATCTGGGCAAATTCCAGCACGTCCCATGTTTTGCACATACATTGAATTTGGTGGTGCAGAATTATTTAAAAAACGACAGGGGCGTGCAAGAGATGCTGTCGGTGGCCCGAAGAATTGCGGGCCACTTTCGGCATTCAGGCACCGCGTACAGAAGACTGGAGCACCACCAAACATTCCTGAACCTGCCCTGCCATCATCTGAAGCAAGAGGTGGTAACGAGGTGGAATTCAACACTCTATATGCTTCAGAGGATGGAGGAGCAGCAAAAGGCCATTCAAGCCTATACATCTGCCCACGATATAGGCAAAGGAGGGGGAATGCACCTGACTCAAGGCAGTGGAGAATGATTTCAACGTTGTGCAAGGTTCTGCAACCCTTTGAACTTGCCACACGTGAAGTCAGTTCAGACACTGCCAGCCTGAGTCAGGTCATTCCCCTCATCAGGCTTTTGCAGAAGAAGCTGAAGACATTGAAGGAGGAGCTAAAACAGAGCGATTCCGCTAGGCATGTGGGACTTGTGGATGGAGCCCTTAATTCGCTTAACCAGGATTCACGGGTGGTCAATCTGTTGAAATCAGAGCACTACATTTTGGCCACCGTGCTCGATCCTAGATTTAAAACCTACGTTGTATCTCTCTTTCCGGCAGACACAAGTCTGCAGAAGACCTGCTGGTGAGAAAATTGTCAAGTCAAGCGGAACGTGACCCGTCAACATCTCCTCCTTCACATTCTCCCGCAACTGGGGGTGCGAGGAAAAGGCTAAGAATTCCTAGCCCACCCGCTGGCGGTGATGCAGGGCAGTCTGGAGCGAGTGCTGACATCTGGTCCGGACTGAAGGACCTGCCAATGATTACTGACATTTCGTCTACTGTCACTGCATATGATTCTCTCACCATGGAAAGAATGGTGGAGGATTATATGAGTGACCGCATCCAAGTAGGCACGTCATACAGTCCGTACGTATACTGGCAGGAAAAAGAGGCAATTTGGAGGCCCTTGCACAAACTGGCTTTATTCTACCTAAGTTGCCCTCCCTCCAGTGTGTACTCCGAATGAGTGTTTAGTGTAGCTGCTCACCTTGTCAGCAATCGGCGTACGAGGTTACTTCCAGAAAATGTGGAGAAGATGATGTTCATTAAAATGAATTATAATCAATTCCTCCGTGGAGACATTCACCAGCAGCAATTGCCTCCAGAAAGTACACGGGGACCTGAGATGGTGGATTCCAGTGGGGACGAATTAATAATCATTGAGGAGGGGGATGTACACAGTGAAAGGGGTGAGGAATCGGAGGATGATGATGAGGTGGACATCTTGCCTCTGTAGAGCCAGTTTGTGCAAGGAGAGATTGATTGCTTCTTTTTTGGTGGGGGCACAAACCAACCAGTCATTTCAGTCACAGTCGTGTGGCAGACCCTGTCGCTCAAATGATGGGTTCGTTAAAGTGTGCATGTCCTGTTTATACAACATAAGGGTGGGTGGGAGGGCCCAAGGACAATTCCATCTTGCACCTCTTTTTTCTTTCATTTTTCTTTGCATCATGTGCTGTTTGGGGACAATTTTTTGGAAGTGCCATCCTGTCTTGATTGACACTGCAGTGGCACTCCTAGATGGGCCAGGTGTTTGTGTCGGCCACTTGTGTCGCTTAGCTTAGTCACACAGCCACCTTGGTGTGCCTCTTTTTTTCTTTGCATCATGTGCTGTTTGGGGACAATTTTTTGGAAGTGCCATCCTGCCTGACACTGCAGTGCCACTCCTAGATGGGCCAGGTGTTTGTGTCGGCCACTTGTGTCGCTTAGCTTAGTCAAACAGCCACCTTGGTGCGCCTCTTTTTTTCTTTGCATCATGTGCTGTTTGGGGACAATTTTTTGGAAGTGCCATCCTGTCTTGATTGACACTGCAGTGCTACTCCTAGATGGGCCAGGTGTTTGTGTCGGCCACTTGTGTCGCTTAGCTTAGTCACACAGCCACCTTGGTGCGCCTCTTTTTTTCTTTGCATTATGTGCTGTTTGGGGACAATTTTTTGGAAGTGCCATCCTGCCTGACACTGCAGTGCCACTCCTAGATGGCCAGGTGTTTGTGTCGGCCACTTGTGTCGCTTAGCTTAGTCACACAGCCACCTTGGTGCGCCTCTTTTTTTCTTTGAATCATGTGCTGTTTGGGGACAATTTTTTGGAAGTGCCATCCTGTCTTGATTGACACTGCAGTACCACTCCTAGTTGGGCCAGGTGTTTGTGTTGGCCACTTGTGTCGCTTAG